>NC_092520.1:32920400-33224100 GCF_037038585.1 Patagioenas fasciata
AGCATGAAACCAACCTCACTCATGCGCAGAGACCTTGCAATGCTCCACAAAAGAAAGTCACCTGGTGGTATTTATGTTATAATTTCTTGAAGGGCATTGCTGTAGTAAAAAAAAATCAGGAATCAAAAAAGGTTCTCCTCAAAGATTTGAAAGCCATAGCCCTGACAGGCACAATAGATGGTACAAAAATGTGTAAGTTTTGCTGCTGGTTTCTTGCCTTGCCAGGTGAAAGCCATCCTCTTCCCATAAACACTTGATTCCCATAAACACTTGATTCCCATAAAACCATGTCCTCACCAGAGAAGCCAGAGCATCTTAAGATTCCAGCACTGTAAACTTCTGGTGACCCCAGAGCAGCTTTTCGGTGGGGAATATGATCCATGTTGATCTTGAGGAAACTGTAGCTGTTTCCTGATAGTTTATCAAGGAGTTTAAAGAAGCATCCAGCTGAGTTATGCCTCTCTACATTCAGAAGATGATCCTGCCAGGCCCCACACCAGGACCTCTTTGGGCTGTACTTGTTTGTAGCAAGGCTCAGATCCTTCCCCTTAAAACTTACCCCTCTGGTGGGCAGGACTGGTTGAGAGTAAGGAAATGTTCCAGTTTTCCTGATAAGGACCCAGGGGAAGTGGAGAAAAAAGTGATTTTTGCACAAGGCCATAAAGGATGACTGTTTCAAATCTGGGAAACAAGCCTGGATCTCTTGACTCTCAGTTCTCTCTCCTTTTTGACAGTAACCCAACACACTTTTTTGATCTCAGGGAGACCTATCTTCAGGCAGGGGACAGCCAGGCTGACGCAGAAGGAAGCTTTGGTGGCTGCCTCTTGGAAGAGCTCATCAGGATTTTTTTATATGACTTAACACAGCTGGTTGCAGCACGGAAACCACAATGACTTTAGGCCTGCAGTTTTGATAGTGGAAATGGCCTGGACTAGCTTTTAGTAAAATTTTTACCCAAAAAGTTGTGTACCCAAAACCTGCATTACTTCCAGTGCAGGTTGTCTGAGCCTGATGTGAGTTTACCTGCGCAGTTCTTTCTGGAAAAAAGGTTATAGGATGTGAAAATGAGAATTTAAATAGCCAAGCAGAGACAAGGGGTAACACATTAAATGCTATTTGCCTGCTGTCAGGTAGAATCATAGAATGTCCTGAGTTGGAAGGGACCCACAAGGATCATCAAGGCCAACTTCTGTCCCTGCACAGGTTAATTCCAAAATTCACACCATGTGTCTGAGAACATTATCCAGTCTCTTCTTGAACACTGTCAGGCTTGGGGCCGTGACACCTCCTTGGGGAGCCTGTTCCAGTGCTCCACCACCCTCTGGGGGAAGAACCTTTTCCTGATGTCCAACCTGAACCTCCCCTGGCACATCTTCCTGCCATTCCCTCGGGTTCTGTCATTGGTCACCAGAGAGAAGAGATCAGCACCTGCCCCTCCTCCTCCCCTTGTGAGAAAGCTGTAGCCGCCATGAGGTCTCCCCTCAGTCTCCTCTTCTCCAGGCTGAACAAACCAAGTGACTTTAGCAGCTACTCATGCGGCTTCCCCTCCAAACCCTTCACCAACTTTGTGACCCTCCTCTGGACACTCTCTAGTAGCCCTCTAGGTAGCATTAAAAGGAGACAGAAAATAGAGAGCAGAGGCTTTCTGCAGTGCCAGGTCCCAGAAGAAGAGCTAGATATATCCTATTCCTACAGCATAAATTATAAAATTGCAATAGGCAGCTTCAAGTCAAGAATGAAAGTTGCTGTGCAAAACCATGGTTAGAAGATAAATTGCTGAAGGGCTAGTTGGATGTATGGAGCAGAAATCAGGATTTATTGGCAGGATATAGCCCATGCATGTATTTCATCTTCTAGCAATTATTTATATAGGGAAAGCTTAGCTGAGCTAAACCTGTTGTTGGAAGCCTACGGGATGAAGAGTTGCCCATCCAGGAGTGCCCTAGAGAGACGTAGTCTTATGGAAATGCATTCAATAGGGTTGATACATTTTCTCATATCTAGGAGGGGTGTGTGTTTCTGCAAAGAAACCACAGGTGAGCCATAGAGCAGAGGAAGGTGCAATGGCATGGGGGAGCCTGGCTGAATGGGCAGCACCCACGATTCCTTGCTCTCCCCACCTGATGGCAAAAGTGTGGGGCTGGGAAGAGGGTTGGGGCAGTGCCTGGGGGAACTCTGTGTGCTGAAGGGTACTGCAGGACAGGGGTCACCTCAGATGAAGGAGAGGAGGGTTTTCAGCGTTGTCGCTGTGCTGTGGGGAAGGAGGAGCAGGTTGTTGTGTATGAGCATCAGAAAAGCAGCTTCACTCCCCTTGCCCAGTTGCCAGCTTTAACGGGAAAACAGCTCTGGCTGGTAATAAATGTTTCATGTTCATGAATCAGCTTTTCATGGCTGCTCTAAACTTCTTTCTAAGCCCAGTGATGGCTGGTCACCTGCCCTTCAAGCTTTCTCAGTTGGGGGTCAGGGCACTCCATAAATTTCTCTCCTTCCTACACAATGTCTACATTTGCTTTGCAGCCGTGGCTCAGAGCAGTAGCACACGTGTCTCCCAAGTCACCCAGTACTTGTTGTGGCACGTCCCAGGGGAAGCGCTGCTCCTGACGGGGAGATGGTGAGGTGCCATGGAGCATCAGCTTCCACCCCTGGGAATCACAGCTCAGCCAGACTTCAGCCCCGGGACCCTGGCTTGCTCAGAGTGACACTTTTCTGATGGATCAGCAGTCCTTTGCCAACATAGGGGCTCTACTTTGCCTGTGCTGCAGATTACAGTGCTCAAAGCATTGAAACATATATATTTCTGTATGTATGTGTATATGCATGAATGTATATGAAGTCAAACAAAGAGTTATAAATGTGCAGTGAAGAAATAACAATCTGGCTTCTTTGATTAAACAGCTTGATTTATTGGGCTAAACAATAGGCTTACTACTCTGTGCTACATAATTGTTATTGGAGGACACATCTGGTCTCTGAGCAGAAATGCACTTTTGTGATACCAAAATATTCCAAAATGTGAGGAAGAAACAACTGTCAAACTGGATCTGTATATAAAAAAATCCATCCAGAAAGGTCAAATAAATTTTGAATGATATATACCTAAAAAAGGCTGTCAAAGAGTGTGGCTCTTCAATATTAGTGTGGCCAACCTATGACATTTATAGCTCTTCTCCTGACTGGCCACTGGAGGCTTCTCCATTTCTGTCAAGTACTGGCAGCTGCTGCAACACGATGTCGAAATAATTCACTCTTTTTTCCTAAGTTCAGGTATGGAGTCACAGCTACTTGAGATGCAGACCATGCTGGAAATCGCATGGAAATACGAAGAATTTGGCTAAGTACCTGAATAAACGCATGGGGCAAAAAGTCAGCTTCCATCCCGGTGAATGTGGAGGGAGGCAGAGCTCCCGCTCCTCAGCCCTTACTGCTGAATGTGGAGCTGGGGACTCAGAAAGGTTGTCTCATGGCTGTCAGTCCTTATCACCGTCACAAATGGGGGGAAAAAACTCAAACAAACTCACGACAAAGTTAAGAAGATTAGAGGGACTGAGCAGTGAGACCTCCCTCGGGTCGCTCTCAGTTTTTCAATGAGGCACAAAAGGGCCTTTGAAAGTATGCACTTTTTTTCCTGCTTGTTTTGCTACATTAGAAATTTAGATTGCCATTGTTTTCCCAGGAAGACTCAACTGATGGAGGACTTCCAGCAGCACAGGAGCACTGCACTTCCAGCAACCCTGAGCAACCTCCTTCCTCTGGCCATCGATGGCCACAGCCTTCATCTTGCTGCCCTCCTAGTCATCCTCATATCCAAACAATGCCAAAGGGCCATGTTTTCAAAGGTGACCAGCAATTTCCATCTCTTGGCCTGCAACATCCTAAAAGGAGGTGAGGTTTCTGAAAGCAATGAGTATGCACGCTATGGAAGAAGCCAAGTCTTCTAGAGATTCTCCAGCATGGTAGGCAGGAAGTGAGGCTTTCCACTCAAGTAACCTAAACAAAATTCAGACTGGGTACAGAATTCACCTTTCCCTTTGGAAGAATTTACTTGCAACATGCCTGGGAGGAATGTAGGACCTCCTAGTTCTGTAGGGCAGTGTATGTGTATGCTACGTTTAAGGGAAGTGTTTGATTGATGGACATTGGGAGAAGAAGTTTGTGTCATCTTTAAAAATTTACACTCATATGTCCAGATAACTTACATGGCAGACGACCACATCACAGAGGAAGTAAGCATCTGTTAAGACTCGTTTATTTTTCACACGAACTGGGGTTTTCAAGCTGCTGCACTCGTGTGCTACCAAGCGGCACTGTCACATCCAAGCATGCAAGAAAGCATGAGTCACGTCCCTTTGAAATTAGAAAATGAGCTTTATCTTAAAAAACCCATGCTGGTATTTTTTATTTTTCTCTCTGTGTATATATATATATATTGGAGTCACAGTTTGGAAGGCAAATTTAGATTTTTACAAAGAAATCACACATGAGATTTTTATGTAATACTGTGATTCCAGACAATGATGCCTTATGGGATCCATCATGCTGTGATAGTTGCAATTCATTTGTGAGACTTAGAGACTGGAAACTGGATACAAGATTGTCTTACAAAAACACAAACAAATCACAAAGATCCTCTGCTTTTCTTCACAGCAACAAAGAGCTTAATAAAGAAAACATGTTAATCCTGAAGCTGCTGTATTTTTTTCTTGGTCTGCTTCTTATACCAACCTCCATAACCTTCTAGTTTCCTCTAATGACATGAAAAAAGCATGAAGGACACTTTTTCTTTTTTTTTCCGATTCTTCCTCAAGTCCCTCTTTTCTGTATAAAGGAAGTTAACAAAACAACAACAAAAAACTAGTTCCAGAAGGAAACCTGGTTTCCCTGTTGCATGAGGTGTGGTCCTGTTTTGGGCTCTGCTTACCAGATCAGCAGCTCTTGGTGGTGTAGGAGAGGTGGCATCTCATGGGCAAGGGGCTGAACAGTGCAAGCAAAGAAGCTGGGATGCTTCGTGCCTCATTATCACAAAGGTACCATATACAGAAGCTGAAGTTTTTAACCTCCGTGTTAGTAAATGGGTGTTTCTGGGCATTTTTGTGTGCAGGTGCCTCAGTTCAAGAAAACTGACACACACCTGCTCATAATTTATTTCTAGCAGACAGTTGATACGAAGGAAAAACATGATAGTTTTCATTTTCAGTGTGTTAGGGCTTATCGCTCATTACCTTTGGAATTATAAATGTGTGTTTTCACCTATGGTAAAAATTTGGATGGAGAAACATGCTGAAATACTTTAAGATATACAAAATATAGGAAAAGGAAACATTGACACCTTTCTGAGGCTAACAGAGCTGCTTACCACCTGGTGCTGCATTCAACATGGTCAAACTGTTCCCCTAAAACCTGAAAAAAAACATGAAATCAGAATATGTGGAAACCACTGGGTGGAAACGTAAGGACCAATCCTGGAAATTTCACTTGTGAAATTGCTTAACTTAGAGCATGAGAAAAGCTCATAGGAGCTGAGGAGATCACACAGGAGTCCCCATGTGAAGCCCAAGGTGCAGCTCCATGCCATTTCAGTCCCCGCTGCACTGACAGCGTGGGGGTGGGATGAGCCACTAAGACACATCAGCACAAAACAACCCCCCCACTACTTGCAGGGATGTTTCTTGCTGGTGGAAGGACTGAAGGTGCACACCATGGGCCAGGCACACATCAGTGCTGGCTCATGGAGGAGATGGGAGCATGGGGATGGAGAGGGTAGCAGGACAGTGGCAGCCCTGGCTCAGACTGGCGGAAGACGCACCCATGGAGAGCAAAAAGCTTGAGGCTGGATCTGTATCTCCACCTCATGCAATGGGTTGCCCTGGGCACTGCACTAAATATATTAAGCAATGATGAATATACATAGTATAAGATTAAATCTACTTCCTAATGGAACTTTTCACTGGCAACCTTTTCTTCTTGTGCCTTTGAACTTTGTGTAGCTGAACAACCGCTTTTGGGTGGAACAGCTTCCCCATTAAAATATTTAGGGTAGTGTCAAAAAAAGGTTAAACAACATTCACACTATCCAGAAAAGAGCTTTTGTGGATAAAATTAGTGAAACCAGCTTCCATAAAGCTCTCTCAGGTTTAGGTCTTGGTCTTGGAATTTGGTTTAAAACAGCTGAATTTTCTTCCTGAGAATCTTGTTACAGATGGTTGGACTTAATGCAGGGGACAATATCCACAGTACAAGACTATCCCCTTTTTCTTGATGTTAAAAAAAGCTTCTGAAATCTATTCCCAGGCTGGATGAAGACCTCAGAAGAACTAGGCTCTCACTGCAGGTGCCAAATCCAGTGCTTTTTTCCCCAGCCTACCCTCTGGAAAGAGTCCAGCGCAGGGCAACAAAGATGATTAAGGGAGTGGAGCATCTCCCTTATGAGGAAAGACTGAGTGAGCTGGGTCTCTTTAGTTTGGAGAAGAGGAGACTGAGGGGTGACCTTATTAATGTTTATAAATACACAAAGGGTGAGTGCCACGAGGATGGAGCCAGGCTCTTCTCAGTGGCAAACAATGATAGGACAAGGGGTAATGGGATCAAGCTGGAACACAAGAGGTTCCACTTAAATTTGAGAAAAAACTTCTTCTCAGTGAGGATGACAGAGCACTGGAACAGGCTGCCCAGAGGAGTTGTGGAGTCTCCTACTCTGGAGACATTCAAAACCCGCCTGGACATGTTCCTGTGCGACCTCACCTAGGCGTTCCTGCTCCAGCAGAGGGATTGGACTGGATGATCTTTTGAGGTCCCTTCCAATCCCAAACATACTGTGATACTGTGATCTTGAAGGTGGAATAAGTGCCATTGCATTCTTTTGGTGAGAAGCAGCAGCTTCATGATGTGGCATTACAGGGATATTTCTCCACCCAAAAATCTGATAGCATGTCGAGGTCTCCATCTGAAGACATCCTTCCAGTGCCATCTTGCAGTACAGCGGTACAGTGGCACCAAAGCAAGCCTGGCCATACAGGTTGCAGCTCCCTGATTCCCCTGGGGATGTGGTGCAGCACCCTGACTTCTCCCTAGCCCTAGGTAGGGCCAGAAGCTGGTGGTGGGTCCTTGGAGAAACCAGGATGGCAGCCTGGGTCTTCTTTCCAGTAGAAGGCATTGAGCGATGAAGGTATGGTGAAAGGTGGTGAGGATAACCACAGTGTGGTCTTGTTGGTGCAGGATGGCTGCACTGGCCTCCTGCCCATGCTGTGATGTGAAGGAGGAGGAAAATGGGGGAATTACATAAGGGCTGAGATGGGAGGTGTAAAGGCTGGAAAACCAGGCCTCCCGCTTGGCAGCCTCACTGTGCACCCAGTGGCTGGGTCCGTCTCTGTGTGGAGAGGAGAATGTACTGTCACAACCACCTCTAAGGATTCTATCATGAAGTTTGGGAAAACCATCCATCCAAACACCTCCTTTGCCAGCTCCTCATCCATCTGGCCTTCAGCTTTTCCCCTGGAGCAGGGCCAGCTGAAGGGGACAGTCCCACAGCTTTCCCCAGGCCATTTCAGGGAGCACTGACTACATCCAGCTGGACCTGCTAACCGAGGAGGAATCTATGGGTTTTCTGCAGTTCCTACTCGGACGAAATTTCTGCTGGAGACAGTGGCAGTTTTGCTGCGGAAAGCTGGAAGCAAGGACAACAGAACAGGATTTTTTTCAGATGCAGTAATACTTAAAAAAAAAAGACAGTAAATAGAAGAATTGTGGGGTTTTAAAAGCAGGAAGATGACAGGCTGAGTCAGACAGAGTTGCTGACCACAGCTCTGCCTGTGAAATGGGAAATGCAAAGAAAATCACTTCTGCACTATAGAAATGTCTAATTATTATCTACCACCTCAAATGCCTCCAAAGGGAAACTCCTGCAGAGACCTTTGAAGCTCTTTCAATACAGAAAGTAGGAAAATACTCTGTCAGACTGAACCAAGATGCAGAATGTGATCATATAAATCCCGTGTCTTGGAAAACAGCCCAGGCGTTTCTGACTTTGTTGTTTTTTGCTGCAGTTTAGCAATTCAGCAGAATCACGTTTGCAGTCCTAGATCTGCTGGTTTTGGTAGTGATGGTACTTGAACTAATCGCTTATGTAAATAAACATTTTAAAACCTAGAGGAGGACTAAGACGGCTAAAAAAAAATACAGTTAACTTCCAGCAATATTTGGGGGTTACAAATTACCATTATTTTTTGAATTCACGGAAGCTTTATTTTTAGAGAGGATAAAACCTGCTAAGCCTTCAGTTCCTGCCACATCTCTGTGGAGCAAGGGAAGAGCGACAGCAATTAACGGGGAGGTCTCCAACAGTGCCGATGGGCAGGGGCTTGTCTGTGCATTTTAATCTTTTGGCTCCCTAAGTGAGAAGAATTGGTGAGGTAGGCAGTGCACAGCCATACAAAGATAATTATGGGTAATGAACACAGAAAAGCACCATCATCGCTTCAGCAAAATGGTCCTGGCCAGAACAGGTGTACCTGGGCTCATTAGAGACCTTCCAGAAGACCTTGTTGAGGTTCTTCGGAAGCAGGTTGATGTGATTCCCATGTGACTGGTGCTGTCACCCGTCCCACTGGCAGTGGCATTGGGGAGAGTTGTGAAAGAGTTGTAGGTGCAGATCAACCTTTGGTGGGCCAGACCTTTGTTTTTCCCCCTTGGAATATCTTTTAAATCAAGCATCTCTAGTGAAAAGAAGAGGGCAGGCAAGAATTCAAAACTCTTTATTGAATAAAACAAGGTTTTAAAAGCCATATTATTGTTCCAGGACACAATGGTCGTTACTGTTTTTGTTAGTAAGTACCCGTGTGATTTAAAGCTGCTGACAGCATCAGATGCTTACAATGAAATCATCTCTTCCCTCCCCTCCCCGCAGCTCGGGCAGACACTCATTTGTATGTATGGGTTCAGCCTGTCTGCTGCGGCCGGCCAAAGCGACAGATACTAATGGCATATGTTAATTACAACCCAACAACTTCCTTTCATTTGGGTGTTTATTAACATTCTCACTTCTGGCCGTGGAGGCAGCTGGCGGGAGATGCGGAGGCTGCTGGGGGGTCACATGCGATCTTCAATCTGGGACCGCGATGTGCACCAGATTCCGCCTGCCTGTCGGCTGGCGAATCCAGCATCCCAGCGGAGACCTTTTTCCCCCTCTGCTCATAAGGCTGCAGACAGGTTGGAAAGGAGATGAGAGCTCAGGAGCAAATTCCCAGGCACGGCTGCTGGTCTCTCGACCGCTCCAGGTGTGGCTCTGCTCTGAAACCAGGATTTCCCTGGGAACGCTGTTGTGTTCCAGTCCAAATAGCTGGAAAACAGCTCAACAATTTGGAATTTAGAGGGATCATAAAGTATCTGGTGTAATTGGTGAATGCAGCCAAACAGGCTTTGCTGGGAGCAAGAGGAATTGTCATCTCACATAGAGCCAGGATCCCTCTGCCCTCCTGTCCGATTTCTGAGTGCAATTGGAGATAAACATTGTATTTCAAAGGGAAGCCCAGCAAATATTTAAAAGGACAATTAGAAAGTAATATTAGAGGTGACATTTCACAGAATCTTCACAACTGCTTCGTGACGTTGGAAAAATTAGACAAAAAGTTATTTTTTGAGAAAGACAGGCTATTGGATTTTTATTTTTAAACACCTCATCCTCACTGAGCGTCAACTATCTCAATGATTTCTTATGGCATGGTTGTCCAAGGTGGTCAGTTAATTCTACATCATATTTAAAAAGAATCCTCAAATCCCTTTTCAAGTTGTTCTGCTTCAATTTCATGCAGTTTTATTCACATCACTGTGTTGGCCAGGAGTCGTGGCCAATGGAGCAGGGTGTCACACAGCCAGGTTCTGCAGACACATAGACCAAAGCCCACCAAGCTCAAGGTACAAACCAGGCAAAATCAGACACATGACCACAAAGGAGAGCAGCATGAGGAGATTATTTTCTGCCATCTTTCAAAAAAATTGTTTCAATTAAAGGCCATTTTCAGGAGCAGTTTGTAGGAGGCAGCTCTGTGACTGATGGGAAGCTGTGAGGCAGCGTGAAAGAAAAAGAGGAGAGTCCTTTTGTTTTTGGGTGGATTTTGATGCATGTCAAGCCCTGTGTGAGGTATGCCTGAGTACTCGTGACATTCCTCTCAACACGCATCAGGCTGCTTTTGGCATCTGGGGACTTCACGTAGTATTGTGCTGCTCTGGTGACTGTGAGTCGTTAAGTCCCTGCATAATTCCCTACAGCTTTCACTCATCTGGAAGTAAAGCATAATTAGCAATTTTTGCTGCCTCATTATTTAATCCTTTTTTTTTTTTTTTTTCTTTTTTTTGTGCTATTTGGTCACAAACATCCAAGCCAAAATGGTGTACCAGCTTTTATTTGTTGAGGTGTGGAAAGAATTACTGTAGATTAGTAAGATACGACTGTCCTTTGCATTTGGCTGTTTTATCATCTTTCTGCATCCTGTTTACCTTCTTGAGATTAATTATTTTAGCTACTGGTTTGACCAATTTTGTAGCGCAACATTTATATACTAAAATGAAATGAAATGAAAGATGGTGCTTTTCTGTGTTCATTACCCATAATTATGAGTTTTTATTTCTGTGCATAGTTGATTCTCAGATTCCAGCATGTCATTTGAGGTACCACATTTGGCCCTGCTCTTGTGCAATTCAGTGTTACTCAGTGGAGGATCTATAGGGTGAAGCCAGACCAGGGGCTGTTTGTCCGTGGCCTATAGCACCTTTTTACTCAGAGGAGACAGCAAATGGCTTCTCTCCTCCTGTGGGACACAGGACGAGGCTACACTCCTGCATATGCAGAGATGTCTGTATATTGTTTTTTCCTTTGTGCTGAGCCAGGGCAGAGCTGAATGGAGTTACACATGGTCTCTAAGGCTCTCAACAGGACTGGAAAAGTCATATCTGGGATGAGTAAGCCAGAAGTGCAAAATAAACAAGGGTTTTTTTTCAGTGTTTGCATCCAGCAAAATCCCCACATAATCACTTGTCACAGAATACCAAACACAGCCCTGCAAGCATGTCAGATGAGCAAGGGCATCTGGTTTAGCAGCCTCTATTGAAAATGACTTTGTGTCTTGCTTAAAGACAAGACATTTAATTATCTGGTCATACATTGTTCTCGCTCCCCATGCTACTGAACTGATGGAACATTTTAGTTATTTATTAGGATGCAGTAAAGCCAAACCCTTTGAATGTTAGAGCAACAAGGAGTTTGCATGCATTGTACCAGTCCTCTGTGTCTAACTTAGAGAGGCTGTCCACAAGACAGAGGAAAATCCATTTCTTTCTTAATGAGAAAAACACAATCCTACACTACCACAACCATATAACCAGGAGGTGCACATGGGGCTAGGTTTTAATGAGAGCTTACAAAAGACAAGGTTAAATACTCTGTCATTACCCCAGCACAAGGGCAGTCACACCATCTGCATACACCCATGGGCAGTTGCACAGCGAAGGGATTGTTTCAGTGCTCTGTGGCTTGGCCTCTACTTGTATATTAATAGAAATGATAAAGTTAGAGTGGACGTCCTTGGATGGCTTCTGCTGTGTTCTGTGGGAATGTGCCCCAACCTAAAGTGTTTCACAGGACAAACCATCCTGTGAGAGAGTCTCTGGTTGATAAAATCCCAGCTATCCCACAGATGTTCTTGCTTTTGCGCCTGGTCCCTATATGCACAATCACAAACCACACTAAATAATCCCTTCCCCCCACCAAAATTATATCCTTTGCGAGCCTCCACTGAGAAACCATGAAGCAGGGTTTTTCCAGCCATGGGCTTCCCAGTGTTGCAGATACATCCTTCACCCAGTTCAATATGTGCAAATTTGTGAAGGAGGAACAGATAAAACTGGTAAGCTGAAAGAAGCACCACAAGAGGAATCTGTAAGATTTTGTCATTGACCATGGCAGAGTGAATGCATTGGGTGAAGCAAATGTGGCCCCTCTTTGCAGCAAAGCCTGGTGAAACTTGTCAGTCCTTTGCTCACCTCAGTGTTGGCCAGCATACTTGTTGGTCCTAGGTGGAGCCAAACACTCCCATCACCAGGAGGTGTTTCTGCAGAAGCCCTCTGGGCAACCGCTTCTCCCACCAGAAGCACTCTCCAGCATGACCCCAAGTTCCCTGGAGATGACCTTTGAGGCAGGACCTGAGATATTGTTTCCCAACCTGAAAGCCTGAATGCTTTAGAGGGTCTTTACTCTCTTTTTTTCCTCCTTCCTGCACTGTTTATCCAATAACCAAGGACTGGAACGATATGAGATTGAGTTGCCAGTAAAAACATCCCTCTTAAGTCCTAAAGGAATTTGGGATATTTTTCTCTGGACTGCTAAGACCCTCCAAAGCACCAATCTTGGAAAAAATAAAAAAAGCCTTGGACCAGGAAGTCTTGAATCAGGAGCAGGAAGCCCTGGCTGAACTGATAACTGAAACGCTACTTTAAAACAACCTGGTGAATATAGCAGAACAGCAGCAGACCAGAGTGGCTTCTGCAAGGACAAGCAGTATCTCTCCCATCATCTATTAACTCATCTGTAGTAAACAGCAAAACCAATTAAAAAAAACACTTTCTCAGTAGCATTTTTAAGATGCTCCTCAGAAAACTGAACAGTCAGGTGGGTAAAATTCAGTCATGGATAAAAATCGCTGACAAGAGTATAAAGCAAGAGTTCACTTGCAATATGGCCAAGGCAGCGCACAGCTACAGGTGTCCCAGTGGGCAGAGCGGGAGGGAAGGAGAAGGAAATATGCTGAAGACATCAATTTGCCGAGGTTAATTGAAAGTAGAAAAACCTGTGAGGCACTTCAGACATGAGGTCAAAATAGTCTGAAGGAGTATAGAAAGAGCAATAAAAAGATTTGAGGAGCAGAAGAGACTGAAAGATGAAAAGGGTTAGGTGACAGTGATGGTAAATAGGAAGGAACCTGACAGAATGACTTGAGATAGTATAAAACTTGTCAGCTGAAGCAACGCAATTTCGGCTGAATACGTTATTTCGTTTTTTTAAAAGTGAGAGCGAAGTGACATCAGACAGAAATGAAGGACAACTGGTATAAATAGCCCAAAAAGAAATGCTGCATTTTCAGAGCGAAGCACACCTCTATTGCCATAACTGAGTAGTTTTATTTTTCATTCTGCCTGTATACAGGGCCATGTCCATAGGTGAGTGACTTCTTGTTTCTCTCATTACACTAACAACAAATGCTTGATGCGTGAGAATGATTTTCATAAGGTAACATTGGAAGTGATAATTCAGATGGATGCTAGAAGTGGCTGGCATTTCCATGACTAATAGGCTCAGCAGGTACTATATTTCAAGAGAAAAAAATGGTCTAGGAGACATCCCACTTCAAGCTGTGATCCAATCAGTAATTGCTTAGGATTAGCAGAAAGAAAATACATCCCAGGAAGGATGTATTCCAAATGTACCTGATTCGGAGATCCTTTCACTTTCTTCTACAATTAGACATATTTGGAAGCAAACAACTCAGCTGATTTAACCAGTGGGATGACACTTATGTCCTTAGCAAATGGCTGTAGTCAGGTGGAGATGCAGTGCACGTGAAGGCAAATAAATTCGTAATTTAAAACACTTCTCTTTAGACAGTGAAAATACATGCAAACCTGATGGATGACACTGCAGCAAAAATACCACCCTGTGCATCCCCCTGGGGCCCTTGAAATTCCCACAGTCAAAAGGGCCCAAATCAAGGGGAGCTTCAGTGCTACCAGGTGAAAAGAGAAGCCCAGTGGCTTCTTGAATAGGCTTGCATGCAGAAAAGTTGGTGATTGCAATAACATGTGCAAGCACAGGTCAGCCAGATCTTTTAGAGGGAGCCTGGGATGGGTGGCTCCCCCACCCCAGCCCTATAGCTCTCAGCATCTGAGCTGCAAAGGGAAGACGCTGTAGCGTGTCTGCAGGAGCAGCCAGCAGCAAGGGGCAGAGAGCAGAGCACGGGCTCACAGCTGTGTAAGTCCTTGCTATCCCGCAAGACTAATTCTGAAACCACCAGTGAAGGTTACGCAGGGGCGGGAAAGCTGCCAAGCAGCTATATCCCAAAGCAAGAGAAAGTGAAAGTGTTACAGTTTTGGCATTTGTTATTACAATGCTGTTTCCCTGCCTCATTCAAATTTCGTTTTTTTCCTCTTTAATAAGTGCATTTCTCATTACCTATCTGACTCTTGTTGGAGAACGCTTGGAGAATGTCTGCCCAACCTCTTTTTCTGAGGTTGCTGGTTCTGAGCTCAAGATAGAGGGTTTGTAGTGGTGCCCTTAGACTTGAACCCAACCCTCGCTGCTGCCAGTTAAGTTCTGGCAGAATGGTTACATACACATGACTCTTACTCACTCCTTTGGAAAAGCTGGACAGGTGTCCAAGGCCAGGCTTTGCCTCCATGAGCAGACACAATATCTCATTATGGTCTGGAAGCATCGTTCTCAGAGATTCAGCACTGGGATTACAAATCCATAAACTCCTCGGGGATCTGTTTCTTTGTAAATACGCAGACATGACTCAGATTATACTAATGCATTTATGTGTGAAAATTCAGGGGGAAAATATAACCCCAAACCACCCTCGTAAGAAAATAAGCTGCGAAGCCAAATGTTACTGCACGCCTTTTTTGCCTGGCTATCAGCAGTTTGCAAGTTTTCTCTTGTTGGCCCTTGGGAAACAACACATCCCAGGACTATGAGCACCAAGCAGTTCAAAGCCACACCAGTGTTCTCCAGTGTGATAGAAAAAGCAAGCTTGCAAAAGATTTGTCAGTATTCCCAATTGGCCTAGATGGTCCACAAAGTCCTTCTTGTACGTCATGCTGTCCAGTCCTCACAGGTGGGAGGTATTTATTCCCTGGGACACTCGTAGCTCTTGCGCTTGCTCAAGGCTCCCAGATCTCATCCTGTTCAAGAGCAAGCCTTTGGAGGGCTTGATGTTGCAGATCCTTCGCTAGTGGGCTGTGCACTGGTGCTAATGAGGTTCAGAGCACTGACCACAGGGAGGATGGGACACTTATTATTTTCCTAATTAATTCAAGAACTAATCATACAGTAGGATGCTCCAGAAGAGAGTCCATCAAACAACTGAGTTAAGAATTCTGCACAAATCTGTCCCCTCTGCATTTGCCTCTGAGTATTTTTTCCTGCCTTTTGCAACTCACTTGAGTAAAAGACAGTAAAAAAAATCTTGTTCTACCAGCTGCTTGTGTTCTCCCCCATGTCAGCTCATCCTGTAGATTAGCTCCTTCTGCTATTTTAAATCATCTCGCATTCCTTTTGGGCCCACCCATCCTGCGTACACTGAGCTTAAATTCTTGACCCCTACTGGGAGATGACATTAGCTCTCCATTTCATTGCCTCTCCCATTTTACTCAAAGCTTATCTAAACCCACACTTGCTCATATCTCTTTTTTTTTTTCTTTTTTTTTTTTTCTTGGTCGTAACACTCTAATTAGAGCCTTGAAGCATACAGAGATGTTATTTGCATGAAAGGCACTATTTGAAATGAAACTAGATCCAACTCGTGTAGCTCAAGAGCAACATTTGAAGGCAATAAGTTATTCAGAACCCTCACTTCTTGTCATTATTTTCTAAGACATTCAAAGTCCCCTTAATCTGCTCTTTTCTAAAGGATCAGAGCTAGTTTGTCGAGTTTTTCTGGGTGGGTAGTAACCTCATAGCTCTGCACTGTGTTAAATAAATCCTGTAAGAGTTTCCACGTTCCTCTTCAGTGTGTATATATTTACTTGAACATATATCTCCTGTTACCCAGCCCACACAGTGGATGTCTAGCTTGCATGTTAAAACACACAAAATAAGGCCATTAGTACAAATATCTGTGCTCACCAATTTCTTACTCATCCAAATCTGCTTACTAAAAAATAGACAATAAAAGTTAGTTATATCAGAGTGGTAGGTAACTTTAAAGTACAAATAGAAAAAATTAAGATATCTTCATAAGAATTATTATGGTTCATGACTATTATTAAATATTAAGTATTATCTTAAATATGGAAAGTTTGCAAATACCCCATTTACATACCAAAGTGTTTGTCTAACATTAGAAGCCTCCCCTCAGAAGAAAAGCAGCTCCTGGTGCCATTTAGCACGAAGGGGACATAAGTTACAGAAGACCTGACATGAGGAATTTGTACTGTGGCTATTCATGGTGCTGATGCTTTCCACATAACTCTCTATTCATGGCCAGCTTGGGGAACAGGATGTGTCCCAGGAGCTGGAGAAAAGCCAGAAAAGGGCCATTTCTTGGTAGTGTGTTTAAAACAACATTTGCAAAACAAATTCAGCTCAAACACAATGTATTGGTGTGCTCTTCCTGTAGCAATATTGACAAATCCTTGGTTGGGGTGTCTATGGACAGCAAGTCACGTCCTTGCCAGGTACTCTGGATGTGCTTCATGAAAGTCTCACTGCCCTAAGGATGCTTTCTCCCAGCTTTTAGCTGGGAGAGTTCCTGGCATGCTGAATACATGGCTAGTCTCACGGGAATCTTTCTGCTCCATGCTATTTCAGCAGCCAGCCAGGCAACAGTAAATGGGTTGTTCGCGGTTGTGTTTCCCTGTCCCCCTGGCTTGGAACCACCAAGGATGAAGAACAAACTTCTAAAGAATTAACTTCAGTGCATTGAACATGCCTCTGGATGGACTGGTATAGTTCTGCTGGCCTGGGGGATAAATGATCACAGAGTCACAGAATGTCAGGGGTTGGAAGGGACCTCGAAAGATCATCCAGTCCAATCCCCCCGCAGGAGCAGGAACACCCAGATGAGGTTACACAGGAAGGCGTCCAGGTGGGTTTTGAATGTCTCCAGAGAAGGAGTCTCCTGCTGCTGGAGGAGGCTGTGCCCGTGCTCATCACTACACCTCAACCTCTCCTCCAGCAGCATCCACAGTGGTGTCTCTGGTGTCCAGTGCTCTGGCATAGGCAAAGTGAAGAGCAGAGTCACAGACCTTGAGCTGGCCCCTTCCCTCCTCCCTGCTTCAGGACAACCCTTCCCTGTGGGGATCCATCTGCTTTGCCCATGCCTAAGCTGGTCCTGCACTGTGAGGCTGCACTTATTGTTTTATATGAAAGATATTTCTGAGAAGAGCAAGTGAGAGAACGTGTCAGAGGAGGGGAAGAAGTGACTTTGTAACTCCAAATAAGTGCATGCAAACGGGGAGGGTTGCCAGTGACTACTCCCAGAGCTGTGCCTCCCAGACCTACCACATTCCCATCCCGTGCTGTTTGCTCTTCTCTCCAAGCAGACTGCAATCATTATCCAACTTCAGATAATTTCACTACCAGTTAGTAAAACTAGGCACTAGAAATTAGCTTCCCCTGTAATTACTTCACAGTCCTCAGAGGAGCAGATTTGAGGCATGTAGGACACACCACAGCATCATAAGATGGTTGTGGTTGGAAGGGACCTCTGGAGGTCATCTAGTCCAAGCCTTCTGCTCAAACAGGGCTGATTGCACAGGTCCGTGTCCAGATTGCAGTCCCAAACTCCAGCAGGAGGAATAGTTCCAGGGAAGAACTGGCTTCTCAGAAGGAAAGGAAGAAGACTTCTCAAAAGATGCTCCAGACAAATGGCAAAAATGCCTTCATGACTTCTGCATAATGAAACAGAAAGGGAGACTGGGGCTACAGCGGAAATGGGTTTTGGCCACAAGGAAATAGATGAGTCCCACAGAAGTGGGGCTGCCCAAGGGTAGAACAATAATAGTCCAAACTCATAGAATCATAGAATTACAGAATAGTTTGGGTAGGAAGGTACCTTCAAAGGTCATCCAGTCCAACCTCCATACAACAAGCAGGGGCATCTTCAGCTAGATCAGGTTGCTCAGATCCCCATCTGGCCTGGCCTTGAAGCTGCTCCTCTTGGTGTAGCTTCATCAGTGCCCATGGAGCCAAGTTAAGGGTCATGCTTTAAAAGAAAATAAACGAGTGTGGGGAACCCAGTCCAGCTCCAAGGCTGGAAGGAGACCCCGCAAACAGGAACCTGGTGTGTGGGAGACCCAGGTTCATGTTTCTGTGTTGCATCGGCCTTCCTGTGAGATCTTGGTCAAAGCCCTCAGCCTGATGGTGCCTTGGTTTCCAACAGGCGCAAGATGGATGCAAGAGCACTGCGGTGCACAAGCTTGGATGGGATAAACCTCAAATACTGAAGTGCTGGATGCCAGGTAAGAGTGGTGGATATTTAAGTAAGCAGGCAAAACCATGAGCCAGTGCTGCCAGGTCACCTTTGATGAAGACATCTCTAGCAGTCTCAGAAAAGAGGTGATTTGAAGACCTCCCTAAAGTGTTTCGCTGCATAAATCCTGATTATATGGGCTTTGTGCAGACAAAGTGATTGTTACCCTAACTTCTTAAGGCACATAAGCATTTAAGCTGCCTTAAATCTTTAAGGTAGCACAATGTAAGCATTAAAGACAACTTAAATCCTTATTAAGTCTTCTAGGTGCTTAAAGCATTTAAGCCATTTTTAAGTCTTTTTCAAATGACTGCTGATTTCCATGGAAAGCATGCAATGTTGAAAGATGCTGTGTATGCAACTTCCCCTTAAAGTTCATGCTGTCAGACAAGCTCATGTCCCATATACAGCCACATCAGGAAAGATTTGAAAAATGTCTGGATTTTAATTTCCCTGCCATTTCAGGTCTGGTTCTGAGTTCACAGAAATGCTTATAAATGTGACAAGGTTTCAAGAACATGATGATCAAGCCACCAACTCATCCTGGTGGTTGATGTTATCCCATATTGTGGCTTTACCACACCAGTCTGTGGTACATACTTGAGAGGACAGCAGAGGAAGTTCCAAATGAGTGGATTCCCTGCACACACAGGGACAATCACAGCTCACAGCCAACTGAAAGCCTTTTGCCCTGACTTTTCAGTGGTGACCTTGGAATGCAATCAACCTTGGAACGTCCCATCTGAAAAGGCAACATTCTTGGTATGCCATGGAAGCGAGGCTTTACAGTAGAAACCACTTTTGCAACTTACTATATGATTTGCCCTCAAGAGGATGCTGTAACCAACTGCTGACTATAGCAAATCTTTCTGTGAAAAAGGACCCAATCCAGCAAAGCCTGTGCTCCATGCATAGTCAAAGAAACCACTTAACCCCAAGAATAAGGGCTGCATATGCAGCAGACGCCCTAGAGGCTCATCAGTTGACAGAATGCTTTTCCAATAACTCCTGACATAATTCTGACCTTTTCTAGTTCTTAACTTCTTTTGCTTGGTTCTACCTCTTCTGCCAGGAAAGGCTCTGAATGGCTGATGAAGCCCTCCTCTCTGCTTCTCCTCCAGACCCATAGCTTGTCCTGATATTGCAGGCAATCTCCAAAATCAACAGAGAGAGAAGACCCCCAGAAGGGCAAGCCAGAAAGACATCTCACCTAAGTGTAGATCGCTGTGCTGGGACACAGGTTTTCTGGTTGAGGCTGACACTACAGCTCTCTCAAGAAACCAGAGTACAATTCGTTTCTCTTAACTTGTATCCTAATAAAATCTATTATTAGGTATGTCATCTGTGACGAACCTAGTCACCCTTCATAGTCAATGGGCAGGGATGGACACATTTAGGAAGCCATTCATCTGACCTATTTCACATGTCTGTCTTAGTAAAAAGGAAGATGCACCTTAAAACAAGCTCATTTCTCTCCTTTATGAATCCAGTTAACTAGTGAGATGTAGGCATCCACAGCACACATTTGAGCAGATAAATACATGCACTTCATACCTATGTGCAAGCTAAGTGCTTAAGTGGGCCAGACTGGCTCTTACCTACTTCTCCAGTGTGCACAGAAAAGTGAATGACTTCCTCACCCACATCTTGAGGTCAGTTTTGAACTCCTTCTATACTCTATAAAATGCCATTGCTATTGAATCATGGGGTCAGTCTAGTTTTTCCTTCTTTCACTTAATTGCAAACTGTCAGTGTGTGCCATAAAAGGTTTATGCAAGCATACCCAAGTGGTTTTGAATGCTTTCCACTTCCCTGCATTTGCACGTGAGAAGTTGCTAACTCCCATTTGCAGACTCTCAGCAGATCCGGGGTTTATGACTGAATGCCTCCAAGCTGGGGTATGCAAGCGGACAGCAGTGTTTGGAGTCAGTGACCGCACTCATGCCCATGATAATCACTAGCACGTACAAGCCACAGGGAATTGTTAAAACAGAGACTGATTTGACTATAACAAAAGTCTTGACTGAGTTTCGTTATAAAGTGCCTCATTAGTCTGATTTTTTTTTGGTGACATTCCATTGGTGGTAGATAGAATAGAGGTGTTTTGTTTTGTTTTCCTGTCTCACACAGGAGCAATAGGCACAAATTCCCATGTCAGCTGAAAATAGGCCTGTTGTCCACACCAGAGCTGTGTATCCAAAGGACCTGAGCCTGCAAGATGCTGAACATCCCCCACTGATGAGAGGAGCCAGGTAGTTATTTGCCTCAGCCTCCGGGATAATCTAGCCTAAAAAGGGAATGGAAAGTTCAAGAGCTTATTTAAAAGCTCTGTGCCCAAACTTAGCTCGTGCAAAAGGAATCTGCAGGCTGAGTGAGAGCAGGCTGCTGCAGAGCTCTCTCTCCTCGTTACCTACCAGGATGAGTTAAGAAGTGTCCCAAGCCCGAGCAGAGACTGCACCTGATGAAACTGAAAGGGAATTACCACACACAGCATAGCATCCGATGGGCGGTGTGAATATGCAAAATGCTTGGGTACAGCAGCCCAGATCATCCAACACCAAGCACAAGGGGCAAAGGGAAGAGGCTGTGCTCCTGCTCATGCAGCCCAGGGTAACACTGATCTCCTCTGCTGCTTATGGTGACCTTGTGGGACACCAGGACCTTCTCTGCAGAGCGGCTTTCCAGCTGGCTGCTCCCAGATTGTACTGGTGCAGGGGCTGTTTCTGCCCAGGGGCAGGGCTTTGCATTTCCCATGCTCAGCTTCGTAGTGTTCCCGTTGGACCACTTCTCCAGCTGCCCTAGGTCCCTGTGCATGATGGCCCAGCTCTAGAGCTTATTGACTGCTCCCTCTGGCTCAGTACCATTGGTCACCTCACTGATAAGGCAAGCTGTCCTGACAAACTCCTCTAGCGGGACTCTGAACCACTGCCCACCACATTCTGACTCTGGCAAGCCACCCAATTTTCCACTCACTTTATATCCAGGTCACAATAATTGGAGCAGGTCCCATCAAGCATTAATTTTACAGATGAAGCCACCATGGTTAGGAATTCAAAATACATCTGCCTTTCCTTTTGAATGCAGTTATCCCTGTTTGAAACAGTCATCCCACTTCTCCCCCACTATCCAGACATGCAAAATGATTCAAAGTGCTGATCCCATGAGAAACAGCAAATGTCATCAGACACATCACAGAAACCATTCATTTGGCTCTATAACAATAATTCGCACCAGTGAGGAGGCATAAATTATATTTAATGGATTACAGATCAAAGGCCCTGAACCAATCCTTGGTATCACCTCACTTATTACTTGGCCAGAGGAAAGACAATATTCCTGGTACACCAAGACATCTCTGTTTATCTGAATGAACTGAAAGAGAGATTTGTAGTTGTTCCAGTGAGGTTCATAAAGAATATACAGCATGCTTAGCTATCGCAGAGATGGAAACCATGTGCAATGCGCTATTGTTAAATTGCTGATCACCTGCAGAGACAACGACCTCGATTCTGTAGGACCCTCTTAATAGCTAAGGCAAGTGATTCTTTGCGGTTGCAGTCAAGAGTTCATTCTGTTTGCTAAGCCATTACAGTCATTATTCTAATTACCTATCGAGTCCTGTTCTTGTGTGTGGTGCTGCACAAAGACAAAGGGAATAGTGTTTTTGTCTCCCAAAGTTTTCACTCTGAATTCTAGAAGGAAAGCTTTCAGGCACCTAAAAAGTTGTATAAATTAGAGAAGGGTAGAAATTACCCCATGAATTAGCTAGGTGATATTTGTAAGAAAAATGTCTGGGTGAAAACTGATGTATTCCTGTCAATCCCCAGGCCCTATATCCTTGCAAAGTAGCATGCGGGAAGGCTGAGTGTCTAATGGCCTGATTCACAGGCAGTAATTCCTCTGGAATATGGTGACTGATTTGCTTGACATTTCCTTCTGGCGTCTACAGTATGAGAACCACTAGGCAATTTCTGGGAAGCTAATTTGTTCCTTTCTACTATATGTTGATAAGGAACAAAGAGAGGTTAAGTGCTCAAATCTCTCAAAAATCCAGTGTGATTTGGATGCAAATCTCAGACATCTTCTCTATAGTGTAATGCAAGAATATATATAATTCCCTTTTCTATTTCATTAACAAAGTTTCCTGCTGGCAGTATCCAAAATAAATCTGAGGTCTGGCATAACTTATAGAGATGACTCTATAGAAAATAATTCTTTTAATTTAATCAATAATATGCCCATATATGGAAATCTTGTCAGAATGTAATAATATATCCAAGCAATTGTATTGCTGCATGCTTCTTATTAAGACTACTGCAGACCAAAGCTGTGAACGGAAAAGGATCTGAGAGGCTTCAGATGCCCAAAATATTCTACAGTCTCTGTGCAGAGGAAGCTCCCAGCACTGATGTGGCAGGGCCAGGAAGTCATTGTAACTCGGTTGTCTAACATTAGCCACTATTTGAGAATTTACTCTTTTTTGGGTTGTGGCTGAGATCATGCTAGTCCCCATTGATACATCAGGTTCACTAGACTCTTGGCTTGGGTTCAAACAAGTTTGTACTGAATTAGAAGGCTTGGCTCAACGGATGGACCTATTTACTTTTGTCTCTATGTCTAACCTTTCTGTTCCTGCTTTTCATCACCTATATAGGTCTTCAGAGGCAGTATTTCTCCCATGTTTATCGTGGCTACTTAGTGATGCTCAGCTTGGCTTTTTACAGTGCTGCTTCTGCACGGGTGGTGACTGCTCACAACAGTTGTCTGAGAGCTCATGGTGATCTGTCCACGGCAGAACAGCCCTTATCCTGACCTGCTGGAGTCAGAACAAAAGGTGAGATGGGTGCTCACTATGTAGAAATATCTGTGTTCTTATTGCTATGTCCTTTCCCTTTTTCTTCTTCCATTGTTTATTGCTACTCCCCATTGGCTAGGTCTCAGGTACAGAGTTAGTATTTCCTGTTGCTTCATCCAAGGTGCAGGTTAGACACACACAGGCACAAGCTCCTTCATATGCGCAGGAGCCAGTTGGGCTAATTATCTCATGTGAAAATGAGCTGAATGGCTTTCAAGGTCACCTCATATCTGACAATTGCTTTTGCACTACGTAAAGCTCAAATTTCCCAGAAGACTCTCCTGCTCTACCCCTATTCTCTGTGTTTTTCCATTATTCGGCTAACCCAAGTCCCTTGCTACTCTGGATCATGGAGAGTTGACTTCCCTCATTCTTCAAGCCCAACGGAACAACAGATTTGGGACCCAAATCCCGAGGTATCACTGAAACACATGTAAGAGGGGTGACAAGCACATTGCCAGCTTTGCTGTTTGCTGATGGTTGAAGATCAGTGCTCCCTGTGGTTTGAAATCAACTCCTTGTGGAAGCCCAGGCAAGAAGTCAGATTTTCCAGCTTTTGAAAGCTACTTGTTATTTACAAGTACAAGCATTTCACGGTGTGCAGCTTCCTAGAACACGATGATTTTTTTCTTCTTTAATAGTTTCAATAAAGCAAATATCCTTATGAGAATAAATTAGTGAGAAAAGACTGAGCCCCAGGTGTAATCTGATCTCAGAGCCAGACTTTGTGCACACTTGTGGTGGTGCAAGCTGCTGCGCTCAAAGGAGCGTGCTGGCTCGGAGTGGCACAGCTTGGAGAATGTTTAAAGGCGAGCACTGAATGCAAAGAAAATTGGCAGTTTACTGACGATGGTTCTGCTAATATGTTTATGCAAAACTTGTCCTTTGATTCTCCGAAGGCGTGGGCAAACGCATGCAAGCAATGTTAATGATTAGCTACAGAAAGTACGGATGACTGTGAGCTCTTATTTTACCAACAGTGTTGCATGCGTAGGCAGGCATAAAGCCAAACCATCTCATTAGGGAAGGCCAAAGGGTTTAGATTCACACAGGTATTGAAGCACTTATATCCCGTGCAGGCACTGGCTGCCAGACTCTCCCCACCAAACACAAGGGACATAAGAGAGGTGCTTCCACTTGGAGCTTAGTCACACAAGTCAGCAAGGAACAATAGGTCCTTCAGACCTGAGCCAGGCATATCCCCATGGAAATGTGCTGCCAGAGGTGCCTGAGGGCAGCGAGAGCAGATTTAGTGCTTTGCAAGACAGCAAATGACAATAACCACTGTTTGCAGAGTGTGGCCCATAAACAAGCCTGGAGAGCTAGATGGCTGTTGAACCTTCGTTTCTGCCTTTCAGACTATTCCCATTCTAGTATTTGAGTGTCTTCCTAAGGACACTGACTTTTTTTAGTGCTGTGAAGAAGTTTGAAGTTATGCCCATTTCTTAAAAGAGCACTGATTTCCATGCACTGCTCATTTAGTTTTTCTTTCTGCAAACCACCTAGCATGGAGAGGAGGAAAAAAGCACAAAAGGTCATGCAGGTCATGCAGGTCATGCAAAAGAATACCTAGAAGGTTTAACCCTTGACAGAATGTGTTTGCCCAATACCTGCATTTTAATTAACTTATTTCTAGAGCTGTGCTAGCCTGTTTTAGAGTACAGCAATGCAAACATTTATTTGCAGCTGCCTGCAATGAGGCTACAAATCAACTAATGATACAATATTTTCTCTTGGAATTTATTCTATGAAGATGATTCATACCAGACAGCTAAATGCCATCAGTGTTGTGTCAGCTTTTACTGACTAAAGTATTTTTCCATATGTGATAGTGGACTGTTCTCATTAATGGCTGAGCTGTAAAATCTTGCTTTCCCTCTTATTTATGACACTGGAAAAGATCCAGTGTAGCACAGTACATGTGTAAGTCATTACCCTCCCTCTAAGCTTCCCCCCCAAGTATGGAATGTTACTGTATTCTAATATATTACAGAAATAAACAAATGTTATACATGTGGGGGATGAGTATAAATCAGATATGACTCAAATGGTGAGGGGGTTAAACAGAGTTTGCTAGGTCTGAAAATCTCCAGAGTGCAAGGTCTACAGTGGGGGCGTAGTGTCCCCACATCACCAGTTTGGCCAGTTCCGACCCTCCACATTGCCAGGTTTCCAGCTCATGCAAGTTTTTGGGGCTAGTCTTTAAAGTGCTCGAGATATCCAATATGGTTTGGGTTGTGTGGTCTGTGCAACAGGCAATGGTGCCTGGCACGGGAAGCCTGTCCTTCCCAGGAGTCTAGGAGCTCCTTCTACGGCACCTCCTCAGCAGGTGTCACGGGGGAGTAATTTAGGGTTCCAGAGCTCACGTCCTTGAAGCCTCCTGAGGGACAGATCCAGACCCTGAGCTCTCCCATCCCCACCTCGGTAGCTTCAGCCAGCCACTGCCAAGGTGTCCATATTTCTTCTCACTGGGATGGGTAAAAGCTGGTGGAAGTTCAATGTAAAGACTTGGGAACAGGGACTTCCCAAGTGCCTATAAATTTTTGCTTTCTCCTCTTTTGACCCTCCAAACCTTGCATTTCCCCTTGGATTAGTGGCCTAGTTTGGAGAGGAGGAATACAGTGATCCTCTTTCCTGAGGAGCTGTGGCTTAAATGACCTCACCCCAGGAGTGAGCCGTCCCTTGGCTGTTGGCCCTCATCATTGACAGTGTCACCACGAAAAGGGCAGGAGCTTTTTGAAGAGCTCTCACAGCCCCCTTAGGTGCAGGACTGTGGTCTGAACAACAGTGGGTGTCATCTGTATGGGCAGGGAAAAGGGGCCACTGAGAACTTATGGCATATGCAGCTTGTCTTCTTCTCCCTGAACCCTTTCACCTCTCCCCAAAAACAGGGTGGCTTCATCTACCCTACCCGCGGACAGTCCCGAGCTTGTACCCTAGTCTTACCAGCCTGGCTGTAGGCACTGAATCTACCCCTAAAAATGCTGTGTAGGTAATGTAGCTGCCTAACTTGGGCCATCAGAGGTGGCTGGTGGGTGGTCACCCAAGCATGGGGTATCACATCTCCTCTCCTGGAGGTGCCCAAGTGCCGCTTTGCATCAGGCTTTGAGTTTGCTGTGCCAAACTCCCCAGCCCAAGCACTTACTCTTTGATCAATTCCCTGTCACACAGGGAGTGAGGAAAAAACAATATTCCTCTTGCAAGAGCCTTTTCTTCGCCCTGGATCAATGCGTACAACCTCATTTGACATCAGTGGGAGCTCTGTCATAGATCAAGAGCAGTAAACGGCCTAATGGAAAGAATAATAACGCTATCATGCATACATACTGCTTCTCAGGCATCTTGCGGTTCTAAAGACCTTCCTCTTGGCTGATCACAATGGTCACCCTCAGCTAATTCATATCTTTTAATTATCTTTTCAAAGGCGCTATTGAGAATCAGAAGGAAAATGGTAAAGCACAGAATATGCAGATTGCAAGCTGAAATGACTTGCTCTAAAACTTGAGTCTTTCCTTCTTTGAAATATAATAGGCAATATAAGTAAAAAAAAAATAAATCACAAAACAACAAAACCAGTAACTTTTATTTGAAGCACCATAATTTAAAAACTGTGAGCCTGAGGTTTAATTTCATCCATAAGCTGCAATGTAATACTTTATTGACCTCAAGGGTTTTTTTTATATGTTATTTTTCTTCTACCTCTTAATGCTAAGAGGCAGATTTTTATAAACCACTGTATTACTTGCTAATTCAACACTTTCTCTGCATTTCAAGTGGGAAGAAAATCTATTTGTTGTGGGAATTTATTTTTCATAGTGTTTTTTTCCATGGATTTTGCATCTTTGTGAGTACCTTTCATCTGATACAATATTAGCATTCATGATGGGGCTGACTGCTTCCTTGATATTCACTTGAAGCTGGATCAAAAAGTGAGATAACAGTAAGAGAAAGACAACAGAAATAGAAAAGTCTTGCATATATGTGACAGTGACTTGACTAGCAGCAGCATCATTATATCCCCAAAACACTGTTTCTGTATTAGAGTTTCATTCTCTTTTTGATTTTTATTTTGTTTTGTTTTGTGGTTTGGGGTTTGTTTGTTTGTTCGTGTTTGTTTTGTTTTGTTTTTGTGGCTCAGTGGACACTTAAAGAGTTATTGGGGTTTTTTTCCTTTTGCATGTATAGCAAAAACGTGCTAGCACTCATAGCTTCAGTGATCTTGTTTACTTATAGTTCCAGAAGTGGAATTATTGGAAAATATTTTTTAAGATATTGTGCAGTGACCCAAATAACACACACAGAAGGGACACAAGTAAAGCCTAATTATTTTCTATGTTTATTTTGGCATCCAGAAAAACATAAATCATCATCCTGTTACTATAAGGGTTCATTAGGAAGAAACTGAAAGTTTCTAATGGCATAATTGCTAAATTCTTAAAAATGAGGATGTTAAAAGAGTATGACTGTGTTAGCAAATTGTAATGGATTGATCTCTAATAAATATCCTGTCTATGTCAGGTATCACCATATATTCACATTACAGAAGACTTCCTACACAACGAATAAATAGTAATAGCCTGAACACAAGAAATCATGACAAAAGCATTTGCATTTATTTTCAAAATGTGCTAAAGAGCTAAAACTAAACATGTGCTTCCCTTCCCTTCCCTTCCCTCGGTTGATTCATCTCAATATCCAGCAGGTAAGCAGAAGCACATCTGTACATGACGCAATAAAACACAGAAATTGAGAATATTGATAGAAAATTATTTTAGGGTAATTGCTCTTTGCATTTAGTCTGCCCCTTGGAGATGAACGAGTTGTTATTAACCAAGTGTTCAAAACCATGCCGTGTAAATCTGCCTTCCTTGTGTGGCTCAAGAGATGAGTCTCAGAGAACAGGTAGGGTCGCTAGGAGGAAAGAGACATTTTAGCATGAAACCTGCAGCAATATGCTGTGGTCCTTAAACAGAAGACATGACTTTCTTCGTGGCAGGGGAGGATTTCATGCAGGAATTCCGAAATCTGAAGAGCGGGCAACTGGGGTTTTATTCACGTGATGGAACAGCACACCAGAAGGTGAGCTCATAGCAGAGCCCTGTTTTCTACCAGAAGGGTTGGGGAGAACTTGGCTTGTCCAGCAAAACCTTGGGACACATGAAAGCATATGGAAATGTTTGATATTTTCCCCACCAGCATTTGGGTGTTAGAGAGCGCAGGGCAAAAAGCCAAAATGCCTTGCGAGCAGATGCCTGTCATTTGGGACCCTGTCAGTTGCCAAGCAGCAGGGAGATGTGCAGCTCCAACAGGCTCTCCATTAAGGGCCAGAAAATGGGCACACCAGGTATCAGGGCAATCCTTCTTGGCAGGCTGACATGATTCAGGCAACAGGAAGGATTATTGACACCATTCTCCCTCCATTTTAACTCTTTTGAGCTCCCGTTAACAAGCAAAAGCAGCTTGTTCCCAGCTTCCAGAGCACTCCTCTTGTCAGGCTCTGCAGCAATTTCTTTTGCAGAGGTCACAGTTGAAGCTCAGAGAGGTTAAGTGCCTTTCCCAGGACTGGAGGGCAACAGTAATAAGGGCTATGGGGAGCGATGACGAAGATAGGTCATGCCGCAGAACAATTGCAAGTCAGGAAAGGAATCTGGGCCATGGGATGCTCAGACCCTGCACAGCCGGACGTACATGCACCACGGTGGGAATAAGAAAGACGACATTGTTTCTTCAAATATCTGAGGCCCGAATGTTTATCGACATGGAGCCATCCTCAGATTTTTTCGAAACTCAGTTGAGCACAGGGCTTTCCTGAACATGGGGGTCTGCTTTGAAGGAGTACATAAAAAGCAGCAGAGCCTAATGAGTCTTTCGTATGCTTGAACACTTTATTTCAGCGTTGCAGGATAGATGGCTGCAGATCAAAATAGTCTGAACAAATCATAGATCCTGTCTTTATCCAGAAAATAGGACCATGTAACAAAAAATCAACAATCTCAGAAAATGTCCACCAGAAAGACATCATTATCCAGACTCCTTTCGGAGAGTATGAAAATAGTTGAGGTCGAAGGCAGCTACACCAACTGCCTTAAAACATGTTTATACATAACATTTTCCAAGCATTCTGCTTTTAAAAGAAGATAAGGATTGGAAATTATTCAACAACTTATTTGAAATGAGTAAGAGCCCTCTGAACAGGGATGCAGCTTTAAGAATACCAGCACCAGGATGAAGAAATGCATAAAAAGAGGTCCATCTGCAGATGAAGGGCTGTAAGGAAAGCTGTTGTAAAGCCCTTCCAAGTTAAAGATGTTCGGGAAGACGTCCAGACATGCAGACATCTGGACACAGGGAGTTGCTTGTGTCACACAAGAACCTCAGCCATGAATAGAGGGAACCAGCAAGGACAGACTAAGGAAAAGAAGACTTAAGACGAGCTACTGGCAGAGAGAAATGAGAAGAACCTCAGTGTAAATCTCTTATTCCTTTCGTACGATATTTTGGGTGCAAGAGAGAAACAGAGTAGACATTTGACTTACAGTTTAGTCTGGTTTTTACTTTTTTTTTCCTGTCACATCACTAGAATGCTGTGATTTAATAATCTAAGTTAAGCCTGGGAAATGAGGGTACTTACCCTCTGTGTGGAGCCCAGATGCACAGAAGGAAGCAAAGGTTACCCTCCAGCAGCTGCTGGAGGCTATGATTCATTGGAGTTTTCTGTCTTCTACAGCTGTCACAGGGGTTCAACAGTGGTCTTATTTCATGAGAAGACAGGGATGTGTTAGGTTATCCACAGCAAGTGTGTAAGAGTTTATCATGCATGCAGTCTGGGTTTCTTTATTGGGTAGGAGAAGGAAGATACCTGCTTGGAAGGGACTGCTTTGCATGGGGATGATTCTTCCCTGACTTTTTTTGATGAGTAAAGTTCTCTTTGCACCATTTGAGAGGGATGAAAGGATCCCAGTGCAGAATAGATCCTAAGGAATGGCAAGTGTTTTTGCATCCAAAATACTCTTGAAATACAACATACCAGACCTACTGTTGAAAGTATAGGTCCTGCCTCCTGAGCACACACTTTGCTTTGAGTCCCACTGAAATCAATACCCCTTTGAAGCGTACTTTTGAGATACTGAAAGGTTAACCTGAGGTAATGGCACTATAAGCTTTAAACTTTGATCTACAGTTTTTCTAACAGCAGCTGTATAAATGGATAAATACCTTTTGATGCCTACAACCATCTTGCTGCAAAACAGCATTTAGAAATTGCACCTCTTGATTTATTGCTTGAGCCAATTTCTCGTGTTGCAACATAAGGCACAAAGAAGCTTCTGCAGACCTGGCAGGTTCAAGGACAAGTTTTGTCCGAGTGCTTCTGCTGCTGCTCATGTTGGGAGAGGACTTAGTCCTTGTGTGGAGCAGCAGCCATAGGCAGGCGAGAAGACACCCGGCTAAAGACAGAATTGCTTGGAACACCAGAATGTAGGTGTGTAACACAGAAATCTCCAGGGGAAAGCAAACTGGCTCCAGCACAGGGACACCTCACCCTGCTGTGCTTTCTGCTCTATGGTCCTTGCATCACGCGTGGGTGAGTGGGGAGCAGGATCCAGCACATACCACTGACATGGCCCTGTCTGCCCGCGGGGTCACGTACCATCAGGTCAAAATCATCCTGAGCATTTCCTCTCATGTTGCCATGCAAAGCGCATCTTTTGCTTTCTGTCACCTCTGGCTTTCCTCCAGAACTCTGACTTTCTAGGTTTTTCATCCCCTTGAACATCTGTGTTTCAGCTGTTTTTTCCCTAGATGTATTATGTTTCATTTTCTGAGTGAATGTCACTTTGTTATTTTTCAGTTGGTATGTGCAGATTCTTTCTATCCCCACTGGTGTTTGCAGCAGTATTGTCTGTGAATCTTAATAAACCGGAGCACAGACTATGAGAGACAGGCACTTGGGTTTTCAGGAACCGCTGAGCTAACAAAAGGGGAAGGCGAATGCCCTGCCCACAGCCCCACAGGCAGGTCCAGACTCTGATGGCACAGAGAAAAAAGTTTTCATCTGTTTGAAAAGAAAACAGCAGTGATGGTAACCCCTCAAGCCCCCAAGGTGTGTATGAAAGCACGGCAGTAAAGAAAAAGCAATAGGGACAGAAGAGGAAAAAACATCCTTCTTAAAAGTGGAACTGGCACTTCAGTGGCTGGGTTTGCTTTTAATTTGTGGCTTTGGGACATGAATGCACATTACTTGATGTTACAGAAGATGACTTGTGCTGAGTGGGCAAGCCTGGTGGTGTGCAGAGGAGCTGCCGGAGGAACAGGAGCTGCCTGAGGGAGGTGACACTCCGCCTGGCATCGCCTCAGGCATCCAGAGCTGACCTTTAAACCAGACATGAGCCTCAGGCTCTCCCTGAGGCCACCAGGATTTTTCTAGCATGTGCTGGGGTTTGGGAGGATGCTTGGAGGTTGGCTGGGGTATATTTGTAGGGACAGGTTCAGACTGTTCCACAGTCACCTTGTCTGTCCTGATGAGACAGCCCAGATCTGGCATTCCCTCCATTTAGGAATCCTTTCTTCCCCTTGGAGAGGACTGTTATCCCTAATCCCATTTCAATGTGCATCTGCATGTCATAGAATCACAGAATGGTTTTAATTGGAAGGGACCTTCAAAGGTCATCTAGTCCAACCTCCTTGCAATGAGCAGGGACATCTTCAACTAGATCAGGTTGCTCAGAGCCCTGTCCAGCCTGGCCTGGGATGTATCCAAGGATGGGGAATCTACCTCCTCTCTAGGCAACTCACTCCAGTGTTCCTCCACTCTCATTGTAAAAAATTTATTCCTTATGTCTAGTCTGAGTTTACCCTCTTTTAGTTTAAAATCTACCCGTTGTCCTGTCATAACAGGCCCTGCCAAAAAGTCTGTCCCCATCTTTCTTATAGGCCCCTTTTAAGTACCAAAACCCCACAATAAGGTCTCCCCGGAGCCTTCTCTTTCCCAGGCTAAATAACCCCATCTCTCTCAGCCTGTCGTCACAACAGAGCTGTTCCAGCCCTCTGATCATTTTTGTGGCCTCCTCTGGACCCTCTCCAACAGGTCCATGCCCTGACTATCCCTTAGCCTTTATAAACAGTGGGTAAAGGATGATTTTTAAAATAGCACTGGCCTATCTCTTTAAAAAAGTATATTCCTGCTTCCTTTCTCTCCTCACCTTTCCCATCTCTTTCTTTGTTGGCTTCAGGGTGAATGGTCAAGGGTAAACTCAATTTCACAGGCTTGGTATTATGTATGGTAGGCTGGAGAGCAACAGCTTTCTGAAGCAAGTATAAATATGGAAGGTCTCATGGGAAAAGAAAGGAGAGTGCACATACAGCAAAAAGGAAAGCTAGGATGAATGAGAAATAAAACACTGGGAGTGATTTCCTTATGGCTGGTGAGTACTTATTTAATTTAGGAGACAATGTATTATTGTAAAATGCATTAGCTAGCATGTTCTAACTGCTGCCTCTTAACATTCATACTAAATAATATTTTTAATTTTAATATATTATTATATATTTAGAGGAACGGCTCAGACTGAAGTGAAGGCTAATGAGGAGCTAACTTTGCCCTAGCTGGCTAATCTGTGCTAAAATAGTTTTCCTTGCCTAGATTAAGAGCACAGGTCCATGACTGCAAGCAGTTGTAGTAGCTGATCAAGCTGCCCCACATCAGCTGATGTGCAGTACTGGTAGAGTGCTCCCTCTTAGCTTATCAAGACATTGAACTCACCTGATTTCCCGAACAGGACCCCCAGGGAAAATCTGAACCACAGTTCATGTTAAGATGTATAAAACAAGTAGTTGCTGTGGCCCTGGTATGCTCTTTCAGCAGAGGATTTGCCTGATTTCTGTGCTGCAAATACATCTCTTGATACCATGAGGTCTGAGATCTGGATCACTTCTCAGTCCTTTGATCCTTTAAGAGTCACAGCACCTACATGAGGCACTGCTGATAGGCAGCCTGAATAAAGCCCGTTTCTCTATCTAATCTGACCAGGCTGATGTAATGCACGATACAAGCCAGTATCTTCACGAGATAGGAATCTAGGAGCTGCTTATGTGGCTAAGCCTTATACCAGACACTGCCCGGTAATGTCGATTGGATGGGGGAATTAACTAGAGGAACAGTCAAGGCTCTTTGATTAAGGGATTGCATCAATTGTCCGAAGATATGTTTGCAATAAAGATCTGTGGTTCCTGCTAGTAGGTCAGTATCACTTGTGGCTAAGAATGCTATCTTGCCATCTGCTCTTGGCAGGAATTGTACAATCCTTTCTTTCAAGTCGCAGATATTATTACACTTACTCAGCCTTTGTCAGCTCAGGACTTGACCATTATAATGCTCCCTGCAGGATGCTGCTTGCTGCGGCCATCTGGAAAATGAAGCTAGATCAGAATACAGCTGCTTGCTTATTCAGTAGCATTTCATACTGCAAATATCTTACACATCTGCCTTATCATCTGTCCCAGCTATTCATTTGTGGGTGTGGCAGGAGGTGTTGCTTTAAATCTATACAATGCTGTGCATGCACACACAAAACTATGCCAAAGGGACATTAGGCTGCAAAGTGGGGTACACCTGGGAAAGTAACTTCCTCAGATCAAGTATCTGAGTCCCTTCAAGTCTTGGAGGATTGACCTTCCACAGGCCATGTCTAACCTACTGGCTTTTCAAGGCAGATCTTACCTGTGGAGACAAGGCAAAAACTAGAATTCAATTCACAGTGGAAAATCTTTGGAGCTACTGCCACACTAAGCGTCATATTTTCCTGGGTTGCCTTCATGTAAGTTGTAGCAGCAATGAACGTGTAGCTCCTCCGTACACAGTTATAACTGCATGAGGAAATGACACAGTCTATTTGCACAGCCCGTTAGCTGCATAACTGGTCTTTTGTACACAAAATCTCTGATTCAGCAAGTTCTTCAATCATGTGTCCCACTTTGAGCATGTCTCTGAAAATCAGGCCTTGTCACGTAACTCTGAAAAATCAATTTTTTGTAGCAATTTGCAGCTTTTTTTGTCATTTAACCCTCTTGTTGGATTTGTCTGAAATTCCATGCCTGAAGTAGAGCATCAAGTAAACATAAAGTTCATATAAATTATTGTGTTTGTCAAACAGTTATCTTGTTATGGCTTAATGTGACACTATCGTCATTTCCCACTTTTCTGCATTATTACCCCACAATACAGGACTACTACTGTTTAAAAAAAAAAAATCTGTTGCTAAAACTGCTTATAGTTTGGGGGTTTTTACCTTCTTTTAATTAATGGGAATAAAACTATACACCAGAAAAAAACACATTTTGCAGGATCTATCTACCTCTATGTCTTCCTTCATAAATGGTATGGGCATACCATACAGCTTCACGAGTTTGTTTGCACTTCTCAAACACGCTAAATTGGCATTACCCCACAAAGCCTATCATGCACTACAACCAACCACACGGTAAGAAATTTGCCCAACAAACAGTTTTATATCTGTTTCCTGCGCAAAGTACAAGGCTGATGATTCAAAGCTGTCTGCTGAGAAATGGGGAAAATTACCCGTATTATTAAAATCTAGTAGTGTTCCTATGCAGTTAGTAATAATATTTTTTGATGGAAGTTATCTAAAATGCATCTTGCCCTACTACTCCTTGTTATGTGTGTGACAGCCTTCATGGCTGGCTTCCCCAGAGATAGCTGATTGTACTTGGGTATCAGAAAGTATGTTCCCAGGTCTCGGGAAGTTTTTGAAGACAGACAGTGCGTGGCTCCCCTGATGACTCTTAGAGGATGTATATGCCAGCCACGATGGAAAGAAATGATGACCTCTCTTTTTGTCTTCAGAAACGTTACAGATCTGTCCATGGAAAGGCAATTTGGGAATCAAATGACCTTTGTGTTTTCTAGGCTGCAGCCTGAATAGGCAGAGAAGGAGGAAAACACTGTCAATAAATGCAAAGCTAAAAATAGGCAGACCAAAAGCCTCAGCAGAGCTCTGGAAAAATTTTGAAGGTGGAAGTAAGAGTTATTTATAAGGTTGGGAATTGAGAGGGGAAAAAGGGGTCAGTAGAAGACTTTATTTACATAGTTTGGGTTCCAGAAATTACTTTCCAGTGCACACAGCATCATTAGGAAGTGTTTCTGCTTCAGTCCTGAGTCCTAGCTACTTTCTGTGCCTACACAACGCACAGTGCTGTGCCAGGCGGCGGCTTTTTGGGATGCAGGGATAGGACTCAGGAACTGCAACTCTGCTTTTCAGAGCAGGGATTTTTACTTCCAGATATACGGTCTGGGAGAGCACTTTTTGGAGTCTGAAAGCAGGTTAAGCTGTCTCCATAGGCATGGTCCTAAATGGTAGGTAAGTAGGTAGGTAGGTAGGTAGGTAGGTAGGTAGGTAGGTAGGTAGGTAGGTAGACAGACAGACAGACAGACAGATAGATAGATAGATAGATAGATAGATAGATAGATAGATAGACGGATGCATGCCTGTGGTGGCATCATCTTCTCTAACCTGAACTGCGAAGAAGTGAGTTTTCTCAGTCAGTTAGCTAGGGTGTATCCAGGCATATCCATGATGGCAGGTGAGCTTTGACGATGAGTGTTGGCTTAGGACACATATACTCAAGCAAGTAGAGCAGCGCAATAGGAGCAGATTGTGAGAGGGAGAAGTGATGCTGAAAACTGGATGTTTACATGATACACGCCGGTCTCACTCTCCTCTCATCTCATTAGCACACCAGCCGTGTCCCTAGGACACATCTTTTGATTTAGTTTCATCAGCAAGGGAATTAGCTGGTGCCTTCGAGACTACCCCATGATGTGAACCATAGCATGGAGTTGCTCTCCTAGTGCAACAAAAAGTCTGTTGTAGACACATCCTTAGACTAATAATTTTTATAGACCCAAAATAGCTACCACAATACCTGTCCCTCAGTCTGAGTAGTCCAGTGCAAATGTGAGGTCTGAAACAATAACGAGAAGACTGATCTCATTTACACTTTTTAAATTTGAAAAATGCATGGATTTTCACCTCACATTTTCAAAGGAAATAGAGGGAATGTTCATTTCACAACAGATCATGGGTATTTTTTCTAACTTTACTCTTATGGGTAACTAAAATATTTGGCTATGATGTCACTTGAGGCAGATAACCAGCATGAAAAAATTCTGTGTTATAACAACTGTTACAATTTTATTTAATGAGAAGTCTTGGGCAAGCTTAACGACAGATGGATCTTCCAGCCTAATGTAATATAACAGAACATAAATGACCAGTAAATATGTATTTAAATATCTCCTCCTGGGCATATTTTGAATTGGCCATTTACATTAATTATGACTTTAATTGCTACTGAATTTAATGAGGAATTTAATGTAGTTTGCCGTACACGAGAAAGAAGGACAACAGTTATGCAGGTGCAGTGCTCTGCCTGGTGGTTTGAGCGGACCTCCTTGTCAGTGGAAGGACACCTTTGAGAAGTTCTCTGTGCAGAGGAACAACAGGAGAAAATGCTGGGACAACCAGCCTCTTGCCCAGCTTCTGGATGAAATTATTGGCAGCATCCCATGGAGGACCACTAACATTTCAGTGATCTGATTTAGTGCTTGACCCCACAAAATGATTGCACAGGCATAAGTGCAGGACAGTGAATTGCAGGTGTAGAGGTGGAAAGGAGCACTTAAATCAGCTTTGCTGCAGGTGGAAATGAGTGAGATGAGGAGCAATGAGGTGGGAATGTCTCTTGCTGAGGCTGGAGCTCGACAAGCAGCAGTAGTCCTTCAGCAGCTAATTTAACAGTCGTCTTGCATATCAAAAGGACCCACTGACTTTTCGAGTGCACAGAATAAATAACTGACAGCTCATGAAGGTGACTATCGGGTCTCAGCCACCAAGCTGATGGGAATTAGCCTTATTGGAGGGGATGTTTCCAAGGCTAGACCATATATAATACCGATGAGAAGTGATTTGGCTGGCTATGACATGATAGAGAAGTTAACAACATGTCAATATTTTGTTATACCATTTTACTCTCTGTTCTTCATTAAACCCTTTCAGTGTCTGAGAAGTCATTTCTTCCCAGTCACCACTGTACTTGTCAGTACTTGTGGTCCCTGGAAGCCTGGTTACAAGGCTTGCTTGCTGAAAGGGTCTCCCGATTTTCCTGCTGGAACAAAGCAGCACTTTTGGAATTTGCACACATAAGAGGGACCCAGCAAAGGCCATTTCCACTGCGAAGCTTCTTGGATGTTACAGCATTTGGGAGTGAGGAGACTGAAATTATTTTTTTAAATAAAGGCTCAGGCTTTTTAGGGATAGGGTCCCAAAAATGGCACCTCAGAAATGGGACGGATTCAGTGGCACCAACCAGTTTGCAGAAGTCATGTCTTTGGAGGGAAACCCTGTGTCACAGAGGCTTCATCTATGTTAGCACGGGGACAAACACCTCACCAAGATAAAATCCCATCACAGACAGTTTGGTTAGTCAGTGCCTCGCCACTCAGTTTACAGTCTAGATGAGGTATGTGAAAATAATCTGTGACCACAACATGAACTGCAGGGAATAGCTGTGGACCAGTAAGGTGGTGAGTGAGGCTCGTCTATGAAATGGCTCCGTACCTGGGACCAAGTCTTCACTCCCATGCTCTGGATCTATATGCAAGCACCTAAAATTTAGAGGAGAGATTTTGCTGGACACCTGAGCCAGCAGGAAAACAGAATCCAGTAGAAGTAAATCCACAGCCCCTTGTTTTTACCAGCTATCTCTGCATCAGAAAAAGGAGAAAAAACAGAGCTTGAATTTCTCAGGGACAGGCTATTAGACTTGAGAGCTCCTGACTCTCACAGTAGTGACTGCTGAGACCAAAACTCCATCACCGGGTCAGGGGGCTGAGAGCACTCAGCACCTCTTGCTCATATCTCAGCTGTGTAAGGCCTCCAAAAGCAGCACACTGCTGCAGCTGTTCCTGGAAAAACATCCCAGGTCACTGGCTTCACCTGGGACTAGCCTGGAGCATGCCCCAAGGCCCGGCCCTGCATTGCGTGCATTCCTCAAATGCTGGGCTGCAGGGGAAATGAGGGTCAAGCCTAACCCATTAACTGCAGATGAACAAACTGGCAAGGGGATGGGGGCGAGGGGGGTGTTTTCTGGCTCCTCTTGAGAGGGAACCTAAGGTAACTAAATACAAAGACAAAGGTGGCAAGGTCATTCCTGCTTTTGTTCTCTACAGGTCACAGCTCTTTCCACTGGTGTGGGATCACAATGACTGGAGAGCTGGGTGAAGTTGTCACACTTGCCTGATGTCAATCAGGGACAGGGCAGTGAAAGGCCACACCATCGTTCACACTATCCCCCAGGGACAGTCTGTGCTGCATATTGTCTTTAGCAACACTTGGGTAGTGCCTAAAGCTTCAGGGAGAGTTTGATGCGACCTATGTTTCGGAAATAGTGAGGTCTACTCAAAAAATGGTACCATAGCTGAGACACAGGTGTGATCTGCAAGACTTAAACCTGTAGAAATCATTGCTTTGTGGTCTGTATCACTTTCAAAATCCTCAAGCTAAGGTCAGAGGTCGTGTTAGTGGTGATGTAGACTATCTAATGTTTGGTTGAGATAAACAAATAGTTGGGAAATTGCCACTTTATTCATGAACAAGACCATTTTACCAAAGTTTATGGGAACCTGAATGAATATACCCTCCCCAAACATATCTGTATGGGTGAAGAACTAGAAAATAAGACACTGGGAGGCTTACTGAAAGTCATACAAAAGACCCACTGCCTTGCTTTTGGCATTGAAGCCAGGTACACATGTTGAGAGCCATCTCGCCCCCCATTCCTTTGGTTTTCTGACATGAACACCCCAAAAGCCTGAGCAACCTGGAGGTGTTTGTCTTTCCCTTTTTGTTACAGGGGGAGCCTTATCTGGGTACATCGGAGGAAATGGAGAAAATTGAGCCTCTCCTGAGACACTGTCCAATACCCTTATAATGATATTAATCGCCATTCCCAACTGTGCAATTCTGTCTGGGATCAGGATTTAGCCTGTGATGGAGCATGTTTGCATTTCATAATCTGCCTCTGAGTTTGAACAATAATCCACCATAACCGCTGTAATAGACTCTTCAAATTAAAATGCCGTTTAAAAGGAAAATGAAGTCCTAGAAATGTATTGCAAAATTAGAATTACCCACAAAATAAAATAATTTTGACATGACATATCTGGCTGTAAATTTGCCTTGCAACAGAAATATTCATAATTATAGTAATTTACAGCTCAGCCTCTCGCTGTAGTTATATGATCCCGTAATTGCTGAGTTGTCTGCAAAGTGCTGGTTGTGCTAGCTAAACCAGTTTGCTGCTTTAAAGGAACAGACTGTGAGCCAGATCCAGTGCATCCTGAAGCCATGGAAAACTTCCCAACGACTGCAGAGAGCAGCGGGCTGGACCCTGAGCTGGAAGAGGGGATATTCAGCCTCCTGCAGAATGCTGTTTCTATAACATTCAACGAGAAGTGTGAAATACTGAGATGGAGACAGATATTGCTTAAAAATGTGTAAATCAGCCTCTGCTATGAATCATTGCATCTTAACTGAACAATTCGGGATTTATACCAATACAAATGGAAAATACTCTGGTCAACATCACAGATAAACCTCTGGCCTGTTGTTAGGATATAAAGCTGTTGATTTCCTCAAATTGAGAATTGAATGTGCACCCTCCTAGGGGCCAGAATTAAGACAAGTATAATTCAATAAATACTGCTTCTAGCTTAAATTAATATACTCCCCAAAGAATATTGAATATTTGGGCTCTATTGTAATTAATGACCTTCGGAAGATGATTGGTTTCTGCTGATCACATACAAAATGGCATAACCCATGGAGTTATGTTCTTAATGACACCAGTGAGCAGAGAACCTGTGTAGGAAAGCAGAGCTTGAGGTTCAAGCCCTTGATCACGAGGCAGCATCTGCATTTAATGTTGGGTAAAACACAAAACCAGTCCTAAGATCCCCTGTTCCTAAACCCTGAGCCTTCAGAGCTATCCTCCAGCCTGTCCTACCATCTTGGTTCCATGAACTTGTGTCGTAGAGTGGTTTGTATTCAGTAAGAACAGAGACTGCACGACCTACAGAACTAAGGTTGTCTCCTGGGATGTGGACACCATGGGTTTGAACTCCTTTAGTGCAAAGAGATTCTCCACCTCTTAAGAAAGTTCCCTGTCAGAGACAAGTTGTGCTGCATGGTCAGATGGCACATAATGCTGATGGGACCATAAATAACAGATAGGTTGGAGATTTTTTACAATGAATGAAAAATGGGTGGGTTTTGAATAATGAATACTACTATCTAAACTATTTTTCTTCTGGTGTGTAAAATAAATGCTATGCTCCAACTCATATTTTATGACACTAGATAGAAAAAGAGTAACTTACAACAGATACGTTTTCATATTTATGCTAATGTTATAGCCATGCCTGTTCAGTTATGTTTATTGAATAGAGCATTTGAACAATAACTCCTCTATTATCTAATATATTTCAGTAATGATCACCCACTTATGAAGCACTTATTGCAGCCAACAGCATGAGATTTCTCCAATAAAATTTTGTGACCAAGGCTAGTCAAGTACCAACCTAATTCAGCTAAGAGACATATGCAGTAAGAACTTTCTGCTGTGCCTGGAGAAGCATCAATAACAAGCTAATTTATCTAAGAGCTTAGGAGAGCAGAAAGACCCAGGCAGTGTCACAACGCTTGTCAGCAGCCTGAATCCTGCTGCTGGTGGGATGTCTGCTTGGAAATGCCCTGTCCATCCAGATTCATACATTATAGCATTTCATTATGTTCACTGTAACTTAATACCTCCTACAGTGAGCAGGCTCCTAGCACATAAAAACAACCAGCTTGCCTGGACTCACTGCTATGATGAATTCTGAATAGTGTGCCACGGTATTTTACGCTACAGGTTTTATGGCAGTTGGTTACAAATACTATTATTATTAGAAAAATAAAATATGGCCAGCTTGTGTAAATCCTCTCAAAAGTCTATTTCAGCAGGTGACCTCTGGGAAGAGTGTTGAGATGCACGTGCTGCACATTTTCCCGTGTAGCAGGCCAAGCAGGGAAGCTGCCAGTCAGGCTTTGCCCAATACATTTTAGAAGTTTGTTTCTCCCTCCGACCCCATCCAACCAGGCTTTTCTCATAACTTGCGTTTAACTGGGTTTTCTGTTGACCTAGTTTGAACAACACTGTACAGTGCTGACCTTCCTGTCCAGGAAGGAGTCTGATCTCAGAAGCCAGCACAGCTTGATCTGGGATTTGGGGTTGCTCATTGTCACTCTGCAATGCACCCAGAGCTTCTTGCCTTTCTCCTCTCTCATGCCCAGTAAGGCCTTACCTCCTCATCATCAGCCCCAGGGGTGATCTCTGGGAGGGGAGGAGAAAGATGAAGTGAAATTGTGGTTGCTGCATGGAAGCAGAAATGGGAGCTGCAGGAACAACTGCTGCTGCTGGAAGGGGCACCTCCATCCTGGCCAGGTTGTCCTCTGCAACCTGGTAGCAGCTCTGTCAGTCCAGCACATGTGATGAGCCCACAGCAGGTGCTGTGCTCCTTTCCTTTAAAGTGACAGGCCGGGGGAAGGGACCTGCAATCTCTCTTCAATCTTCAAGCCATCTTCAACTTGCAAATGCCTGTAAAAAAGCCCAATGTTTCTTCTTGACATAATGGTTCTTACTTGGATTGCAGTACAGGATTTATAGGGACTCACAGTGCTCCTGCAAGCTGCGGCAAGAAAAAACATCCCTCCCTGCTCCCTGCACGAACACCATCCTGAGCTGTTGGTGCCATCAGTGATCAGAGCAGTGTGTGGGCTAATGGACTACCAGCAAGATGTGCACCACCACCATCACCTCAACAGAAAGATTTTTGGAGCAGGACTGTATTCAGCTCTCTCTCTATTCTCCAATTTTTTGTTTCAGGTAAGTCTTTGGGGTGGCAGGTATACAAGTGCTACTTTTAGGATGGTTCCTCCATGCTCTTCCCCATCTCTATTTTGTAACCACCATCATGCCTGCAGTTTTTAACTGCAAGCACCTTTCTCCCACCTGAAGAGTTGTCAGTACTAATTCCCGGTGTTTAACACACTGGTGGCCATACAGGGAGACACTGGTGCCTGCAGGGCTGGAGCTGCAGGCCACAGACAGGCTCTGCAATGGGTCCCATGATGCACATGATACCAAGGATCTGCCTTCTCTAAAGTTTTCTTGGCTGTATTCCAATTCCTGGGTCAAGTTTTTGTTTCTCCATGGACAACCACCAATCACTGCATGAAGTTATCATCTTGTATAATTTGTTTTTTTCCCCTCTCCTAAAAAAAAAAAAAAAAAAAAAAAAAAAAAAAGAAATAAAAGAAGCCACATGACAAGAGGGTTGTTACATCGATAAGAAAAGCAATAAAAACATTGACTTTATGGAGTCTCCTGCTCTGGGCTGTATGTTTTGTAAAGCACTTTTTCAGTCAGTGCCAGGCTGGGATTACTAAGTGTGATAACCAGATGCAGATAATCTGCATGTACAACAAGCTCAATAGCTGGACAGTGCAAATTACATTGATTTTTGTCATACTTAATGAAAGCTATTATTCTGACCTTAACTTTCCTTAACTTCCAAAGCAGTGTGTGGTGTTTTAGCTTAATGTCTTCCCAGCCCCGTACTGCTCCTGTTCGAGACAAGAGGAATTTTATCACTGATTTCAAAGTTACCAAACTTAGACCAATGGTGCCAACAACAATCGCACCATAAGGCTACCTTGTCAGGTTACTTCTGACCACGAAGTACCACGGTACATGTGATGGCACCAAATATTTGCCATGTGACGTCATGTGGCTTTGCACATTTCCTCAGGGTTGTCACAGCTAGTGTGGCAGTGAGCAGATGCCCAGCTGGGCTCATTTTCAGGTGTCCATTTCCTCTAGATCGAAGCCAAAGCCCAGGTCTGTCGGCAGTGGCTCTGTAAAATGTCAGTAGAGCTTATGCTTCTGTGGCCAAAGGTAAATTGAGTCACTCTTTTTAATGAAACATTCCTTAATTGCCTTTATTCCTACAAATAGCACAGTAAATAGAATATATGTTTCATAAGGAGATTATAGAAAAGGAGAGTTGCTAATATAATTATATAATCTTGCAAATGCTAAACCTGAAATTGCCTTTTGTTTGCTGTTTTACAGCACAGCTTTTCTTCACGCCCTCTACAGCTGACAGAATATTGTTTGTTTAAAAAAAAAAAGTGACAGAAAATACCATGGGAAAAAATGTATTGTTAAATCTCAGCCAACCCGCGGGAAGGCTCAAGCTGGGGCTGTCAACACATACAATCCGAATCCAATGTCTGCTCTTTGCAGAAAAAGAAGGCAGTGTGGAAATAAGCAGAAATTAATTAGAGGACTGAGAGGAAAGAACAGAGCAAATTTTATTTCTTTCTAATCCCAGCCCAAACCCAGTTGGTAAATACCTGTCTGCTGTACAGGCATATAGTTTCACTTTGCGGTCCCTACCTAGGAAAGCTATAAACTAGCTTGTGGTAAGATTGTCATTTGTTTTGAAGTCACAAACAAAACTCCTACTGATTTCAGTGGAGCTAGGTTTTCACTTGATAAGCTTATCTTGTGCTATTTCAGCACTTCAAGAAACCAGTATCAGTATTTTTTTCAAAATTATGCATTTCTTAGCCTGTATATTTCAAGTAACTCATCATAAACTCTCTGAACATACGGTGTGATGATTTATATTTCTCAGAGCTGTGCGATATCATTTTACCGCTTGCCCCTCACCAGTTACACACTAGATAAACCAAACAAAAGATTTCTCTGCACCTCTCCCGGTGTAAAGCAAGACCAGCTCTTAGACGGACCTTTCTGAAAGGAGATGTGCCTTGGGATTGACAAACTGCTTGGGGCTTGAAGGCACCCAGAGGCTCTGCCTGCAAATGCCTCTTTGTTTGGCTTGGTTCCACCAGAGGAAAAAAAAATGGTGCCACACCCCATCGGATTCACTCAAATCCATTTTGCACACTTTGGACACTCTCCAAATAAAAGCAGCTGTTTTTGCTATTGCTAAGCAAAGGTTTGCAACTTTGATCATGAGTTGGAAACATTGCTATGGAAGCAAAAAAAAAGAACACCCAGGAACTTAAGCTGTGTTTGATAGCTCCCTAAGCCCGAGCTGTCCCTTGAACTTTCTTTGAAACATGATGTCAAAACTGGTGAGCAGGTGATTTCTGAGGTACTGCTCTGTTTGGCACCCAAGTCTTCCCAGATTGCCATTGCACCCAACAGCATCAGGGGTTCACTCTGTGGCAATGGACCCTAGAATGCACAGGATCCCTTCTTCTACTAAGCTACTAAGGAACCCTGCACTATTTTTGCAAGCCTTTAAGTAAGCTTTAAAAGTCTCCTGGACATCAGATGTACAGCCAGCACAAGGCTGACCTTCCTGCTCCAGAATGAGACTGCCCTTTCCAGATGGCATGACTTGTACGGAGAACTTCTCACAGCGCCATAGCTACGTACACATTGCTTATCAGACAGAGAATTACATACAGAGCCTTCTGACATCCTATGGATTTATGGGAGACCAGCACTGGCTTTCCACAGAGACATTACGATGTTATGGTAGGTGTGGGGCTTGGCGTATCACCTCCCCACCTACCTTACGTCAGCATTATAAAGTCATCATCCCATTGGCTGTTGTATTAGTAACAGCTTTACAACCACCCTCCACAGCTGCTGCAGCGCAGGGTTGCAAGCCGGTCAGCAGCAGGATTAGCAAAGCCTGGTTGCCCGTGGCTGTGTGGCTATGAAATTTTGGAGACCTGTGACTATAGGTTTTTATGCAATATCCTTAGCCGCTCTCTTACTTCTTCTCTCCATCATCTCTCTCATATCAGGACTGAAAATTGCATTGTAGCCTTTCTCCTCTACTTGTACTAAGCTTGTACTAATTAAAGGTGTTCGGGACCTCTATCTTTTTGTCAAATATGCTAAACATCATGTATTGATCAGAAATACATAAAATTGCTGGGTTTTGGAGAAAAAAAATGGGAAAATACGCACTCACAGAAGTTTCAAATATTTTGGAAACTGGGTTAAAAAAGTAATACTTTGGATGTAGGGCTTTCACTTTCTACCATGCTGCTGAACAAAAGGAGTAAAATGGTCACAGTACTTTATTTATAGCTACAATGTTAGGACGGTGCTGCTGGGCACCTCGCTGGCAGGGGCACTTCTCTGTAGAAAAAGTTTTTCCTCAGTAGGAAGCCGATCTTCATCGCTTCCCTACAATAATATTTCTAGCTACTGGGCACCCTGGAAACAAGACACACAGGATTAAATGCTGTCTGGGGTATGTTGCCATTCAAATTTGGGTATAGTTATAGCCAACTTATTAACTCCCGGAAGGTATTCAAGTGCTTTTCTGAAAGACAAGGTTTTGCACAGAACGGAATACTGCTGGGATGTGTTTTCTTTAGTTCAGCCGAGGCAGAGACCCTGAGATGTCTGGTATTCCTGGGAAACTGAATATCCTGGAATTTGTTGCCCACACTCTTTGTTTCTGCCGTCTTTTCTGTGAACTTCTCAGGTGAGCAGGTAGAGCGGATAGTCTTCTGCCTTTGAACAAGCAGAATCCCTCTCACAGCACAGAATAGGGACTGGGTTTTTTTTTTTAATGCTAAATATGCACTTTTTTTTTGTCCACTAGCAATTTAACCACTGATTCTGTGTCTTTCTAACAAATCACTGACTTAAAGAATATAGAAAGAAATAACAACAGAGCAGAGAGACTGCAAGTCCTGTAAGACTCTTGTGGATATCTCTGCCAAAGTAGGTCTGTGCTTTTGCACATCAGTTTCAGCAGAACTGCTAGAAGAATCCTGAGAGATATAAAAATCTGAAATTGTTTTATTTGTTGCTGGCTTTGCAATTTGCTTGGACCCATTTAAAGAAGTGGTTAAAAATACACTGAAACAATAATTATGGCAGCTGAGACAATAGCAGTCATGTTGAGAAGAGAAGCAACATGTTCGTATCATTATGCAAAGCTTTAAATGATTCCTTCAGTAGGCTGCAAACATTTCTGATTTAATCCCAGACATTTCTCATACTCATTATAATTTTAGCCTTAAGAATTAACAAATTATGGGAACTTTCAGAAGCTCACAGCAATATTCATCATCTTAGAAAAAATTAGTTTAGCTGGGACTTCCTCAAACAGCAAGAGAACAAACAGAAAACTTCTGGGAAGTTTAGTGGAAGATGTGCCAACCCAAATCCTGTCCTGTATCTAGGAACCATAGCATTTTCTGCATCCTAAATATGCATGTGACTGGATGTACAGGTTTTGATAAAATACTACTATACTACTAGCGTGCTGTGCAAACTCTTTGGTGCCCTAATATCTTTCTCTCAAACAACGTTTTCTACAAAGACTCCCAAATTTAATTCTCCACTCCCAGCCTCCTGCAGCTAAATTTAATTCCTGGTTTTTCAGTTTTGCTAAACAGCTACAGCTGACAGACAATTCTAATTTTTGAGCTGTGTTTTCAGCCAAAAAGCTGGATTTAGGGCTCTGGAATGTAAAAACTCAACCAGAGCTTTTGTATCACATGCGATTGCAAGCCTTTCCTATAAATAGTTGGGGCGGGAGAGCACCTGTGCTTTTTCCTCCCAGCATTTTGATGGATAGCTTTGTTGGCATCTCTGCAATAGACACTACGCTAAATTCAAAAAAGAGGCTGAGTCAGTCCTAAGTAATGGAAAGCATCCAAATTCTCCTTGGCTTTGATTCTAACAGAGAAAGACATCATTTTCTTGTCTCCTTCCAGATTAAACTCCATTCCATTTTCTGCTGCCCTCAGTGCACACTTCTGAAAATCCCACAGATGCATTAACACTCAGTCAATGAGATATTTCTAGCAGCTAGACTACTATAATGTTTAGGTTCTTCTGTAGTTGCAAGGCCTTGATTTTAGCCTGACCTTACAATACATAAATTGTCGTGAATTTTGACAGCCCTGAACGATACCATCTCAACAGCCTTGTACCTTTCCTAGCTGTATCTTCCTATCTTTAAGACTGCCACTTTGATCTTCCGTTTTTTCCCAATAGAGAGAAAAAAAATATAATCACTATCCAAATAATAAAGAACCTGAATTTTCACCAGTCCTCATGGAAATTCATAAGGAATCTTTTCCTTTTTAGCACAGATTGTTTGGAAATTGCTCAGAATGTGGGTGAAAAACCAATGTTCACATGTTCTTCCTTTTGCTTGTGCAGGATAAATAAACCACCTCCAGCTGGTAGCACACCAACAATTCCACATTCAGGCACTGGGGAAGTGGGATGAAGGGAGGGCTAGTACATCAAGGGAAGCATGAGAAGCAGGTTCAGGCTGTGAACATGAACTACATCTACTGAAGAGACCAGATGTGAATTGGCTAGCATTGTCAGCCTTTTAAACCCTCCTCTTGAAGATTTCATAATACAGAAAGTCCAAGTCTGGCTGCTTGCAACCTTTGGTTCAGCTGCCCACAGACCCAGGAAGATTTGCCATTCAAGTTGACAGTGGATGCAATTTTCAAGGTTTTCTTTGCAGCTTCAAAGGGCAGGAGGGTGTTTCAGGCTGGAAATGGACAGTAACAACAGCAGAAGCTTCAGATTGTTTGGATGCAGGCCATTCTGACATACTGCAATATCCTTGACCTGACCTTGTATGAGCCACCTTGCATATGTTAACATATGCATTAGCTCAGGACAAGCTCACCAACCAAGAATTTACCCCATCACTCAAGTGGTTTCTGCTGTGTCAGTCTTCAGATTACTTCACTGCTGAGAGTCCCCAGGCTGGTTTAATGGTAGGTCATGTACATCTGTCCACACCCACAGCCAGAGACTGTTTGCTGTACAATGTAGTTAAATGTGTTCAAAGAGCATGTGTTAGTTCTCAGTGGCCTTTTTTCTGCTCAAAATTCAGCTCAGTTGAAGTAATTCAAGGGGCTTGAGCAAATGTAGAGCTCCAAAAGGCCAGTCTCCCTGAGAAATGACAGCTCACCTTACTTAAACCCCAACAAAAGAGCTGAGGTTGGTTACAGAGCATGCTCTGCCATGTTTCACCAGCTTGTGTTTGTCCACCACATTTCTAGCCTGATCTCCTTTGTGATTGCAGCCTTTATGCAAGCACACACACATGCACAAATGTGTGTGTACATTTGCATGTCTATGAATTCCCCTTCCCATCACCATCCATCACCTACTAATAACTGTGAAGCTCTCGGCCTCTTCAAGCCAAATCTGACAGCAGTGCAGAGATTTCTAACAGGCTTACTTCTTATGGGCTTGTATAAATAGGCAGTTAGTTAATGGATAAAAGCTCTATTAGTGTATCAGTAGTCCTGAAGAAAAGGTGTAAATCCTATTAGATATCTGAGACTATGTCCACACTCCTACATTAAATTTTCCAGGACCATTTTCTGCCATTAAGGGTGGCAGGCAGTGAATAGCCCATGCCATGTACTACTAAATGCTCTCGCACTACAAAACAGAGTGACCAAATGCAAACTACCTGCTGGAAATGGCCTTGGCCAAAGCTCTCTCCCAAACTGTGTTCAGGAGCCATTTAGGAGACTGCTAGAGTGCACAGGCCAGAACCCTGCCAAGCACCATTCGGACAATTTGACAGTACAGAGGATCAAACTGAACTGGCCAGAGATGTTCCCTGGGTTTGATTTAGTACAGGCACTGGCAGAGAAACTCCATAAGAAAAGAGTTAAGAGTGCCCCATCCATGAGAAAAGCCTGGATCAAGGTCAGTACCATATTAGACAAGGGAGAATCCAAGTACGAAGTGCAAGTCCCCAGGAAATAGGCCTCATTAAATCTGTTGCTGACAGAACAACTTCTTTAGCTGATGGCACCTTATTTAGAATTCACTCCCACCAGCAACCAATTTCAGATATGATATAGCAACTCTCAGTCCTGGATGCCAGATGCATGAGTTGATTTTTTTAGCATTTGTTTAGCTGTTCATATATTGTTCTTTAGCTATTTGTATTAGCTGCCACCATGATTGGTGCTCCAGACACTGTAATTACATGCACCTTTATTGCTTAACATGTGAATCAGATTATTTAACATATTTGCTCTTAGTGGTCATGACTGAGAATTCAGACCATGACCTCCAGAGCTAAAGCACAAAGACATTAAAATCTTAGAATATGAAGTCTGTTAACCAGCAGCTGCAAAGTCTCATCTTCCTCAGCACAAAGAGATAGAGGACAAATACTGAGTATCGGGATACTGGATATCTGGAGATCAGCCTCCTGCAAGAATAAACAGCTGAAAATTGTAGCAATGCTGAGAAGGAGATTAAGACTCTGAGGAGCTGGAAACTTAAATGCCCAGGAGGACTCTGAAAATTGCAAGCTATAGACTCCCTCTCTTGGCTACCCAAGAACAAAATCCAACATTCCTCCTGCAATATTATTAACATCTCCTGTTTGTATTTCAGTGGTACCTAGTGACCCAAATCCAAGACTAAGACGCTCAGCTGAAAAACAAATACACGTGCACTGTGTAACACTGTGTTACACGCATACGCACTTTCCAAGATGAGAAAAACTCCTATGAAGGAAACTTATTGCATGCTGCCTTCTTTGTCATAAAAAACACTTATTCCACAAACAGCAGCAATAATGAAACTCAGTTGCCTACAGACATTTGTCCCCCATACAGAGCAGGCCTCCTTCCTTCCCACTCCAGGAAATCCCCCATCTTCAAGCTCTTTGCCACAGGGAGGGACGTGTGGTGACCACAGGCAGAACTGTGATGCTGTGGCCACTGCCACTCCGAACGGCCACAGGGATGCCTGTTGTGCCAGGACAGCGGCGTGTTAGGACTTTGTCCTCTCCTGAGCTGTAGAAGCGTGTGAACTTTAAGGCCAGGATACCTTTGTGATCTCTATCCCAGCCTGAAACCAACCAACAGGTTCAAAGTTATTAAAGAGAAGCTGACAGACAAGCAGATGGACAAGCCAGGCAGAACAGTTGTGTAAGCTTTGTTTCCTTAGGAAAGCAGACTAAAAAAAGAAACAAAATGCAGTATTCAGTCATCATTGTCTACAAAAACACTGAAATCAGCTATTTAACACTTTGTAACGAGCGTAATGGCTCAGCAGAGTTATTTATTCTGCTTGAAAAACCTGTTTCTAGGCCTCAGAGGATTAGCTGAGAAGCAGCATAACCTCTCTGTGACCCTACCCGAGAAGAAGCTGGTCTAACTGGAAGTCTGAAAGCAGTATTTTGGAAGCGGTGGCAGGTACACATAGATGTGCTATAGATGATCTAAGCTAAGGGGAAGTTTTATAGAGAAAGAACATAATCTAAGCGTCAGAAAGGAGAAAGAGTTAAAGAAAAGGAGAAGTGAAAAGCTGGATAGAAGAGAAATGTAGAAAAAGAAAATGAATCAGTACAGCAAATAATTCATTTCAGTGTGCTGAGGAACACGGTATATAACTTAAATGACAGGTTAAAGGTATGTTAGGACAGTCGATAGAAGCTGAATAACAAAGAAATTTGTAGAATACAGATTTGGCCTTTTTAAACACTTTAAAAATCAACATGAAGCGTCACCACCTCCAAATGCAGCAGACGCCAGAGCAAAGAGGAGCAGGCAGCTTCTGCAAGACAAAGCCAAACCTGAACCCACAAATCCATTTTCATCTACCTACCAGCGCTTGGTTTGGGAGGTCATGTTAATGTGGACTGTAGCGAGCTGTCCAGTTTTGTGAGGATGAAGAAAGACAAGAAGGAGCTCTGGGCTGCCCAGGACAGGCCAAATGTGGCTCAGAGCACCCTCAGCTAATGGTATCTGACAGCAGGGAGATGCAGAAGCATCAGTTAGCAGACACTGAAAGAGCCATCAACCCTCATTTAAGAAAAAAAAATCTGTAAGTAATACAATATATATATTTTCTCATCTAAACCCACATATATAAATATTTGCATGTATACATATGTGCTTATATACATACATATATTTATCTATATAAAGAATGTGATTTTATTCCCTAGCATAATGTTGAGGAAGAAAATCACATTCTTTCCTGCACTGGATAATCACCTGTCACTTTAATCCCGGTATTGGGTAAGAGTCTTAAATTATAGATTATTGTCCTTTGCTTAGTGTATATTAATGGTAGGAATAATCTTACAGATTGTATGAGCCCTCTCTTGATCAGCATGGGATCACTCTCAACAGGCACTTTTTTTCTTTTTTTTTTTTTGTTATCCTAGCTCAATTTGAGTGTCCCTGCAGTTGATTTTCTATGACTGTATTTCAATGTTAGTGTCCAATGTATCTTCAAAACTCTTAGTTCTGATGTTCAGTCTAAATATTCTTTTTCTTACACGATTGGCTCACATACCCCACACCTTACTCTAGGTCCCTACTGAGAGACACACAGTAGACATCTAATTACCTGGGCCTCCCCTAGTAGTAAATTGGAGAGAAATAAGCAGTTCCAGAGGATGCAGAGGTTGTGGGTGAAGGTTCCTGTTCTCTACAAGAAATTTTACAGCAACACTTCCAATTGAGGTACTCACTGAGGGTGAGCTGAATCTGGCTCTGAAATATCAGCCCCCTCCTTTAAATACTCAGAGATTATTATCTTGTGATTTAATGCCTCAACCTGCAGGCACTTGCAAAACACACATTATGACTGAAACTCCAGCTTTTTCCAACATCACTTTTCTTGCATTTCTTTGCACTATTTCCAGTTCTCCAATATACATCTAGTAACACAGCATCCATAAATTATTACAATTCCTAGGGTATAGTAGCAACAGCATTTTTACAAATGTCACGAAACATTAAAAATGTTACTTTGCATCCATTTTATATTCCAAATCACATTTGATTTTGTGTTTACTAAGTGTGTGAATCAAGCAAATGCACTTTTTCTGGAAATATTACGTCTGCCTGTTATTTCCTGGACCCGTCTGGTTTCCACACCACCTCTCATCTTCACATCTGAGAATTTAATTTGTATCCTATTAACTTCCTCCTCTATGCACAAAGTAAAGAAGCAGCATCTGCTGCAGCCCAAACCAACAGGGAGTTGTTAGAAGTCCTCTCGCCACGGATTCCCCTCTGACCATCCTCGCTGCTGCTGAGAAGACACCTGTCAATTTGGGAGCAAGTGCTCTGGATGTTTCTGAGCCAGATTTAGCAGGCGTGTTTACCGTGATTTGTCTCTTGCTTCCTAAAGATGGTTTAAAAGGGACAACCGAGTCACTGGGAGACACCAGGCAGGGGGTGTTTGCTGTGGGAAGCAATTCCCTTGCTCACAGCGCGGCTATATTTTGTCTCACGGGACAGACACACCGACATATTGACCCTTATTCAAGTATGATCAGTGTAGTCTGAGGGGGGTTTTGACACTATTTCTGGCTTTCCTCCTTTATTATCTAAGAATTCACCTGGCAGTGAGATATGGCAAGTAACCCCAATGGGTTTTAAATTCTCATTGGTGCTTCCACGCTGCACTACTAATAAAGGTGTTCAGACTGTGCAGAAATAAAGCACTTTCTAATCAATAGAAACATGCTTTTTTCTTTGATGCCCTATTTACAACAGGCAATTTTCTATCTTTTACTAACAACAGTTAAAATGCCTTAATGAGTGGTAAAACTGGAAATGAGGTGATGTGGCTTGATCCTAAAACAGTGAAATATTGCAGGGCTGGCTTTTAAGCTAAGACACAAAGCTCCTATCAGACAAAAAGCTAGCATCTTTCAAAAAGTATTGGAGAATATATGGTCTGGCAGCATATGGAGTAACTTCCTTCTTGATGAGGACTCAACATTTTTAACAACTAAAGGTCAACATAATCCTAAAGCTCCATAAGACCACACCTTGGCACATACCTCATCTTTTTGTCTTCTGAGCCTACAAATATTTACACATTTAATGCTAAGTTTTTAGGGCTTTAGTGACCAAAAGTTAATAGTCCAAGGGACTATTCACATGACTGAAGTTAAGCCTCTGACTATGTGTTTGAACTGTCAGGACTTCGCACATCTTTTGTTCTACTGAAATCAATAAAAGCAATTTTTTTTCTGGTGATTGAGCTGGAAATCCTAAACCTGTTTCCCACTGAATTTTGTCACAAGGACATTTATTTTGACTTTTCAGGGCTTGTCAGTGTATGTGAGCAGAAGCAGAAGTGTCACATACAGTAATTTAAAATGCAGAGAGAATCAAAGAGAAGATGCCTGAATAATTATAAAGTAGAAAAACAAACCAAACACCTCAGAGAAGCAGAGGAATTAAATTTCCTATTGCTGTGAATAAGTTTGTATGTCTTTTAGCAGAGAAATAATATAGTATAGGTGATTTTTATAAACTTGAGTTATTGAAAAACATACCAGTTGACTACTCATAAAAACTGTGTTTACTTCTGCTGTGCTCATGACCAGTCTGTGCTTGCTTTCAGTAAAGCAGTTCAGTTACACTACGACTAATACATTTAAAAACCAACGTTTAAGTTTGCTCAAGTACCGTCCAATAGAAAATTCTGGATTTGTGCAGACAAATATTTGCTTCCACAGAGTATGTTTTAGATGGGAAGAAATACTGTTGACATAGCTGAAAGGGAGGTGAAAATTAGATACACAAGATTCAGAGAACTAAATGAGTTCAAGAAGGATTTCTCTGTACCATTCACAACTAGGATAGCCTGTCTGCCTCCAGTTACTATGGGATGATATAATGACAAAAATTGTTTGGCATTGCTAAATACTAACTAGCTACATGTTTTGCTTTTCCAAAGCATTCTGCATCAAACAAGTCTGGTGCTTCAGGGGAAAAAATATCAAAAAATCTCTTTACTCATTCCTATCCTGAGATTTTAAAGACTTGTGCCTCATCACAACAGACCCATTCACCCCTGATCATTCCAAAAAATCAAACATAAATTGCAGAACTTCTAGACATCACAGAATTCCCAGTGTAGCCAGGGGACACAAAGTGTGTTCTTAAAAAAAGCATTTTCCTAAGTGCTTTCCTCTATCAGGGTTAAGATCAGTCAAAAGAAAACAATTCCGCACAGTCTTTGTGACTGAGAACTACAAATTAAGAGCTCACATTTCCAACACTATTAAATAGTCCTGTGCAAATGTTTATGATTGATTCATAAAAATTAAAACTAAACTAAAAGACTGATTGACTCGCTACTTTGCTCATAGATTTTCCAGACATAAAAAAAAAGGGAGAGTCTATTTAACAACTGGACCATTTTTCAATGATTTGATCATCTATTTTATTTGATCTTCAGCTTAATTATATATACCATTTGGCTGACTAATCAAAGATCAAACAGTTAACAATCTAAGACCTGTACCCTACAAACACTTAATTAAATAAATGATCTCAGACTACAATGGAACTGCAGCCATTACCACTGTAGATTGAGGTATTTGAGAAATACTTTCCAGAACTTGGCACTTCTATGAGATGTAATTTCATCAGTTGACTACAGATGCAAGTGAAAATGGAAAAGTAAAGAAGAGTAAGATGGTAAGAGTGATGAAAACATGGTGGTCCTTTGACTGGTGGAGGAATTATGTTTAACCCTCACTCCTGCAATATAGGACACACAGTGTATACAACTATAGGCTACACAGCTTGAAGCGATGATAAAGATTCCAGAAGTTTTTAATAAAAGCTGAATTTGAATGCAATTTCCACTAAAAAAAAAAAAAAAAAAAAAGACTACCTTCTTGGCCATATTCTACAAGGGCAGGTATAATGAATATTTAAAAATTACTTTTCCAAATGATCTAAAAAGATACGATTTTGAGTATATTGGCACTGGAGTAGACCTGACTAGTCTAAAGGAAACTTGGTTTTTCTAAAGATTGCTAGAATTGTCCATTTCTGCAAGCATTTATTTAACAAAAACTTGTGAGAAAACTTTCCACAAAGGTCAACATTATTTCATAAGAATTAAAATAAGGATGGAAAAATGTCTCAGTAGGCGTTTTGGAATCAGTCAGTAAACCCAATCAACCAGCTAACCAGCCAACTAAAAACAAAACAATAAAGGAAGATCAAGACTTGACTTGAACTTTCTAAGAAAATGCAGAAGCAGAATTACAACTTTTTCAGAGCTGAAAGGTGAGAATTTTCTTATGAGTATTTCTCTAAGAGCGAAGAAAAAAAATGCATACATCTTTGCAAATCAATTGGAGATTACAGTCAGCAATATTAATGAACACAGAAAAGCCTTCTGTCTAAACTAACAATGGCAGCTTCATAGCATAAAAAAAATATTTTCATTAAAGTTTTTAGAAAATTATTTATGAAGCAGTCACACAGGATTTAAAACACACATCAGACTGATTTTCCATTATTCTGACTGTCTTGAGTAAAAAACCCCATAGTATTCCTCTATCTTTGCTTTATAATTACTCTGTACAGAGACATAAACTACTGACTATGCCAGGATGAACACATACAACTGTGTCAAAGAGCAAAGGAGCCAAAGAAAGCAAATATTAAAGTACTGCTTCTTCTGGTATCCTTGGAGAATCTGTGGTGGCAACAAAGCTTGTTGTTTCCTGTCTGAAGAAATATTACATATATGGGAGACAGATCTCTAAATATTTACACTCTGAAGATCTTGTTCTCTTGCACTAGCCTGAATGATAAGATTTTAAGGTTGAAATAAGAGATCTTCCAGACACTCACTCTCCCTACCTGGCAGCAAGGGCTGCATTGAGACCATCTGTGCTTGCACATTCCGGCAGCATGTATGTAGGAGATGTAATCCAAGCAACCCTCCAGCAGTGCCCAGTTAAGGTAATGATGTGGTTGCAGGACTGTCTGTGTGCTGGTTTGACTGAAAATAAGTTAGTTTTCTTCATGCAGTTAGAAACCTTTCTTTTTCATAGCTAGGACGGTAATTATTTGGACTTAGTTTGAGAACAAGAGATAACACCCCGGGACAGAGTCAATGATTTAATTGCTCTGGTCTGAGAGCCAAGTATGTTCTGAATGCTCTGCCCACAGGTGCGAGGCACCGAGGAAGCGGGGCATGGATGGGACAGAGCTTGACTGACATCCAGACTGATCCGTAAGAGTATTCCATCCCATTAGAATCATGCTTCATATTTAAGGAGAGCTGGCATCTTCTGGGATCTCTCTCCTTTCTTCACCTTCTTTGCCCTTTTTATCAAAGCCAGGGGAGTTCTGTTTGGGAGGTTTAGTTTGGCCTTTTGCCATTTTGCAGAGGCCTCTGGGCCTTTCTGCCTTTTTTCTCTCTTTGAGATCAGCTGTTCAGGACCAGGTGTTGCTTCCTGGGACTGGCTGCTCAGTGTGGATGGAGTTTGTGAGGAATTGCATTGAGTATCTTTTATTTTATGCTCTATTTTCTATATATATGTGTGTGTGTATATACATATATATACTGACAGTGTATTAGTATTTTGTCATTTTATTAAACTGTGTTTATCTCAGTCCAAGTTTCTCCCTTCCCTTTTGATTCTCTCCCCTATTTGGGGGATGGGGAGGGAGTGAGTGAGTGGCTATCATGGTTGTATCGCTATCTCGAGTTAAACCACGACAGTCTGCCCTGTAGACATGAGCAGTGTCCCTGGTGAACGAGGTGCTGGATCCACCCAGTGATGACACAAGCACCTCTGGTTCTAGATAGCTGATTGATAGAGTTCATTAAAAACCAGCAGGTGGACTTGCTTGGAATAACTATTGGGTAATTTCACCTACAGTCCATTTGTGGTCAATGGTGTTGTGGCTGAATTTTGAAATATTTGGTACTTTGTAAATGAGGTATATGATGAAATTTCTTTTTCCACTTTGAACAACAACTAAATGACACAATTCATAGCAATTAAATTACCAGTTTCAATGGTTTAATTTTAATTCCATGAACCTTGATGGATATGAGAATGAATTAAAATCTTCAATTTGAGAATCCCATTTTCATGCTTAGAGTGTCTTACAAAAAATGAAAGAGAAGTATAAGCATATACATAATGAAAAAGGGTACGTGTAACATGACATTCATATTTACAGACAGCATTGAAAATAATTTTAAATGTTCCTTCAGATGTGCTTTGTCTAGACGAGACTGCCATTTGGATTATTAACTAACCAGTGACCACATTATGCAGAGAAGTTATCAGTGTTATCTGAATTTCATTTTTTTTGTTCAGTTTCTCTTATATAAGAGGAGAACAACGTGGAATCAACTTTAAGAACTGTTTCACATGTCGTACTGAGAAGTATATAGCCCCAAAGATAACTGACTTATTTCAAAATGAATGTAAGTTATTCAGTTGGTATGTGCAAAACCAAACATTTAACCAATTACAATACTGCTCGTTTATTTCTTCCTCAGGATTGTTAATGTCTATTAGGTCCACACAACTTCATAGATCAATCTTTTTTGAGTTACTTTCGCACAGATTTTTAAAGGTTCAAAACATATTCATCTGTATTCATAGCCTGTGTGCTTTAAAAGTAGTTGTACTTTGTTCAAACATTCAAAAAAAATCATCTTTGAGCTGGGGCTAATCGTAGAAGACTTAATTCCTCAAGGAAATTGTTCTGAGAAAGTTAAAACCAGACAGAATAGGAATTTATAATGGAAATTGGCCTGCAACCTTGGGATCTCATTTCAAAAATGTTTACACATGTGAGTATCTCATTAAAGACACATATAAGGCCTCAGTGTTGCATCAGGCATCAAGATGCAGACAGATCATGGGCATGTTTGTGATCCTTTCCTGCAATCCGTGAGGGTCACACAGAGGCTCCTTCCTGTAGGGAGCTCATGTTCAGGTAGTATGGTCTTCAAGCTGTTCTACCTGGCTATCAGTTAAATAACATTGTCTGGCTTTCAGAAAAAGCAAAATCTTATTTAATTACGTGTTGATCACTTTGTAGTGTTTGGCACTATCTGTATACAGGTAGTGTCCAAGAGCCACAGAAGGCGCAAGGGTTGTGAGTCTACCTATCAGGTATCTGGGGACCTGAGCTGAATGTCTGCATTCCAGACATAAAAGGAATTAAGCTGCAAAAGGCAGGATTTTCTCAAAGCCAGCCCTGTCCCCACAGTGAGTGAGAGCTAGATAAACTAGGTTAACAGGGAGAGGCAAGATGGAAGGGTGAAATTCAGGAATGGGTAGCAAAAGCTCCCATTGTGTGTATGACCATGAACCTTCACCCTTCTCACGAAATCAAGCTAGGAAAACAGCTTTTTTAGTACCTCGGTGATTAAACACCACACACTGAGTATGTGAGACTCAAATCTCCTCTCTGACTGGAGAAACTAACATTTACATCTCCCACAAGAACTGTCTAATGACTCAGCCATATGATATAATACCTCGGACTCTCACTTCTCCCTTTAAAGCTCTGCTGCTCTTCATGATGCACTTAAATATTCACTGCAGCAAAGCCCAAATCCTGTTTTCCCCCTCCTTGCCCTGCTGACTATCCTAATGACTGGGTTTTGTAGGCAGGTTACAGAATTAGCCTGAGCCAGTCAAGTCCTGTAAGTATTTTATTCTTCCATGCAAACTGGACTGATTTCAAAGCAGTGATCTCAGGCACCTCTACCAACTCACAGGTGTTTGGAGACAAGGACGTGCTGCTGGGATGTGGGAACGCAAGAGGTTCTCTGGGCACTGGTGCACACCCTGAAGAAACGGGGAGAGGGTACAAACCTGTCTCCTGCTCTGCAGGAAATCAGGACACCCCAATTTAGCGCACTCTGAGAGCACTCCTGGAGGGTCCTGCTGATAGAGTTGGAGTGATGCCCATGGCGTGAATCTATCAGGCTTGTGTGGCCAAGAGATACCTGCTGGGTACTCACAGCTCTATGCATGCTAACAGCTGCAAGGATGCAAAGGAAAAAATCTCTTGGTGGACACCATGTATTCAAGAAGAGACTGGACAACGCCCTCAGACACATGGTGTGAACTGTGGGGTTGTCATATGCGTGGACAGGAGTTGGACTTCGTGATCCTTGTGGGTCCCTTCCAACTCAGGCCATTCTACATGCATCGAGCCTCTTCAGAGATCAGACAGTTGTTGCTCCACGATGAGAAGCTCAGTTTGGGACAAGGGAGAGGCAGACTATTGCTGCCACGGCAGGATGCCGGTGATTTCACCTCAATTCCATCCGGTAACTTAAAAATACCTTTGAACAGCATCATTTTTGGAGCAGCGCTTCAGCGCGGCCGCCGTTCCCCCGCGGCACCAGTGCCGCTCCCGCCCCGCCACAGCCCCGCGTCCCCGGCACCGCCTCAGTGCTCGCCCCAGCCCCGGGTTCGCCGCTCCCGCCCCGTCAGCGCCGCGGTGGCAGCGCCCGCAGCTTCCAGTCACCTCCCGGTGACACCGTCGTCCTGCCCCGGGGGCCTTCCCGCCCGGCCGAGCGGGGAGAGCGCCTGGAAGCGGGGGAGAAAGAGGGCGGCCATTTCGGGGCGTGAGGGGAATCAAACGCTGCGACCCCTGCCCGGGGCACTAAAGGAGAAGCCGGCCCTCGAGCGCGGCGCCTCCGCTTTCCCCTGTGTGTGTGTGGGGAAAAAAAGAACGGGCAGGAATATTCTGGAGGGAGGGAGGGGAGGAACGAGAAGGTGATGAATAACTTGAATAAATCTGCAGCGGAGCTGAGGGGATGGGGAGGGAGGCGGCGGCGGGTCATGTGAGGCACAGTCATGCTGCGGGCCCGGCGAAGAGGCAGAGAGGGGCACCTGCGAGAGGCAATGCGACCGGAGAGCGGGGAGCGAGGTGCCTCTCTGCCCGCCACGGCCACAGCTGTGCCCCCACCCGGCGCCCCCTCCCCAGGCAGGAGCGCCGCCACGCGGGGACACCCCCCGCCCATCCCCCTCCCCGGGCTCGGCGGCGCTCGGCAATTTCCGCCACTGGAGCCGAGTCTATTTCCGTCGGCCTCGGCCAGACGGGCTTTATGTCTGCCAGCGGGGCGCGCATGCGCCGCGGCCGCCATCTTACGTTGTCTCTCGCCTGCCCTCCCCTTTGGCGAGCTTTCCCCTCCCCCCTGCAGCTCGGCGCAGCGCCCTCCTCCAGCGCTCCGTGAGGAGACGGGGCCGGGAGGGGGAGAGACCCGCGGCGGCGGCGGGGAAGCCGGGAGAGACCCGGAGGGAAGAAAGGACGGGGCAGACGCGCAGGCGGGAGGAGGACTGATCTCAGGCGCGGTTCTGCGGAGGAAGAGCGGGAGCCGCCTGTTATAAAGGGGGAGGAGGCGGAGGGGGAAGGAAGAGCGTGCGGAGCGGAGCCTTCTCCAGAGACAGCCAGACACAGAGGGAGGAGAGAGAGGCTGCCTGGCTGGCTCCCCCTCTCTTCCTCCTTTCATGGACTCTCTCGTTGGGCTGCTGCTGCTTTTCTTTCCTCTTTATTCCGTCTGTTTAATACCCAAAATGATTCAGCTCCATGGCTGCCACTGACGGGGATGTCCCTGCCCGGCTCAGCCTGCCGCTGCCGCCCTGCTGTGCGCCAGTCCTGTACGTATCTGCGCTCTCCTCCTCCTACTACTCCAGCGGTGATGGCGAGGGGCGCCGGCCGCCTCGCCGGGCTGCCCTGAGGGCCCGCCGGCTGCCCTGGCTCCGCCGAGGAGGCGGCGGCCGCTGTGGGGAGGGCGTTTCTGCCGGCGAGCCGCGGCGCCCGGCTCAGCCGCGGGGAGGACGGGGCTCACCCCCCGGGGCTGGCCGGCTACCGCGGGGCATTTCTTCCGGGAGAGGCGCAGTCGGGGGGCGGCTGAGGAGGGGGGTGGAAGTGGGAATGAAAAGGGTGGGGAGGGGGGGAAGAGGGAGAAAGAAAGTGAATGGCGGAGGATTGGAAGTGTCACATTCAGAGGTGCTAATCTAGAGGCGGCGGAGGACCGGCCCTCGCCCCCTCCCTGTCTCGGAGGGGCGGAGGAGGAGGGGAGGGGCGGGGGGTGGTTAGCGGCGGTGTCGAGGCCGTTCAGCCCGTGCTCTGCGGGAGCCGGGGGGGTTGTGCGTGGTGTCTCTGCCCGCCGCGGGCGCTAAGCTAACTGTGTGTGTATGTGTGTGTGTGTCTGTCTCTCTCCACACCGGGGGAATGCACCCTTAAAATACACCCGATACAATGCACCAGCCTGACTCAGCCGCAGACATTAGTGCTAGGAAGATGGCGCACCCGGCAATGTTTCCTAGAAGGGGCAGCAGCAGTAGCAGCGGCAGCAGCTGCGTTACTGCTCCCACTGCACCAGGTACCGGCGTTGGGAGCGCTGCCCTCTCTGCTGAGGATTATCAGCCGCCTTTGCTGGTCCAGCCGCCGCCTCCGTCTCCTGCAGCATCTTCATCAGCGGGTCCACAGCCGACACCCCCTCCTCCACAAAGCCTGAACCTCCTCTCGCAGTCTCAGCTCCAGCCACAGCCTCTTGCACAGACTGGAGCTCAAATGAAAAAGAAAAGTGGCTTCCAAATTACCAGCGTGACCCCTGCTCAAATATCAGCCAGTATGAGCTCCAATAACAGCATAGCTGAGGATACAGAAAGCTACGATGACCTGGATGAGTCCCACACTGAAGACCTGTCATCTTCAGAAATCTTGGATGTTTCTTTATCCAGGGCCACTGACTTGGGAGAACCTGAGAGGAGCTCCTCTGAAGAGACTTTAAATAACTTCCAAGAGGCAGAGACTCCTGGGGCTGTTTCTCCAAACCAGCCTCATCTTCCTCAGCAGCATGTTCCTCTGCCTCATCACCCTCAGCAGAGTGTTGTGATCAATGGAAGTGTTCACCCTCATCATGTTCATCACCACCACCATCTTCACCACCACCATCATGGACACCATCATCCATCGCATCCTGGGGTGGGCAGTGCCCCGGTTTCTGGAGGACCACCGCCCAGTCCGTCATTTAGAAAACTATCAACAACTGGAAGCTCTGACAATGTTATATCAACTGCACCAGTTTCTGCTGCATCATCCACTGGTTCCCCGGCATCTGTCGTGTCTAATATCCGCACTACAAGTACTCCTGGCAATTTAGGTGTAAGTCCTGCTACTGGAACTAGTACCTTAAATAATATGGGTGGTGGTAGTTCTAGCGTGGCAAGCAGCATGCTTGGTACTATGAATTTAAGCAACATCACGAGTACTGGTAATGTGAATGCTTTGTCTGGAACTAGCAGCAATGTTAATGTGAATATCTTGAGTGGTGTTGGCAATGGTACGAGTGCTTCCTCTAGTGTCATTAACAACGTTACTAATCCAACTGCAGGAATGGCAGCAGGATCAAGCCAGCAGCAGCCTGCATCTGGCACCTCAAGGTTTAGGGTTGTAAAATTAGATTCTAGTTCTGAACCTTTCAAAAAAGGTAGATGGACATGCACTGAATTCTATGATAAAGAAAACACTGTTGCGGTTTCAGAAGGAGTAGCAGTAAACAAAGCAGTAGAGACGATAAAACAAAACCCGCTTGAAGCAACTTCTGAAAGGGAGAGCACCAGTGGGAGTTCTGTTAGCAGCAATGTAAGCACACTGAGTCACTATACAGAAAGTGTGGGAAGCGGAGAAATGGGAGCACCTACTGTGGTACAGCAGCAAGCGTTTCAAGGTGTGGGTCCGCAGCAGATGGATTTTAGCAGTGCTGCTCCTCCGGTGATTCCAACATCTAGTATACCACAGAGTGTTTCTCAATCGCAGCTTGCACAAGTCCAGCTGCATTCTCAAGAACTAAACTATCCACAGCAGAAGCCAGGGGTCCAACCTCCTGCACAGGCCAGTCTAACCACTATTACTGGGGTTCAGCCAACCCCAGTTAATATACTAGGTGTATCCCCATCTCTGGGCCACCAGCAACCTGCCATTCAAAGTATGGCTCAACAGCAGCTACCGTATTCTCAGCCGGCACAGCCCGTGCAGACTCTGCCAGTTGTGCAGCAGCAGCAGTTGCAGTATGGGCAGCAGCAACAACAGCAGCAGCAGACGGTTCCTATGCAGATGGCCGCAGGTCACATTAAGCCAGTGAACCAGAACTCTGTTACGGGGGCTATGCCAGACTACATTCAACATCAGCAGATCCTTCAGACTCCAGCCCCTGCTATGCAGCCCAGTTCTACTGGAGTAGGAGCAGGGCAACCGGTTTCTGTTGCCCAGGCACAGAGCATGCAGCCTTCAGTACAAGCACATCCAGCTGCTGCCCCAGCCCAGCCTGTTGCACATGCCCCAGCAGCGATACCAGGTGTAGGTACCAGTGGTCAAATGCTGAATGTTGGGCAGCAAGGAAGCGTAGCCGCTGTGGTGCAACCACCGTCTGCTGCAAACCAAATTCCACCTCCAGTTATGCCGTCAACGGCTGCTCCTCCATCTTCACAAGTAGTGCAGCCTGTGCAGACAGGAATAATGCAGCAGGGATTACAGGCTGGTGCTTCAGGCCTTCCTCAGCAAATGGTCATTGCTCAGCAAAACACCTTGTTACCTGTACAGCCGCAGGCACAAGGAGTGGAATCTGTAGTCCAAGGGATGACAGGCCAGCAGCTGCCTGCGGTTAGCCCTATACCTTCTGCTAGTACTGTTCCTGCACCAAGTCAAGCTGGTTCAGCTGTGCCTGCTGGCATACCTTCTGCTTCTATAGGTTTGGGACAGCCGCAGAATATAGCGCAAGCTTCAGCCGTGCAAAATGGGAATTTGGCTCAAAGTGTTAGCCAGCCTTCCTTGATATCAACAAGTATAGGTATGCCGGTGGCACAGAGTGTACCGCAGCAGATGCCGCTCAGCTCTACCCAGTTCCCTGCACAATCTCTAGCTCCATCAATTGTAAGCCAAACTGAAGATGGCAGGCGCCCTACAGAACCTTCCTTGGTGGGTTTACCTCAAGCTGCCAGCGGCGAGAGCGGTGTTGGAGCATCAGCCGTTTCAGATGGTGGTAGCAGCAACGTGCCATCCTCTGCTTCCCTCTTCCCACTGAAGGTGCTGCCGTTGACAACGCCCCTTGTAGATGGTGAGGATGAGAGGTAAGACTGCCTGCAACTTTATTAAAGAAAAGATACACTGGTAGTTTGATTTGCACTAACTTGCAGGTCTTGTTACAGCCATTCTGTGAAATGGTGTGATGCTTTTGTTTAATTAGAAAAATTGTTTCTCAGGTCTCGGCATATGTAGGTATGATATTAAAATACTTGTTTTTCTCTTGAGGGGGTGGGTTGTATTGATTATGCTCTGAAACTACTGCGTGGGTAAATTGTGTTTAACTATCTGTGACAGTGTGTGTATTCCCATTGTATAGAGGAAGACAAAAGAATACTGTGGAATGTGGGTATGCTAGTGGTGATTGTAGTTTAGATTATTATACTGAAATAATTAATATTTATTCTTAGGTGGATTTTATTTTCTTCACAAGCCTAGATTTCATCCTGCCTCGGCTTTACTTTTTCAAGTACTGACTTTACTCAGGTTGAACCAGTTGTGAGTCTGTGGTGAATGCAGAAGCCTTCTCTTTGACAGCCAAGAGACGCTTTAGGCAAATGAGTATGGTGGGAAAAGGGAGGTTCAACAACACTGTTGTGGCTCGTTAAATTGAACTTGGGGCAATTTTGGTCTTGGTGGTTTTGCTTCAAAGCATTAATCCATTGTGCGAACCGCTCAGGCCTGTGGAGGGTTGGTGAGCCTTTCAGTCTGGGGCACCAGTTCTGTACCATCAGAATAAGAAACTGCTCATGTTCTCCTGCCTTCACCTTTCTAATAAATGACCACTAACTGGTCTTAATGGTATGTGAATATTCTGATTTCTTTGACTATGTTCAAAGAAGTAGCATCTGTTGTGAAAGGCGCTTGCATGTGCAGGTTGAAGCGATACGAATGGCAGTTTTAAAAAGTGCAGTTGTTTGATATTAATTACACGTGGGAATTCCTCATTGCATTGAGGACCTCTTGTGATAGCATTTACAAATGGACAGGAAGACTGTGGTGGTTCTCCCAAAGAACTTCTTGTACAAGAAGAAACTACATTAATGGGGGAAGTAACTTTAAGATAAATAACCTGCCTTGAGAATGTGGGATAGCACAGAAAAGAACCCTAGAAAAGAAAACCTGAGACTCAGGTGAGGAGGCAAAATAAAACCAAACGTGAGGAAAATTTCGTAGCGATGGGAGGTGAAGTACTGCTTAAGTATCTTCCTGGTGCCATAACTTAAATCAGGAGTGGTATCAGTGGCCAAACTTTATTAAAAAAACAAAAACAAACAAAAAAAAACGGTTGCTGGGAGAGACTGGATTCTTTTCTTTATATTGAAAGTACTCTGTCAGCAGTCTCTGATTATGTTGATCATGAGGTGTTGACTGCCTTAGTGGCTTTCATCATGTCTTTCTAAGATGCCAGAGAGCTATAATGAGTAGCAGCTTGTCTTCCAGGAGTACTGGAAGACAAGTTCCAACACTGTTTCATTCTGATTATGTTTTCTAGTCAATAAGTACGTGAACGTGGTGGAAGACAGACTGAGGTGTTAAAGCCCACAGTGTCACCATTATGCTGCTAGCAGTCAATTTTCTTGGAAACGTTTTGTTGTTGTTGTTTTCTTTCTTTCTGTCTTTTGAAACCAGGACACTAACCCTTCTCTCAATAGGTCATGTTTGTGTTTGGTATCTATATATATATGTGTCTGTATATATTAATTTTTTTAACCAATCAAAAAAAAACCCCTAAGCTTTCAGGAGATGCGTAAGAGAATCCTAAACTCATTGATACTCAGTGTTTTGGAAAATGTAATCTAGCACGTGACTGTACCCTGATTTTAAGAGCATATGTTAGCTGTTTGTCGTGATTGGTAGTTTTTTCCAGAATGTTTAAATCCCTCAGGGTAACAATAGCCAGAAATACCTTCTTCCTCTGTTATTTGGCCAGCCAGAGATCATATCCTTTCTTCTCCCATGCGCGTTGTGTCTTTGTTCGATCTGTCATCTCCAGGTAGCCTATACTTCTGTTTAGCTGCAGTTGGAAAATCATTTAGATGGGTTACATAGAGCAGGATATGACTCTATTAAATGGAGAGCAAAAATAGTGGTTTTTTTGCATGGCAGTAGTGTTCAGGTTACTTTTGTGTAAAATTAGAGAACTTACAGCTGAAGTTGTCCCTATGTATATTCCTGAACATAAAGAACTGAGCAAGATTTGCTTCTGTTTCTGCTTCCAGGCGATATCAGGGTAAAGTGTTATTTGTGTTGTCATCTTGACTCTGGAATTTCTTTTTGTCTGGAAGTTAGACTTCATCACTTACTAAAGGTAGTGCAAGATATGTTGTTACGTTGCTTGGCTCCTCACTTCTCTGGTCTTTGGATGTTTATAACTAGAGTTTTCTTGAGAGTTTTCTTGGCTGTTACATTATTCCCTCTTTTACAGGTGGTAAACGGGTAGTGTATTGTAAAAGTACATAAACATTTAAAAAGTGAATATACTCTAAATAGGTGTGTGTGTGTGTAAAAAAATCCAGATTTCTCTGTCTTATATGTGCACACATATCACTCATTTATTATTATTTATATCAATACATCCCAAGTGATTCTAACCCTAGCAAGGGAAAAGGCAGGAGAAAGTAAGAGATGACATAATTGGGCCAGTGAAGAAGCTGTAAAATTCCATTTAATGTGCCTTTGAAAAAACATCTGACCCATGTAATACCTTGTTTAGATTAACTCCTAGCTTTAGTTAAACCTATATATAATTGCGTTTAAAGACACGCCAGTATCTTTGAGTCTTTATCCCTGTTCGGTTTTTAGAATACCATTTTCAGCTCTTTCTATGCCTATTGTCAGAGCATGGCCTTTTAAATGTAGACAATGTGGAGTTTATCTGCTTTGAAAACTGTAACCTTTATTTCCCCAGTATGTGTGTGTGTTTTTTGTTGTTGTTGTTGTTGTGTGTGTTTGTGTGTGTGTGGTGGTTTTTTTTTTTTTTAATCTTCACTATGACTTGAAATAAGAGATATTAAAAATGAACTGCTTGGCAGAGTGCTGTGTGGAAAATCAATTTGCAAATTTTATTAAAGAGAGAATACAAATAATGCCTTTATAGTTTCTGTACTAAAAAAAAAAGCCGACCTAGGTCCTCTGGCTACTCTCGCTTCAGCCTGTCGAGTATACCGTAGATGTTTTTATGTTGATTGCTTCATCATCTCTTCTAATATTTCAGTCCAGAAAAATATATGCCATGATTTTTTAGATGCTAAGTATCTCTATATTTTTTTTTCCTTAGCTTAAATCATGGTATGGACTTATTTTACTGCTTATTTCCTCATAGTTTCTTGGATTTGTAGCAGTTACCTTTATTCAGTTCAGTTATTAAATCCTGTCCATCTTAGACATGGTCTTTTGAGCTCAGTATTTCATCTCCATAGCTGTAGAAGAGGATTTATTTTATTTTATGCTTTTGAAACTTAAGTATGGAAAAATAGATACTTATTTTGCAATTAATTCTCTTGTGTATTTACACTCTGCAAAATAAATTTTATATCTTTGTAGACAATGCTTTATTATGGTATGTAGTCTTGCAATAAATTTTTGTACAGCTTTGCATAATTCTTTAATGACCTGTGAAGTGAAAACTTGAAAAAAAAATCAATGTATTTTACAGGTTTTATAAAGGCTGTTGTAAGTGAATTCAAAAATAACTTAATCTGAAACGTTGTTTACCATTACTCAAAAGGAGATTTTGTGAATGAAGGACAAGAGAACTAATAACTGTGTCCTTGTCCTTGACAGCATTTCCTGTCAAGTTGCTTTCATTCTTTAGTCTGCTGCAGGTTTTTTTCACCTGTTTGTGTGTTTCGTCCAAGGGTGAAACAAAAGAGGAAGGAGGAAAAGGTGATGATAAACAGATAAAATTGACAGGTTTGAAGTATTCTTTGTTATCTGACAATCTCTCAGGTTTTTTTAAAGATAATTTTTTATTAGAAGATCTCTTTGCAGCTAGACAGAGGAAAAGATAGAGGAAATGTTTATAGGATGGATGTTTTGGCTTGTTATTAATCTGCAGAGAGGCTGAGAGATTAAAGCTGAATGTGAGAATTGAAAGACTTGTGTGCAACCTTTGAGAATCTCTAGTAGTAATAACTAGTACTAGCTTGCAAAGTGACAGTACAGTCAGAAAATTGGATGAATTTTTATCACGTATGCAAGTATATTGTAGGATGGTTTATCAAGTACAAATGAGATATTTACAGATGTAATTTAATACTTGTTGAAAATGTTAGGAAGCTGTAGTGAATGAACATACTGAAGTAGAACTGGAAGTTTAATTTCAACATTATTTTTGATGCAATAACTATTTTGCATACTTATTTTGTAAGCTGGTTTAGAGTTTTTTTTTTAATTTGGTATAAGTTCTGCTTATGTGTATTTGATGAAAAATGGAGAAGATACTTCTAGAAGATCCTTCACAACAAAGGATTTACGGTGAGTTAGCATGGATTTATAGTGTTATTTTTCTTTCTTTTTTTTTTTCTTAGTTGTACCCTAGGGGCAGTGTTGTTATTTTCCATTTTTCATATTTTCAACTTGCTTCGGAGTCTTGCCACCAATTTTAAAATTGCATAACTTGAATTCTGGGAGACTGACTTTTAAAAAATCTCCATATTTTCGATTCGACTATTTATGGAACTTGAAAAAATAGCTACCCTCAGTAACGGCAAGTTACGTGAGTAAAAAGAGAGCACTTTAGCAAAGACATAGTGGCAGCTGTTGTGTTACGCTGACAAGTCTGGCTTCTCATTTCATCTGATGAAATAAAATACCTACCGTTGGCAGATCTGACCTTATTAGCTCTCTGCTTTAAGTAGAGAACCATGAGGAATTTAGGTGCTTGGGGCTTGTGTGTTTTCTGGCCAGCTCTAGGTGGCAATACTTGTTAAAATGGACCTTTTTCTGGTATCTTTAAAAGATGCATTTTCTGCAAGCCATGGTTTTCTTTGAACTAAGGATTGCTACAGTGCTTGGTATTGCAGTTGTCTTTAAAGACAGGAAGAACCAGCAGATTTCAGGGGGTTGTAAAAGCAGTAATTTAGTACTTAAGATAAGGCAGATTGTTGGAGATACTGAGGAAATGTACCTCTCCAACTGATAACGTGATTTCCAGAAACTGTTCCCTAGCGGTACAGTTTTGGCTGCTCTTTGGAAATTGTCAGTGTATGAGCAGACTAAATAATCTGTGTATGTAAAAATAAACAAAAGGTTTTAAAACATGTAATGTTGAAAAGAAGTCCTTGTGTCTGTCTCAGGATCTGCATTTTTAATGTTACAGGCCAGTCTGGAAATTAGAGTTATCCATCTGTCAGTCCCCATATTGGTAGTGAAGTGCTTCAGCCTTTGCAGGTTACTGTGAATAGATAATGCTGCAACAGCATAATGACAGTAACAGTGGTAAGTTAGCAAAGTCACAAGGACAGGAGGGGAAAATAATAAAAAAACAAACAAACAATCCAAAATGTTAATATGTTATACCTTCCTTAAGTGTAAGTAAAAAGACATGCAGATAGGTAGCACATCTATGCTACAACCCCACCCCAATAATGCTGTACACTTCAGAGGGTAATAAAGTATTATAAATAAGCCTTTTCAGAACTCTGTTACAGCTTAGGAGGTAGACCAAGTTGTAAACAGTAATATTGCTCCTCTAATCTCTTAGAAGAAACTGCGCACACCTGAATATGAGTGTAATGGCAAGTGTATTCTTGGTATGACCTCTTTGGGAATAATTTGTGATCTGGGTTTGCAGTTGATGTAGGTGAAATGTAAACAAGAATAGAAAAGAATAGTGTGTCTTTGTTCTCATTGATTTAATGCACTGGTTCTCTCTATTATTGATTAATTTATGAGACTAAAATGTGCTGTGTGTGGCACGTATTATACTTTAACAAATGACTGAAAACTTTTTGAAAGAGAGATATACCTTTTATTTACTCCGGCCACCAAAGGCAATGCTATTAAGCAAAACATGCTTTAACAGCATACTAAGCAGAGACTAAGGGCAAGATTATTCAGTATATTATTTCATGGTAATGATCACTGTAAATAAGGAACTAGTTTATTCTCAGTGTGATTGTACAAGAAACTATAGCCTAAAGCTATGATGGAAAGAGCACTTGAGTGACTGGAGATACCACTTTATTTATTTTAGCCTGTTCTAAAGCATTCACAGAGTTACGAATTGCATGATGGAAGTGCAGCATAATTATGGTATCAAACTGGAGCACCTGATCATCTTTCTGGCTTTAATGTCTTGCAACACTAACTCCTGGTCTGTCTTTGGAATGCGCTAGCAAATAGCAAAGATAGTCGGTTGTGGTGTAGAAACCCTTATCAGCTCATTTTCTGCAAGCCTTCAAACACCTATTACATATTATTAGTGTCTGAAGTGGGATTTGCTTTGTGGTTGCAGTTACATGCAAAAGTCTTCGAGCTGGACCAGACTTCCCCGAGAGAGAGATTTAGAGGTTATACATGTTTGGCAGGCAGGGATTGTAATGATCCCATACATGCAAATGCTGAAGAGTATCACTTGTGATAGTTTAGGTGTCATTGTTGGTTACCTTATGGACTAAATTACTTGCTAGCACCTACTGTATGAGGACTTTGGACTTAGGTGCTGTGCAGGATGAAGAACAATACTCATCATAGTTCAAATACAATATTATGCTTTAATAATTGAACTTGTTCAATTTTATGAAATTTTTTACACATTCAAAGTAAAATCTTCAACACTTGGTAGAACAGGAAAGTCACAGTAAACTTTGTTCACCATTTTTCTTTGAGCAAGCAATTCATTTGTTATTACATTTCCTTGGAATTATTTTGGCATTATTTTTTGTACTTTAGAAATGACTCCTGATTTTTTTTTCCCCCCTACTCCACAGTTTTAACTTACAGTTACAGGTCTTGATTTCATCCAAGTTGTTTCACTGCTGTTGATACTGAAACCTTTTTTATTGTTAGTAATTTTCCAGATTTTCACTAGTGTTTTTATCATGATACTTAAAATGAAAGTGTATATTGAGCCTGAATATTACTACTGTGAGTTCAGAATAATGCTATGTGAATTATTAAAAAAATATTAAACTGGGCTGTACAAACATATGAATATGCTTCAGTCTAAGTGTTGTTCTGTATGTATACATGAAGTCAAGCTCTCACCACTGTGCTAAGAGTGAAAGATTCACATGTAGGTACGTTGGTATTTGGGCACTCAGACCAATGTGTGTTGCTGTGGTTTTTTTTAAATGTTTTTTCTTTGTGTTTAAATGTTTACTCTACAGCTTTCCTGAGGTGGGTAGTGCTTGTGAATCTTAATATATATTGAGTACTTTTGACAATCAGGTTGTATATTGAAGTACTGTAGGCATTCAAGCTTGTAGTTCAGGTAAAAGTCAAGCAGTTTGAGAGTTTTTTTAACATTAAGGATAGAATACTTTTTTTTTTTAAGCTGACTAATCCTTATAGGAGAACAAATGTAGGTACAACCGATGTTTGTTTTTCTCAAGGAAACTTTCAGAAAACTGTGCTTTGTATTTAATAAAACTTGAGGGGTACTGTGATCATCTGATACTTTTGAATAACCCATTCTTTTGAGTATAGGAAGAGTACAGCTTTATAAATTGCTAAAACAGGCACCAGAAGAGCTTCCAGAAGTTCAGGCTTAACAGGAAGATGCAAGTGGGCCCCTAATCTGTTTAAAAAAAAAAAAAAAAAGAAGTATAGACAGTATTTCTAGTACAGTATAGATTTGATAGTAACTGGAAGTTGATTGTCATGTATTTTATAACCTGCTGCTCAAGTGTGCTGAACCACTTGCCCAGGCAAATTGTTTGAGCTTGTATGTGATTTAAGTACTTGTCGAACCTTCCATTCGTATGTTGTTGTTATTTTAAGTAGCATGGATATCCAGCAAGAACTTTTCAGGGCTCTGATTTCTTCATGTGTAATGAAGATACAAACTTCTCCAGCAGTTGCTTAAGCAACAGTATCAAAGTACTGTGCTAAGTATTAGGGACAGTACTGAAAGCTGCTGAAAATGTGGATATGTGGATATTCAAAAACAGGTTTCGTGGCTTCATGCATTTAATAATAGGTTTTTTTTACTACTATACTGCAGTGTAGTTCTTAAAGATGAGTTATGCAGAGAAGGTAATTTCACCATGCACTGGTGTTAGTCGGTGCTTATTTCTGTATTCTCAGCATTACAGTGGGTTCATTCCTGTAAGATCAGAAGGTGCAAATCAGACATAAGTTGCATCATTTTTTGCAGATGTTGCTGATCTTTTATTTGTACTCATTTGTCTCATGAGTCAGTAACAGTCCTAGTGTTAATCTTCATTGCTTACATATCTGGTCAGCAGTCCTTTTAATTGATGAAAGTGTTAAGTTTCTGAATTTAGTATCTGTTATATGTCGCTTCTGCTTAGTTTAGAAATGGTATTTACTTTTAAATCATTGTAAGCAAAAAAAACTTTAATGTTTTTCCAGTAACTTTGAACTCCCTGTGCAATATAGAGGGCTGGGATGCCTGTCAAGATGAGAGAGAACTTAAATGCCTTTTAAGCTTTCTCTGACCTTCACTTTGCCCAATTCTGTCACAGTTGCATATAAATGAAAAAGATTATGACTAGCAGTCATAACTTACATGTAAGAAACTGAAGAAATAAAATAATTCAAAATGTAACCATACTGAATTTGTGGTTTTAAGTATTAAGTGTTGTTATAGCTAGTAAGGACGATTGTGATTAAAAATAAACCCAGTAACTCATGTATAATGGCTTTGACTTCTGTTGTGACTGAAAGTTTGAAATATATCACTTCTTAAAGAGGAGCCAAGAAAAAAAAGTCTCAGGCAGAATCTGAATTGTGAGTGACTCGTTTGCCATGTATTGCCCCTGAGTTGGGATAAGTAAAAAAAATTAACTTCTCTAGATTTCTTGGAAGATTATTTTCAGTTTGGTAGTTTTACCAGACGTGTCAAAGTATCATAATGTCTTTTTGTCCTGTGTGAAAAGATTCAGTGTTTCTCTGAGGAGTTCTGTCTGTGGACTATGAACAGCAACTTAATTCTTACCTCCAGGTTGAGCCAGGTGGAAGCGGAATGCTTTTGTTTCCTCTAGGATTTTGCAAGGGTTCACGCAGCAATGCCTGCCCTAAAGAAGGCATGCAAGGGGAAGCAGAACAACTTGGGATGTTTAATGATTGTCATGTGTGTGGAAACTTGTGCAAGGTATTAATTGTCACTGTCCTTTGATGTCACTTGCAGTACAGGATTCTCAAGCTCTGAGCGTCTCTGAAATCTGGCAGGGAAGGAATTTGCAGTAATAATTACTTTAAATTCAGCATTATGGTTTGTTCATGTTATAAGCTGTTGAATGAAAATCTTGAGCTGGCCATAAGTTGAAATTTCTACTAAACATTTTGATTGATTTTCTTGGACATTATTTGGTCTAAAATTCTGAATGCCGTGTATCTGTGTACATGTATATCTGAACATACAAAGTTTTTTTTTTTAACCAACTGGCCAACCTACTGGTGAGTGAAGGCACAATTACTGCTTTTATGGTTTCATTTCTTGCATTCTTACAAAATAAGACCAAGTGAAAATAAAATGAAAGGAACTGAGTTAATGACTACATATTTTAAGTACTTGTTAAATAATTTACCGTAGCACTCAAATGAATTCAAAGTATAAATGTACCTCTTTATTCTCTTGAATGAGGTTATTATGTTAAGAATGGATCAGCATATTGCACTGCCAAGTGTTTCTTTAGTAGACCTAATATCCTAAATTGGGTGAAAAGGCAAGTTACTCATAAATGCTCAGGGAATGGTGCAGGATGTGCATGTGCTTCCATGTTCTTTACTTTCTTTCCAAGTTTGTGAGACTCCTTCCAATTTTGTAATTGCTTGTGAAAGAGAGGAGTTGCTGAGCATGTATCTGATTGGAGAGAGACGAGGGAGGAAAGGAGGTGTGAAATGTTTTGATGGTGATTTTGGTTTTTTTCTTTAGTTTTCTAGTTGGGAAAATGATTTTAGTTTTTGAAATGGTATCAGGCATGTGTGCGTTAGAGCTAAGTACACGCAGTTGTTGGGAATACAGCTTCTTATTAGTTATGAGATAGTAGCTAAAAGGCCTCGTTGTGAGTTGGGGCTACACTTTGCTGACTGCTTTATAACAAAGACCGAAAAAAATGGTACTAAAGGAACCACTGTCTGATATTCATGTGATTTCTGAATTGATTTTAAGATGGTGATGCTTTAAATCAGGCAAAATCCTAAATGTTTTTAGTACTTCATGAAAAAACAGAACAGCAAAGCAGGATAGTAATCTGTATGTTCCTCTAGGGAATGTACCCTGTTAATAATGAAGCATGCCATCTCTGAAATAGTACTGCATTGAAAATCCCTTGAGTCACCTTTTTGTTGTAAAAGCGTGGATTAGCATCTTTTGTGAGGTTACACTGACTCTGCTTTTGGGATGTTTAGATTCCTAGTGCTGCTTGCTTATGCTGGAGCATAGTGAAGTAATTGAGCAACCTTTTTCTTTCATTGGACTTTAACATGTAAATGGTAGATTATGATTTTCATGGAGATATTTTCAGCTTGTAGAGACTACTGTGATCCCTGGAAAGAGAAAAATAAGTATTAACATGTTACAACAGAGAGTTGTGGCTAGCAGTAGTTATATTCACCTTTTGTGTGTGCCTGACCATCAGAATCCAGTCTCTGGGCATCGTTAATCACTGTATTTGCTGTCTAAATACTTAAAATATTTAGAATGTACGAGTTTAGTGCCTGCAAAGCTATTGGATGAAAGTGTTTTCTTTGAAAGCGTGACAAGTACTCCAGAGAGTTCTGTAAAGGACATATAACTTGTGTTAAGTGTGCCTGTCCTACAACATCTCAGAATTCAAATGCAGTGTTGTATTTAAAAAAAAAAAGTCTAAAGTTGACCTACAGGGCTTAGCAGGAATTCAAAATGAAAGGACAAAGTGATATGTAAACGGAGAAACAAATCTCTAAAGCTGAATGGTAAAACTACATCAAACTTCTGATTGGGACAATGACTCATAAGGAACCTAAGACTATGATAACACTTTTTTGTACTTTAAATTATAAATGAGAACTAGGGTAGAACAAGATCTGTACCTTGTGTACCCTCAAATAGTCAGGGACCAAGAGGACACACGCGAAATTGTCTTGGGTAATGTTAAGAAAGGTTTTGTCTATGGAGTTCATTGCCATGAGATCCTGTGTTAGCAACACTTAAAAAAAAAAAAAGTGTACATATGTGTGTACATGTGTAAGAAACTATACAGCATTATAATAGTATATGGAATATTAAATGACTTCTGGCTTCAGCTTCTAGGACTACTTCTAACCAATTTGGGAGAAGCAAGTACATTTTTGAGATAGATCTGCTATACCTGTTACTTTCAATGTTTTTTGTGACTTCTGGAGTATTTGGTGCTTGCAACTATTGAAGACAGGATACTGCTCCATACCTTCTTATTCTAAACTAGAACTAAACTAAAACATAAGTCTTTTTATGTAAACTTTATTGAAAACAATATTGAAGTCTGAGAGTAGGAGAGGAAACTAATGAAGTCAAATGGAAAAACAGAGTTATGGAAGAAGGCCATGTTATATACCTTGACTGTTGCTTGTAGAAATGTGAATGCAATTAATACCATGGCTGCTAAAAACTAGCTGGAATGCAATGGTGTGTTATTGACTTTATGGAGCAGCAAAAGCTGAGGTCGTTGCAAATATTAAGTAGGGAAAAGTGTAACAACTGCGATACTCTTTCAAAGCATAGGTCAGAAATTAAGATGTCATGTAGGCAGAAGAAAGATATTCACCATTTATTAACAAAAACACTTATTCACAATTGTTATTTTTCAGGAAGCTGTTCTCGTGCTTGAAAAATGTAATGGTCAGCACAGCAATGGCTTAAAATAGCATTTTGGATGCTATAGCACTGGCATTAGAGCCCCATTGGCAAACATCCTGCAGGCCTGTAAAAGCAGAAAAATGCTGCAAATGTTAAACAAAACTTCAAAAGGCAGCTTCTAATGTTAAAGTTTTATAAATTTTTAAAATGATATACCGATTTAACAAAATATTTGAGAACAAGTAAAGACACGCTAGGTAGCAGCAATTCTTATTGGCAACTCAGACTAATTAAATAGCTTATACTAAAGTTGCACAGTGCATTTTTTCAGATACTTGATTGTACGTCAGGGTACACTGTAGGCCTTTCTAGGCCAGTTCTTCTTTATAAACATATAAATATGTTTAGTGTTTGTGTGACAGAATTGAAGTGTGTCGTTTGTCCTTTTGCAGACTCTGCGGGTACCAGGAGGAGGAGTGGCTTTGAGCAGTCTCCTTCCCTGTTCCTCCCAGAGTCATCCTTGGTAGTTACACCCTGCCTCGGGGGAGGAGAGAGGCCTTCTGGTGTGGTAACCCCTCTTAGAGCATCTGCTGATAGCGCCATTAGTTGCTGCTAATGAATAAATAGCCAAGTAGCAAGCATTTTAAAATTACTAGGTTCTCAGTGTTACTGCTGCCTGCAAAGGACTCTGAGTAAAAGATGTGAAATGCTTTCTGTACTTCCCCTTCCAATTCGGTCAGGTAAATGCTGTTACCAAAGTTCCCTGAACTGTCTTCACAGTTTAAAACAAAACAAAAAAAAAGAGAACAGGACAGTATGTATGGTCGTTTTTTTCAACCAGGGTACATTTTAAAGAATGTTACTGAACTCTCAGATCTGGCATAACTTTTTCATTCTCTCATCACAGTGCTGATTTGTCAAATGCTTTAAGTAAGTAACATTGAGGAGGAATTTGACTTTATGCTACTAACAAATTTTGGAGCATGTTTTTCAGGACTTCTAGGTTTCTCGAGCTGCTGGCATATCAGATGCTCTGCAGATTGGGAAGCATGTCAGAGGTTACTAAACCCTAAAGGAGACAAGTAATCTACTTAGGGTTTTTTCTGACTTTATTTAGAACTTCCAGTTTGTAACATTTTGAAAATAACTTTCTTTTCGTTGTGTTGTATTTCTGTTTTAATTCATCCAGCAGCAGAATACTTACACAGAGCAGAATGTCTGTTTCTTGTCCAGTCTGTGGAAATGAATGTTTTTCTTAGTTTGTGCTTGAACAAGATCTGGATGTGGTCCCTAGGAGAGTACTGTTGTGGGAAGGATTTAAGTAAAAATCTGGATTAAGACAAGTCCCAGTTACTGTATCTGGCTGTTTCTTTCCTTATCGTGTAGCTATTGGCTAAATATGAATATTGTATTTGATCTACAGCATCTTGTCCATGAATCCTACTTCAGAAGCTGGAAGCATCTGTAGGCGTTTTGGGAGTTTTGCGTGGTGTTTGGAGGGGATGTTTGATTAGACTTTAAAGTGGCATGTGATGTGAATTATACACAAATAATGCAATTATGCTGCAAATTAGCAGTAAAATGAGGAGTAAATTTAGAAATGCAGGAAGCTTGTTGATCTTGTTTAAATATATTTAAAAAAAGGCAAAACTTAGTCTTTTTTTGTTACCATAACATTTTCTAGATATCAAATACAAATTATCTCAAATGTTCTGTTGGCTGCAGCATCAGGTAGTATTGGAGGATATTAGCTTAAAATACAAAATTCAGAAAAGTAGTATACAAGTCATTCCATGGCCTATAACTAATGTATAAGGCCAGTTAACATGTGATTTTGCACATTAGTATAGTGTCTTGCCTAGAATTTCTATACTTATTTTTTTTTTGTCTATAACCTGTTTTATGTAATAAGCTCATCTAGACTATCTTTTGCCTTAATGAAGCGTGTTTAATATGTGATTAGAAAGTGCAGTGTAGCAGTAATTAAAATAGGATTAGGCAAGTATTCTATTTACACTTCAGCTACTGCTCAGGAAATTTATGTCTTCCTCATGCTGGATAGTCTTTGTTTGAAGTTTGCATCGTATTATTATCAAGGAGATATTGTGAAATGCTGTGTTTATGGGAACGCTAAGGGTGATGAATTAATTGTTCAGTTTTGAATATCTTAAATTTCTTAGGAAATGGATACAGAGTTGTTTGAAGTGGAATATAATATCCATATAGAAATATCAACCATAATTCTTATGTTAGTGCTTATCACTTATCACATCTTGTTCACATCTACTGGAAGAGGGACAAACATGAGCATCTTACATTCTTGGAAGATAAACTTTGTGCTAAAGATTGAGGAGGGGGATGTGACCACATGTAGAAACTTAGGTGTAGCTTTACACTTAAGAAAATGTGCCTGATGTCTCTAACATAACTTTGATATCTGTAAAGCATCCTAGGAGAAAAGGGTCTGAAGAAGTTGATGTGTTTATTGACCTGTGTTTTTTAGACTTTGTCTGTATAATGAAAAAACAATTTGTATGTTGCTGAGCAAGGCAAGACAGCAACATCTTTGAAGACAGAAGTAGAAGCTTGAGTACAGGGGAAAACTATGCTCATGAAGGTGGTTGCGTAGCCAAAATACAGGACAAAGAAGGGGTGCTGATAATCAAGACCAAAAGGAATATGTTCTTACAAAAGAAATCTTCTGGTAGGGAAGATTAATAAACACTGATGGGTGAGGAGGGACAGGTAGGAAGAGAAAACCAAGTCCATTGACTGTAAATATATCCTCTTCCTCCAGATACTACTCTGTAATAGTATGTGTTATTTTAAGCTGCCATACTTTCTCAGTATATGTGGGTATATATAACTGGGCTGGTGAGCTTCTTTTTCAGAAGGGTTTTTCAGTATCATAGAGTAGAGGGTTTTTGCTGACCTTACAAGCATTAATCTTGTCTTTTTATCTTCCATATTTATGGTACTGTGGAAATATTTTTTTAAGATGTACATGTAAGTATTTTATGTGTATGCGGTGCTTCCCGCATACAATTGGATATGCCTGTGATGAACAGTTCAACATAAAGGATTATGTTGTTCTGAACTAGCCATCTAATTCTGTAGGAAATTTTTAAAATCTAATCAATCTAATAACTTAGTGCCAGTAGTTTTAATAGGTGCCTTTTGTAAAAACTTCTATTATGCCATCAGATACGATTTCAGAAGTGTATGAAGTATGCAGTACTGGTTAGTAGGCTGTGGGGATGGATGGAATGTTTTTTCTGCTTGTTGAGGACTTGAGGTAGGGTGCTTCTGATATTCTTTTTAATTACAACTAAGAAGTGCAAGTACTGACTCTGTTTTGCCTTTGAAAAGAATTGTCACTGCTGTTTGCATTTTGGAAGTGATCATGCTTTTTGTAATTAGAGGTTTGAGACTAATTAGAGAAAATGATGAAACGGATTGATTTTTCTACTATTGCTCAGTATTTAAATACTTTAGTTTGGCTAATTGATGTGGCTTAAATATTTTTTAAACTGTATACCAAAGTGGTACCCGAGTTCTTTTAAGTAAAAAAAAAAAAAAAGTGCATAATTGATAGTTTGTAAATTGCTTTGAAATCAGTGACACCTGATGTCAGTGCCCTCAAAGTGCAGAGGGAATAGAAACACTTGCATGTTAAGTAGATCTCTACGGAAAAGCTTGTTATTCTTGTTAGTATGGGACTCATTTTAACATATGAACTGGTAAAATCCTGCAGCTTTAGGAGATACTAGACGGAAAAGAAGTAGAATTTCAGTGATTGCGTTTACTAATAAATGTATTATTCACTGGAATGAGACTGAAATGCAAATATTTTTGCATTGTTTGAAATTCATATTGAAAATATGAACTGTTCTAAGTACTGCGGAACCTGATTCAGATACTTTTGTAATGCTGTTTTTCTGTTCTGGTTTGGATGATCTGATTCCCCATGTTATTTAAGCTGTTCAGTTGCCTCACAAAAGAACTTTACATCTCATTCCAGCATCAAAACAACCTGTTAAATTATTTTGTGTTAATAGTTTTTGTCCTTTAAATGTTAATATAATCAGTTCAAATAATTAGCTGTATAATAGAAGGCCTACTTAATAATTAAAAAATCTCAGCACCTGAGGTTTAATGTGTAGAATTTCCAGCTGGGAAGGGAGATGGACAAGTAAATCTCTTCCTTAACTTTTGAATTTATACTTGATAATTCTTGGAATCCTGCATAGATCTAGGAGAAGGATTATTAAGATAGAAAACATTTATGATATGATAGTTATTTCTGTGCTGTATCTAGGCAGGATTAATTCCAGAGCCTTTGACAAATGCTTATTATTTCTAGATATTTGGAACCCATTTTTCCTTGGAGGAAAAAGAGTGATGTAGCCAGGGAAGAATTTTCTGTTGGAATTTATTCATAGTTGTCTAAAAATTCATTGAGATTTTGTTCTTCAACTGCTTATTTATGTTTCTTCTTTTTGTCTGAATGGGTCAGTAAAGGGACATGAGCAGGACGGGTGGGGAAATGTGAATTACTATGGTTTGACGCAGAGCTGATTATATTAGTTGTTTGAAACTCTCATCTATCTCTTGCACCAATGCATCCCAAAAGTAGGAATCTGGATATGTTCCCCTTGAGGATTTTGATTTTACACAATGTTGACTTTTGTTTGAGTAGTTTCTAAACATTTTATATCCTTAAGATTTTTAATAATGTAGCTTCAGCTGAAAACATGCATGTACTTACAGGATTTTTTTCTTGAAGCCAGTGAGATTATTCGTTAGTTGTGTTAAATATAGTGTTTTCTTTCATTAATTTGGCTATTAGTTTATAAAAACCAGAACAGATGTCATAGCTGTAAAACATCTCCAAATCTTTGATGTTTAAAACCTTACTTTGTAATACATAGCATAAAAATTAATATGAAATGCTCATGCTAATTTCAGTCTTTGACCCAGTTTAAATAAATCACTGTCTTTAAAGGGTCACAAGTGACTGTGTTTACTTGACAGCTAGGGAGGAGAAATTTAGTCTCCTTAATTCTACTAATGGATTTGAGTTAATATAACTCATCATTTTTTAAAAAGTCATGCTAATATTCATGCTTCAAGAGGCATTAAATTATTTGCTTTCTTCATTTTTTGGTTTATTTAGTAGTCTTGGCATGTACTCTCTTCAAATGCAATGTGTCCCAAAACATCCTGATGAAAAATCCCTTGAAGTCAATAAAAAAATAGTGTCACTGAATATTACTTGCCATCTTTGCTCTTTTTGGAACTGGCTCTTTGAAGCTCCTGTTTCTGTTCACACTTCCTCTTTTCATGTCTTTTGGTGTTTCCTGGGCTAAGTCATACAGATAGATAAAAGAAAATTCACACATTTTCTGTAGCTGTCTCTTGGCTCTTCAGTTTCATAACAAGTAGTTATAAATTTTAAAATACAGTTATTGCACAGACTTAGGACTGTGTCAGTTGGAGAAGAATGTACCATCGTCACTAAATGTTTTGCTCTCTTGAAACTTAGACTTTAAGATGCAAGCTTTTTATGTGATGCTTTTGCTGTATATAGATTTTTAGTTACAAATCAATAATAGACTGTTCCCGTCAGTGAAGGTATGATGTGTTACCTGGAAGAGGTTCTCAACAAATAGAGAAAGACTTCTTCTAAATTGGGAAATATCAAATTGTGACACATGTGTAAACAAGAAGTTTCACCAATTTGATAATGAGGTGTTAGAATATGTTAAATATAGTTACTTAGTGGTCTTGTGGCACATTGTGCTTCACTGAATGCGTGATAGTTCCTGTAAAGAAAAAAGCCTGCTTTTCCAAAAATTAGTGTACAGGTATCTTAAATGCAGGTTCTTTTTCTCATGGTGAAGTACAAGTACCATTGCTACCCAGTTTTTAAAAAATGGGCAGGAAAAGGTGGTCTGTTAGGTGCTACCCTTGCTTCTGAGTCCCAGAGGTTGGTACGCTGGAACATCTCACAGCTTACTATTCCTTTTGTAGCTTTTTACTCCTTTCTGCTAGCTGGCCCTGCTTTGAGCAGCAGCGTTGGGTTAGGTGAGCTCCTCAACTTGTTGGTCATCCTGTGAGAAACTCAATACACTCTATAAATTTTTAAATATTTATATAAAAAATCCAATTTAAAATACATTGCTTATGCAGCAAAGCAGCATGATTACTTGTCTTTTTTTTTTTTTTTTTAAGAAGTGAACGTAAAAATTAGGACCTAGGAAGGTAAAACAGGAACGGAAGGCAGTTCTTCACTAGAACAGATAATCATCTTCCTCCATCACTGAACTGAAACTAAAAATGTTAAGTATCATAGGTTGTTGTGTAAACTACAAGCCTAACTTGTATTAGTCCTCTTAAGTTTGCAGTTATTCCTTGTTCTCTGGAACACCTTTAACTTAGTCATGACACACCTGCATTTTATTTATTATCTTTTCCCCCCAAAAAAAACCAAACCATTTTTCAATAAACTGGATGTAGATACTGCTATAAATTCTGATGGCTGGCTTGTTTTAGCTTGCTTCCTTCCTGTGGTTCGCTACCTTGCTTTGGTTGCTCTCTGTATCTTTGCTTTTCTCCTCAACCTGTTAGTCACTGAAGAGATCAGCACCTGTCCCTCCTCCTCCACTTGTGAGGAAGCTGTAGCTGCTGTGAGGTCTCCCCTCAGTCTCCTCCAGGCTGAACAAACCAAGTGACTTTAGCCTGTCCTCATATGGCTTCCTCTCCAAACCCTTCACCAACTCTGTAGCCCTCTTCTGGACACTCTTCAGTAGCTTTATATCCTTTTTATCCTGTGTTGCCCGGAACTGCACACAGTGCTCCAGATGAGGCTGCACCAGTGCAGAGCAGAGCGGGACAATCATCTTGGGAGACCTCTAAAGAAAGAAAATGCCTTGGTTTAGTTTTTGTGTTCTGAATTCCTTTTCACTAGTGCCTGTAGAAGAGAACAGAAACTTGAAGCACTATGAAGTTTGACAGGGAACCTGTTGACCTGCCATTTTCTGTTTGCCAACTCTTCCGCTTTCTGTGGTGTGCTGTTAGCATGTTGCTTTGGACAGCTGTCAACCTGTGCAAGCTCTGAAACTCCTTCCAGAGGAAGCAGCAGCTAAGTAGGTGTAGATTGTCACACAAGTGGAGGGGTGTATACATTGGACTTGCTGTGTGCATCTTGGTAAGTCTGAAGGGATCACCAGACCTGACATGCGGTACTACGGACTTGTTGTTTCCAGATATTCTAGCGTTGGAAAGTTTCTGTTCATCACTTTCCTCATTTTGTGTCGTCTTAACTAGTGGGGGATGTGGCATAACTGCATAATGGAGTGAAAATAACATGCTCGGACTTTAGTTTTACTAGTAATTCAGAACTTGTTCGGGTTTTTTTGTGGTTTTACTTTGGCTGGTGAGTAGACCAGAGTGGGTGTATAGGAGCCAAGAATATGGAATACGCTTTTCAATCCTTCTTCAGATTTATTCAAACTATTTATTTTCCTGTTTAGTTGAATTTGCTAAATGGCTTTAGTAGATAACTCAAGGCAAAACAAAGGTGAAAGAATTGGCAACTGCATGTCCCTCTGCAAACACATTGTCTTGAGCTTGATGATTACCTTTTCATGAACTTCTGTGAAACTTTGAAAAAGCCAGGATGTTAAGTACTAAAAGAAACAGGAGAGAGCAGGTATTGATAAGTTTGTCTTCCCCTTGCCAAGTCCTGTATTTTGGGGTCTGATTATATCAACATGACAACAGGAGTTTCACAAATGATGAACCTGGTTTCCCATAATGAATTTTTAAGATACTTTAATCTTATGTCTGTGAAATTGCCTATATTTCAAATGTCATCCTGAATGTAGCTTGATGAAGATGAAATCAAGTCTGAGGTTAGAGTCAACATGAGAAACAAACTAGTGATTGTAGCCTCCTAATTGAGTTAAATTGCCCACCAAATCAGACTCCCATTTTTTTTCTGAGATTGTAAACTATCTGGAAACTGTAGGAAGATGCTTTTTTAGATAGACACCTTAGGAACTGATGAAAGCTCAGCAAAACTGTGTGAAGAATTCTGTTGCATAGCCTTTTATAAATGTTTCATAAATGTGGTTTTGCCTCTGTGGAAATATTTTTTTGAACTTTGGTTTGTGTTAGGTACATAAAAATACAGCAATATATAGTGAAGGCCGCTAGTTCCTCCCCAGTCCCAAAGGTTTGGGAAGAAACTTTTTTTTCCAGTGTAGTTCTCTTGTTTGTACTTCTGACTCATCTGTTGCATTTCATTTTATTGCAGCTTCATGTGCTAGTAAAACCTTTTTGGTTTTAGCTGATGCTTTATTTCATGCTGTCTCTTGGATGGTGTTTATTCTAGCACAGACTAGTCTCTCTTCATATCTTTCTAAAACTCGCTTGTATTGGTGGTCTCGAAGGAAGAAAGCTCCTGAAACTGAGCCAATGATCTTTCAAACTGGGCACTCAAAACTGTTTGCAGTTGGAGAACACTTTCAAAACATTTGTCCGTGCTTTGGTTGGTTAAAGGGGAAGAGATTCCTGAAGTGTTGGGTACTTGGAAACTGGGAACTATATGTCTTTCTCCCCCAGTCCAGGCAATTAAAAGAACTGTGGGGAAGAACAATTGTATCTATTGCAAAATATTCTTGATGGAGCCTAATTTCTTTTAAATGTTTGGTTGCCAGCTCTGGGAAGTGCTAATGTGTGCATTGATTAACTTAAAAACATGTACCTACAAATTTAAACTAAAAAAAAATACATGAAAAATTTGGATTTTAAATTCAACAGATCAGGCTCTTTGAAAGACAGCAGAAATAAGAACGCGTATTGGTTGTAGGTTTTGAAGGCTGAAAACTGTCTTTGAGTCACCGTACTTTGATTGTTTAAACCTTTATGTTTTTTCAAAATTTCTATTGTAAACTATTATGTTTTGTTTAGTGTTCACTTCTCTGTTAGAAAAGCTTTTGTTTCAGGGTTTAGTACCTGTGGTGTCTTTTAACTTTTTTGCAGAGTGATGCTAGACGTTTTGATGCTGTCCTTCATACAGACTAAGCCAGTAAAATGGAAGTAAAACCAAAAAATGTGTTGCCAACTCTGCATATTATTTAGAAGGATAAATTTAATATTAGCAACTCTATTGTCAAGCATAACAAACATTGCTTTTAATAAATGTATTTACTGGTAGACATCGTGTGGTATTAGAATGACTCTTAACTATTTGGCAAATAGGGTGGTGCTGGACAAACTGCGTTTGAACAGTGTTTAAAACAAAAAACATATAGGATTGCATCAGATTGTGAAAGAAAAGCTGAATTGTGCTTAAAAATAGCATGGCTGATGCAATAGTCAGGTTAATGTTGAATCTTAAGTATTTTACCCATAACATTGGCTTCAGTCCTGGCAATGGCTTCATAAATGCAGAAAGCTATTGCTGCAAGTGCGTTCAGGTCGGGGGGGTTAATGCCAGTCAGTGGCTCTGCTACAGGGTGAGTGTAGGACATAGGAACCAACCTCAAAAGGTTTGACTTTAAAGTCTGTTTTTCCCCTGGCTGTTTTGTTTATTATTTGAGAAATAAACAAAAGGTTCCATGAATGCTATAGTTTAGCAAAGAAAAAAAAAAGGGGGACAGAACTGTGTGTAGGGCTTATAAGTATTTCCATCAGTAGTCTCCTTGACTGTGCCACTGTAGGTATCCTTGTGCTGTTGCCATGCTGCTCTTCCCTTTGCCCCAATCATTTAAATTCTTCTTGTGTCTCTTTCCTCTGCCCTCCCAACTGTAGTTCCCCTTTTGCTTTGTGTCTTCTGACTTGCTGGCTACCTAAAAAATACAGACTGGGCTGCTACTCACTCAGCTTGGGGTGTGTTACCTGAAGAGCTGGTGATCGTCCATCAGAACGGGTAATATCAGGGTGCCTCTTGCCATCCCTTGCGCTCATGGGGGCAAAAATAGGGCTGTGCTCACCTACTTCATCGCTTTCATGATACTCCCCTGTTCTTTGAGGTGTCAAACTGGATTTAAGTTGAGCAGTGGCTTCAAAAGTTGTTTGGTAGAAATACTTGGTTTGTCGTGTATGTTGTGTTGGGTTTTTTTTTTTTTTTTTAAGACTTAATCAAAATTGAAAGTTCTGTATGTAATGGGCTTTAATCATGTGGAGTCTTAAATGGTTTATGACTTAAAAACATTTAAGTGTAATAACTAGTAATTTGCAAGTTTATGGAGTTTTAAACTGCATGTAAACTGAAACAATTTTAAATAACTTTTAGTTATTTACTAAACAAAATGAGTAATTCTAATGAGACACAGAGACAAATTTATTGTTGCAGTTGCTGAGCTCTTTTCCTATAACTTGTATTTTTGTGCTTAGTGTTAGCTGAAGTTTTGAAAAGGATTATTAAGCTTTTGTGAATTTGGCTTCCTCATGGTAACTCTGGTTCCTCCCATTGAATTGTGTACTTTGACTAGGCCATGTGGAGATGGATTACTCCAGACTGACGTCATTGTCCACAGTGTCATGTTCTTAGGTCAGATTAACTTCGTTTACATTATATATTTATGCTTCCAAATGAACATGTAGTTTAAATTTGACTTGTCATAGGTGGAAAGCAGGGTAGTAAAATGATACTGACTACTTTGATTGCCAGCTGCTAAATAGCCAGAATAGCTGCTCAGAGTAACCATTTGCTCTGATTTAAGTGATAAAGAAGAGGGAAGGAATATATGTTATGCTAATGCATGTTGGGGAATGGGTGGGGAAAGAAGACATGAAGTATAGTTGTATGTAGTGAGAAGAGTGTTAGGATTTGCATTTTCTCTCTTTACTTTCCTTTTAAAATATTTGCACTTTCTTGATAATGTCTTTTACCACTGTTTATTAAATTGTAGTTTAAAAATCATCATATGTTTGCATAGTTTTTTTTTAGTCTATACTCAATAGTATTTTTGCTACAGTTAATGAGCTCTGGATAATGTGGAGCTCAAATCTGGTGCAGTCCAGTTAATGATTCATTTCTTTAAAGGCCAAGGTTATCATGGTGAAGTTATTGGCTCTTTGAAAATGGTCTGCCAGTGTGCACGCTGCTAGCAGGTGTTGTGTGTGATTCCACTGAAGCTGTGGAGTATGTCCTTCCCCACGCCTCCCCCTGAGCTCTCTGCCCCCACTCTGGAGATGGAAGCATCTTCCATGTAGTTTTGTTGAATTCAGAATAAATGTTTCTATCCAAGGTTTTGTAATGAACTGCGGTTAAGGATGAAAACACATTATGACTTGATTGTGGTATTGAGAGACTATCAGTATGGGAAGTGCCTGAGGATTGTCACGTAGGAATTAGAGCTTCTCCTCCAAAAAGGTGGTGGGATCAATAGCGCAACTGAAGTGCATCTACACCAATGCACGCATCATGGGCAACAGACGGGAGGAGCTTGAAGCCCTTGTGCAGCAGGGAAATTATGATACAGTTGCCATCACAGAAACATCGTGGTATGACTCATACAACCGGAGTGCTGGAATGGATGGCTATGAACTCTTCAGAAGGGACAGGTGAAGAAGGAGGGGAGGTAGAGTAGTCCTGGATGTTAGCTGGTATTTTGATTGTCTAGAGCTTAATGGTGGTGATGACAGGCTTCAGTGTTTATGGTTAAGAGTCAGGGGGAAGGCCAACAAAGTGGACATCATGGTGGGGGTTTGTTACAGACCACCCAACTAGGATTAGGAGGCAGATGAAATATTCTATAAGCAGCTGGGAGAAGTCTTCTGATTGCTAGGCTTTGTTCTTGTGGGGGACTTCAACCTATCAGATGTGTGCAGGAAGTACAGCACAGCAGAGAGGAAACAGTCTAAGAGACTCCTGGAGTGTATGGAAGAAAAGTTTGTGACACAGCTGGTCAGTGGGCCAACTAGGGAAGGCACCTCACTGGACCTGTTGTTTGTGAATGGAGAAGGACTTGTACATGATAGGATAATCAGAGGCCATAGTGATAAATGATAGTTTTTGATTCTCAGAAGAGTAAGAAGTGGGCTCAGCAGAACTGCTACCTTGGACTTCCAAAGAGCAGACTTTGAGTTGTTTAGGAGGCTGGTTGGCAGGGTCCCTCAGGAGGCAGTCCTGAATGGCAAAGTTGTCTGGGAAGGCTGTACATTCTTCAGGAAGGAAATCTTAGAGGTGCAGGAGCAGGCTGTCCCTGTGTGCTGAGAGACGAGCCAGTGAGGAAGTCCACCTGCCTGACTGGAACTCAGGAATGAAAGGAGAGTTTCTGACCTTTAGAAGAAGGGGCAGTCAGCTCAGGAGAAGAAGATGCTGTGAAGTTGTGCAGGGAGAAAATGAGAAGGGCCAAAGCCCAACTAGAACTTAATCTGGCTACTGCTGTAAAATACAGTAAAAATGTTTCTATAAATACATGAGCAACAAAAGGAGGGCTAAGGATAATCCCCATCCTTTATTGGGTGTGGGCAGAAACACAAAGGATGAGGAAAAGGTTGAGTTACTTAATGCCTTTTTTTGCCTCAGGCCAAGAGCATCCTGGCTTGTACCAGAAATGGTGTGGCCAGCAGGACTAGAGCAGCGCCCTGTACTGCGCACTGGCGAGGCCCCATCTTGAATCCTGTGTTCAGTTTTGGGCCCCTCACTACAAGAAAGACATTGAGGTGCTGGAGAGAGTTCAGAGAAGGGCAACGAAGCTGCTGAAGGGTCTGGAGTACAAGTCTGATGAGGAGCACCTGAGGGAACTGGGGCTGTTTAGCCTGGAGGAAAGGAGGCTAAGGGGAGACCTGATCACTGTCTACAACTACCTGAAAGGAGGTTGTACCATGGAGGGTGTCTGTCTCTTCTCTGAAAAGTGATAGGATGAGAGGAGATGACCTCAAGTTGTGCCAGTGGAGGTTTAGACTGGATATTAGGAAAAACTTCTCCACAGAAAGGGTTATCAGGCATTGGAACAGGCTGCCCAGGGAAGTGGTGGGAGTCACCATCCCTGGAGGTGTTTAAAAAACATGTAGACATTTGCTTAGGGACACAATTTAGTGGTGGACTTGACAGTGCTAGAGTAATGGTTAGACTTGATCTTAAAAGGTCTTTTCCAACCTAAATAATTCTATGACTTTGTTAGTGCTTTTGTTTTTTCTACTGCACCTCTTTTTTCTGTCTATGTATTTTAAATGTACAAGAGAGAAAAATTTTAATTAAAGTATTGAGTCATAATATCAAGATACATTGCTGGCAAAGCAAGCTTTTTGATTAGCGTAGGCTTAAATATACCATATTTCTGAAGTCTGCATTCAATTTGTGTAGAAACCTCCACTATGTTTTAATGCTGTATTGCAGTGTGCCATTTAGCGCTCACTCCAATATTCTATATGAAGTTGTGCTGTTGCCTATGCAAGTACCATTACAATCCATTTTAGTGGGTACTGGATATGAATCTTCTGTCATACAGACCACTTAAATATATTTATTCATGCTTTATTTTTTAAATTAGAATGAAAGAACTTGACTGGTAAATGGCAATTCCCATATGACTTGGAAAAAAAAAAAAACATTGAAAGATTGCTAGGAAGAGCAGACTTACAGTAATCACATCCTGAAGTATGAAGCTGGAAGTTCTGTTAGGAGAATTTTTCTGTTGGACTGAAGTCTACAATAAAAATAGTTAAGGAATACGAGAATAGAACATTACTTGGTGTTCAGATGTAAAATTATTTACATAAATTAATATTCGATATCATACCTGTCCAGCAAAAAAAGAAGGAAAACCAGTTACGCATATTAACCTCTGGTCTAGTCTGCAAAATACTTATGGGGATTTGAGTTATTCAGATACCAAACAATGAATTAAGAATAATTTAAAACTTGGGGAAACATCTATTTTGAACAGTAACTACACTTAAATACAGAGTCATTCTCAGCTGAATTCTGTATAATATAATGCTTAACTGGACAGCCTCTAGAGAGAAGGGGTTTTTGAACACCTGCCAGCAAGGAAGGACTTTTACTTTATTAGGCATCTGTGTTGCAGTTTCCTTTATGTTGGCTGTGTCAGGCTTTGTCACATGCACTATGCTTTCCTTTTTGTATCTTTTAGTGAACTAGAAGATGGAGTTTGACTTAATTTTAAGAGAGTGTAAGAGTTTTCTAATAAGAGCTCTTTTACATGTAGAATTAACGGCAGCATGGAACACTTGTGAGATTTTTACTTTTTTAGTAGCTATGCGATTATTAAATATAAAATTAAAATAGTTTGCGTATAGTGTATGGCTAAAACCTGGGAACTTTAATGCAGATCTCTCGGTCCTGGTGCAAACTGATTGTAGAATCTTGCATTGGAAAGAAAGCATGGTGGAAGGAAAGCAGCCTTGCTTTTCTTTCGTAGGACAGCTAATCTTAGGAACTTACAGGCAAAAGTGTCTTATTAAATATAATAACAGTTTTGAGGAAACTCTGTCGTTTACATTTTGGCACAGAAATTTGAGATCAGGCAACTAATTTCATGCTAAGAGAGTCATGTCAAGAGTATCTCTGGTGTCTGTTGTCAAACTTGCTTCAAAATAAATGATGCATATTGTATCTGTCTATCAATCGTGTAAAAGTGTTCGGTAGTGATTCTAAGGATGTTTTTATCAAGAGGGCTCATAGTGTCTTGCGTATTTGCCTGCGTGTGTGAGAAGCTCTTTTTTTATCTGCCCTGGATTGGGTTTATTTTTATCAATGAAGTCTTGACTCGAAGGAAGGATGATCCTGTGAGATTTGGTATATGGTTACACACTCTCCAACCCAGATCAGTCAGTGGGGTAAGTTTCTATTTTGATGTGGATGTTTGTCTCTCTTTTTTTTTTCCCCTGTTCTGAATAATCTTCTTAAAACAGTAAGCCTAGGTAAGAAATAGATCTTTGTGTTTTCATATGTATTTCTTTTGTAATTTATTACTTGATACTGTGTATGTTTTGTTTCTTTCACGCAACCTAAACCGAATGCTAATATTTCAACAGATACAGAATGACAGTCAAACATTGCACACTGGTATGCCTGTGAAGAGGCACTGCCAAAGTTAATTGTCTAGTGCAAAAGCTGGGAGTTCTGGCTGGTCCAAGCAGGTAGGTGTGAAGGTGCTTGCATGGAGAGAAGATACAGGGACAGCTCAATACAGTTTTACTTAAGCAGGGCCAAATGGTGCATTTCAAATGGCCTTTACCTCAATGGATTTATGAACACTTTTAGTATAATACTTGTGGCAATCTTATTCCAAATTGTATTTCAGAGAATGACACTATTTTAATTTGGTACTAAAATACAGATGAATTTGAGGCACTAGTTTGAAAAGGAAAGTTAAATCAGGAAATCTTCAGAACACATTTACTGAGCTAATTAAAAACCAGCGTATTTTGTGTCATGGTAGCAGTACAAGGTAGTGTAGAATGTGTATTTCACGTACTGTTTACACCTACTAGGTAAAAATAATGTAATTCTAATCTAAACCATAACTGACTGCACTGAAGACTTTTTAAGCTTGATTTTTGTATCTAAGAGTCAGACTATACGTTCAGAGGTATCATGGTGTGCTTGCACATTGTTTGCAAGTCATGACTCTAAATTGGCTTCTGTCTCCACTGTCATCAGCTTGTGTTAGACAAAAATAAGCTTTGGTTACATCACATGCCTCTTAGTGCTGGAAAACTAACACAACTCACAATAGCATTTGACATCAGCTTGTGTCTTAGCAGAAACAGTTACTAGAAAACTCGGTCCAGTTTTGGCTGTGGAGGTCTTACTGCTACTGAAAATGAGGAGAGGATCAAGCCTGTTGGTCAGATTGCATGCTGAATTTATAAGCTCTGGAGGCAGGAAGTTCTTTTAATGTAGGAGATGTAGAAATTAGTATTTGATATGGAAAGTGTAACATAAGTGCTCAATTCTGAAATGCACGTTTTGAGTACTTTCTAAAGAAGAACTTCTTAAAACTGGTGACTATAAAAAACCAACTCATTTGTTTAGCTTTTATTTTCCAGTGTATCCATGTTGCCTTTTACTAACATTAATCTATTCAATACATGTATTTGAGTAAATACTGCATTAAAAGGGCATTTTCACTGCATTTGAGTTCTCCAGAGATCCCAGATGCCAGAGGAAAGTTATGAAAGAGATGATCAAAAAGGTCAAAACCTACAGAGAGAAGCCTTGAGTAGCTTCTCACCTGAAAAGTTCAGTTTGGACCTCAACCCATCACCACCAAAAACCCAGTATCACAGACATCCAGTCTAGTCTGGCTATTGAACAGTACTAGAATCACACCTCTTAACGTTGCTTACATGTAGTATTTCAGCTTCCAGGTTCTGCAAGTAGACTGGCTGAAAGACCCTGAAAAGAGAAGTGTAGGAATTGTGTGAAGATTGAGAAATCAGTAAGAAAAATGATACTTTAAAAAAAAAAAAAGTGTAAGAAATCTCTGTAAGCTAATTGCATGTAAATGGAATCAAGTTAAATCAAGCAAGCCATGTATTAAGGGCTAAAAAGTGAAGTACAAAGACATTGTTAATATTAAGAAACTATGGATTTTGTAATTTCTTCAAATATGTTCCAAGGTGTCCATGAAGACTGTAACCTTTGTTGCTATAGGTAGCTTTCTTAAGGAGGAAAAAAGTGAACATGGCATCATATGATGTCTTAAACCACTGATTATTTATTTATTTTTCTTTTTAATATCAGCTCATGTACTCTGCCCATAAGAGCAGAATTTCCCTAAAGCTGAATGAAGGTCTGTCTTTATGACAGAAATCTATATTAGTGCCAGTAAAGTCTGTTAATCTGATTTAAAATGTGGTTTAGGCCAAAAAAAAGGTTTACTCTCTACTGTGCTTGGCATACAGAGTTGACAAGAAACAAAAATCATGTTAATAAAGACATGTGAAAATGTTCTTGCAAAGTAAACCATTTTAAAAATGGAAAAATAATTATAACATTGTTTAACAAATACTCATTTCTTTAATTTTATAAAATTGATGCATCTATTAATGGGGATTATTTTTACAATATAATATTTTCTGTAATCAACCAATCATTCAATTTTATATCCCTAGTGTTTTCCTGCTGTTATATATGCGCCAAGAAATACTGGCTGTGTTTCTCAAATGTGTGTTGCTGTGACAGGAATTCTCTGTCATACTGAGTTCAGAAAAACCATATTTTTTTTACTACTCTGAAGCTGGTGGTAGGAAGGATCTTACAGGGATTGGTACCTGTCTCAAGCAGGTATTGTCATACGCCTTGTCTTGATAATCTAGAAAATGCTGTGGCCTTCTTTTTTTTTTAGTAGGCCTTTAAAGAAATTGAGCACAAAACATTTCTGGAGAAGCCAAATGCTTTAAAACAAATTCTAGAATTCAGAAAGACAAGATTTCTACCATTCTATCTGTTCGCAAGTTTAGCTTTTAATGATGGGTTGAGTGACACTTAATCTCTTAAAATCAACACTTTGATCAATTGTTTTGCTGCCTTTTCTCCGTTTTAGGACTTGATAACAATATCTGATACAGTTGTTGTAATACTTTTGACTTCTTCCCTTCTCTCCTGTTGAGTACCCTCCTCTTCTTCCCTGCCCTCCAAAAAAACAGAACAATCCATACCCAAGAAGTTTTGGAAAACTAGTGTTTTTTCATAGTGTCAGTAACTTGGAATTTAAACAATCAGCCTTACATCACTCCTGTTGATACTTTAATATGCATGTCATGTTGGTGCTAGTTTCCAGGAGAAACATGCCTTACTAAAATTTGTAATATTTATTTTGAATAACAGTTCAACTGGATGCTGGTGCATAGATCCTGCAGTGGGTTTGCAGCCTGCACGTATTTCTGGAGGTATGACTAATGGTAGCAGGGTGACAACTATAATACTTAACCTAGAGCAAGTTTCATTTTAGGAACTGCAGATACTCCATATGGCTAGTTGTACTTAAGAATAATTGCATGATGCTTTAAAATTTCAGTTTGGTGGTTGAGAAATAGTCGATCTCACTTGAATCAGATGTGGCAGTTTGCATTTTGTTGCCATATTCTTTCACTTGGATCCTGCAGTTGTTGGAGCTGCAGTGTTGTAAATAAAAAAATGTGTTGTTGCTTATACTCTATACCACTTACCAAATACCTGGATTCAGTTTTTTGCTTATTTTGCAGATGGTATTCTGTAGGACTTCATCACCTTTGTTCAAACTTTTTCTTTACTGGCTATTGAACAGAACCATACTGCAGAAAAAGGGGGATCGTTCTTCACTGGCTTTTGGATTAGTGAGTGGCAGTGAAACCTGCCATGTAGCAAGGGTGGAAGAAAGCACTAAAGAGAGTTTTTCTCTGAGTATCTATCAACAGTCAGATCACTATGGAAAGGCATTGCAGAGATTCCTTTTTTTGCCCAAAGATGATGTCAACATTGATTATAGGATTCCTTACTGACTTCTGTACGCTCACAAACAGAACTGCCAGTGCCTTTCCTGACTTCATCTATATCTGAAGATCATCAACATAAGTTGTTCTTGTGTCATCATGGCCATAACTACTTCTTGCTCCAACTAGAAGGATCTCATCACAGACTGCACTTGAGTTAAATCAGCAAACTCTATGGTACAGTGACTGAGAGAAAAGCTGTTGTATATTCAGCTCTTTAAACTGGCTTAACATCCCATCTCAGAACTGATCTACGTGAGGCAACAAAAAAACCTTTCTGAAAATTTCTAGAAGAGTGATTCATGTTCTTTGGATGCTCTATTCTAGATCTCATTTCCAATCTTCTAAAACCTTGGAAGAGCAAAGGAATAGGTATTAGTATTTCTTGTCTCAGAATGCAGAAAGGTGTAATTGTTTCAGCCTGAAACACATATCTGTATATAGGAATCAATCAGGCTAGTATTTTTGATAGCTAGAACACAAAAATTACCAACCTTGTTTATTCTTTAGAGTTCACAACAAGTTTGTTCAAGGGAAGAAAGGTGTATGAAAGGATAAAAAAGAGAAGTAAAGGGTTCTCCCTTTCTTGGAAAGGGAGAGATACTGTGACCTTGATTGTAAGGAAAGGAATTTAAAAACAAGTTATTCCAAACAGCTTATTTCACATTGATCTTCCAGAAGCTGTTTGTTTCAGCTGTTTCCCTGAGGAAAACACCAATGGACAAAGTCCTCATCTTTTTTTTTTTCCTTAAATTTTACATTGGATTTTTGTCTCTTCTACTGAACTGCTACATAAATACTAGTAAGTAATAGTAGTAAGTAGTCTTCTGTTCTACACCCCTGAAACTTCAGTCAGTGATTTCATACTGTGCAGTATTACTGAAGGTGATCTGGAGTCGTCTTTGCAGTGAACAGAATCTTTAGCTGGTGAAAGGGGTTGTCTCAAAGGCCCCAGGCAGATTCCTCTTTGAAAGGAACCTGGAATAAGCTGGGTCGTGCTGCTTCATGTGGCTTGATTTGCTCTGATGCCTTCTATTGCTTTGAGCTACAAAAGAATGTTGCCTTCAGAAGTGTTAATGGCATTTGTAGGCTTCAGCGCGTTACCTGAAATTAAACCTATAATGCTGTATTTGTCATTTAGTTATGGATTATAAGTAACAGTATCAGCAACTTGAAAGAGCTTCTGAGATGCAAGGTATTGCAAGTTATCTGTTTAGAAGGGAATCTTAAGAAGAAACGTGCTTTTAATTATACTGTCCTTTTATGTTAGTTTCTTAGCCAGGAAGCATGGAGCGGTAGCAATTTGCATTAAGTGTGTTCTGTTTATTACATTTTCTCTTATTTTTATCTTATATCCTCTACTGGAAGAGGAAAGTATAAACGTCATCCTGGAGATATCTGTTGGCCAGGTACACTTATGGGTGTGTTGTTCAGCTATTCTTTCTAAACAGAAAGACCTTCTTTCACAAAAACATGCACATGGGATGAAAAGGCTGAACCTGACTCTCTAATCTTTAAAAGTTGGTCTGAAAATATCAAAAAGGCAATGTTTTGTCAAACTGAACACAACTTGGTCTCGTGTTTGTTGAAAAGTCATGAAATTCCATTAAAAGGAATTAATCCTTTTTTTTTCTATGAAGTCTTGTTGCTTAGACCATGACTTCTTACCTTAAATTGAGATACCATCACCATATTCTGTGTTCTCAGAAGAACCAAGAAGCAGAGTATAATTGTGCATGCCCAAGCAGTTTCTCTGGAAGGAACTTGTGTTTTGGTCTTAACTACTGTAGGATATCAGGTTCTGTCCTTGACAGCTTTATCTGTCGCCTTTTTAGGAAACAAACAGGAAAAAAAAAACCCACAAAACAAAAAATGGAGAAAGTTTTCCTGTCTGCTACTCTAACTGCAAAAATTAAAGATGCCTTTTAAAAAATATTATTGCTGTGCTTTTAAAGACAAAACCTAGCTTCCCCCGCCACCTTCCTCCCCCCAGCTTCTCCTTGCATTTGGAGCACAGTGAAGGAGTTTGAGGAGGGGAAAGCTTAGAATTGAAGGATATGTGAGATACCTAACCATATAAGCTGTTCTATTTAGGTGTGTACTCTGAAGGAGAGGATGAAGAAACACCAGCAAAATTGCCCCAGAATGAATTAAGTGAATTTGCATCAAACACAATGAGTAGCGTACCTTCTTGCTTAACTGTTGGATCATACTCTACCTGGTGTCTTGGGAGCAATGAAGAGCGCTGCAGGTAAAATGATAGTGCCTCCTCATGTGAAGCACACAGCTCCGTGGTTACCCTACATGCAAATGCCAGACACTGTTGCTGTGGTGCAAAAGGTATTGCGATGGATAATAACCGGTGAACACAAGTGGCTTTGCATATAACTGGTTTAAGTCCAGACCTCTAGGTCTGTTTTGTTGCATGTTGGCTCCATGCTGCTGACAAGATTTCACAGGAGTCTATCAGCTTTCAGGACTTGTGAAGAAGATGATTTCAGCTCTCTTATACATTGTATTTTTGTTGTTCAAGTAACAACAAAACTCCTAGGACATCTAGGTTTTCAGGGAAAAAAAAATTAGTATTCTAGAAATCCAGAAACGAGATCCAGGAACTTGCATAGGTTCCTAGCCTCCATAGCAATCATAACATGCCCACGTTAAGTCAGAGGTTATTACAAGAGGGTTAAACTGCTGTCAGTGTTAGATTGGTCTGATTTTGCAAATAGAGTAGAAGACTTGAGATTGGAGTAAGTCCTTTACAGAGGAATTGTGGTGGAGTTAGGAGGTCAGTGAGGGAAACACTCAGGTAAGTATAATAATTTCTTCTTAAAGAGATTATGGGGAGATGTTCACTGCATTGCAATAGATGCCATTTTTAATTTGCTTGAGAGAAAGCAAACAGAGGAGAGATGTGGAATCTTTTTCCAAGAAATGAGCACTTAAATGTGTTATTTCCCCCTTCCACACACACACACATCTACTTGTAACAAACTGAGAGAACTTTCTGGACAAAACATCTTACGATTGATCACATCTCTTGGTAGATGTCTTAAAAGTCTTGAAAGTTCCCAGCTCAAAACTTTGGGGTTGTGTTTTTTGTTGGCATCAGAGCATGAAAAAACTGCATGTCTAGTACCCATCTCTTGTCATCCTCCCCTATTGCAGTGACTATGTGTATGTCTCTGTGTGACAGGAAACAAGGGAATGCAGATCATTATTCAAGAAGTTACCAACTAGCACTTTTCCTTCCCCTCCAGTCTTTCTGCCTCCCTATCCTGGACGTATGGAGTCCCTGCCTCAGCCTACGGCTTCATTCTTTTTCCAGCTGCCCACAAAAGTAAAGAACCAGTGTGAGAGTTTGAAGAAAGAATCCGCTCAGAGGACTGAGTCTCAAGCAAAAGCTCCAGGTTGCAGACTCAGAAAGAAACTTCCTTTGGGGAAGGATCTGCTTCCAGGATTTGCACGTCTCTTTTTCCTTGGGCAAGCAGGGTTGCAGGTAGGTAGGGCCCCTTTGAACTACCATCCGCTCAGATGTGAAGGATGGACTTTATGCTGTTTCTCTGTGCCTTTTTTTGTTGATATTATCTTCCAGTTCTCTAGACTGAGAGAAGGGAAGAGTGTGAGCAGTTTAAAGAAAAAACGTGGGGGAGAGAGAGAGGAGAGAAAAAAAAATATCCTGGGCACTTGGAAATAATGTTTTTATGCTTCTGTGTAAGCTTCCTGTCCATGGGTCATATTCATACTTCAGCTCTTTGAAGCACTAATGACATTTGTTGTTTGACCCTTTTCTAGACAGGAAACTAAGTCAAGAGCAGAAACGGGTGGCTGGGGCCAAGGTAAGGCCAGCGATTGTATATGGCCCGTAGCCACACAATTGCCATCTCCTCCCTGTCTCTTTACACCAGTGCTAGGTGTGAATGTGCAATAAGATAGAAGCCGCCAAATGGGTTTGAAATACGGCTTGACTCCTAGCACTGAAAAAATTCCCCAGTTCCAAACGTGTAAATATGTTCTGCCTTCAGAGGGACCTGTGGCTACTGGGTTTGTTAAGTCGTGTTTCTTTGCCCACATGAAGGAAATAGACTGGGATGCCCCGATTAAGGGGATGTGTTACCAACCCACAAGATCAGCAATCCCTCAGGCTCAGAGAATGGGAATCGGTAGAATCAGCTCAGGTAAATTCTGCCTTCCTTGCCTCGCGCTGTGCAGAGCAACAGCCTCTTCCTTGCAAACATCGGTAGCCCACAGTCAGGCCTTTCTTTCTCCAGCTATGTCATTGCTGACACAGGCAGTTTATTCTAAATTTCCTTTTGATTTTTAGCAAAAGGAATCACTTGAAAACTGGCAATGAAATTCTAAGGATTTTACCAGTTCCTCTTTTGTGCTGAGTTGAAGTCATTTGGAACTATGTTACATGCATTATTACTTTGGTGCATCTTGTTGACTCTTCTCTCCCTCTTCATTCCCTCCCAAATTGCTTCAGGACACCTTCTAACCTTTATACTGCATCACAAGCCTTCAACAGAAGATCTTGAGAGCCATTTATGTTGCTGGAAGATGACTGGGTTTGGATCTTGGCCTTCCTCTTAAGCAGGATCTCCTGACAAAAATGGGATTGGGAAAGAAACGACTCCTCTTTCCATCACACAAAGCCACCCTAGAAATGGAGGCCTAGGCAGAAAATTACTTCTAATGCATCATTCTTTAGGAAGTTTGGCCTCTCATGGTCTTTTTGTTACAATGTCATAAAGATGTCTTTTATAAAACCTAAACCTGGCATCTTCCTATCTGAAGATCAAGTCAATAAATCCAAGAGTTTACAGGTCTAATAGTGTGATTAGATCTTGCTGTCCCCTTCATAGGAGATGCCATGTGAATCTGTGAAACAGGGTTCTGTGGTTCAGACTGTTACATTTGTAAAGCCTTTTCTGCTTGCAGTCCAGTTAAATTATTAGAAATGATATTAATAAACCTCTTGTGAAAATGGTATTAGGCGTCTACCTCTCCAAGTTTGCGTAAAAACAAATTTCATCCAAAAATGTCACAGTGGCAGTATGGGAAGTACTGCATTTTTTGAGGTTTACTATTGTTTTGTGTTGAGAAAAGGTACATTGGAAATGTTGAGAGCTATGAAAGTGGAAAAACTTAGGGTTTTCTTTAAGAGTGAGAAGTTATTTGTTAGAAAGCAGAAAGCTTTAATTGTTTTCCCCTGAGGGATTCTATAGTCAAACATAATTAAATGTCTTGCGAGATCTCAAATAAAAACCTTGTGTTTGGCAGTAGTGAGCAACACACGCGCATGCCCTTGTATTTTTGTTCTTTCTGCTATAGGAGATGAGTTTGGAAGAATAGGACTTAGTTTTAATGTTCAGATTAGGGAAGGGGAAAGCTTTGTTTTGAAGCTGTGTGAGAGAAGGGATGGCGGGAGGGTGAACTGGACCCTCTGGCAGTAAGTAAAGAGCACTGTTGTTTTCCTGTTTTCTGCTTCTGGCAGTTGGGGTAAACTAGTCAGATGCTTGTGCTTGAATCCAATTAATCAGTTACCATGAAACTTTTATTAAACTAATGCCTGGATCTTTCATTAAATTCACCAGTGCATTTAAATTGTTGAACAATCCTAAGTAGCCCTGAGGCGACTGCTTCATGGCAGTTGCAATTTCTTACTATGCCGGAATGCATTGCAGTCTTGGTACATTCTAAAAACAATTACTGAGATGGTGCTATTTAAGTGTATTTACGTAGTGAGCCATTTTCACTGGACTTCCTGAAATTTAGGTCTGTTGAATGGCTTTTTAATATACTACTTTTGGTGTGAATATCAGACTTATTTGTCTTGCTGCTTCTGTGGTTATGGAGTAAAATGCTAAATTTATAAACTGGTATTTTTAGAAAACTTGATAGTCAGATGTATGTGTTAAACTATGCAACCACAGTAACACTTGTGAACTTTGAAGTTTAAAGAGAAATCAGTTTAATGTATCAAATTCAAGACTTACTTTTAATATGTGGAAATATGTATGTGATGACCATAAGATTGAGTGGTTGTTGTAGGTACAAACATTGTGTGCTGAACAGGAGTAATCTAGAAGTTACAAGCTGCAGATGTGCAAGTCTCAGAAATAAATACTAACATCTGTGCCAGCAGTACTTTTAGCTGAAAACACCTATTTTTCTAACTTCTGGTCCATTTAAGGTTTTGTATGTTTCGTGCCTTACTTAATAGGTATACTTGCCACACTTTTTGGTTGTTTTGTTCTGTAGTATAAGGTAAATTTAAGGCCATCACATACTTATGAGCACTAAATACTTACAGTAAAATAACAGGGCCACTGAGAACTGTTTCTAATGTTATTGTCTCAGTTGCTAAAATGACTTTATTCTCTCTCCTTAGTCACAATTAGAAGGAAAAAAACAAACAAACAACAAAATACAGACAAAAAAATACCCAAACAAAACACCAACCACACAAAAACCTATTGCTTTTCTGTAGTCAGTATTTTGATACTTACTGTCTATCGGTGTTGTGTTAGCATATTACTATCATGCTCTGAGTTTTGCAGCTGGAATCCTGGATTCTTGATACATCTTTAGAGTAATAACTCGTGCCTTTGTGTTATTAAATAATAAAGATGTCTAAAACCATTTTCTTGTTTATATTGTACTTAACATAATTGTATGAGTATCAAGTGACTCTTCTGACTGACTCCAGAATACCAGGGAACATGGAAAAACACTGTACGATTTTACAGGTTTTTAATCCCCAGTGCTAACTGAATTTTACAAGATAGACTTGTAGTGTTCCTGTTTTCCCTCTTTCTATTCCTTTTGAGATTCCTTGAGTATTTGAGCCACCTAACTCACTTTATGTAACCCTTTACATCTTCTTGACCAGATGCCAATTCCTCCTAATTGTCTCATAGCCAGGCAGTAAAATCCTGGCTGTTGACAGCTCCCTTTATCCTGTCTCAGAAGAGCTATCTTGTTTAACCTGAAAGATTTGCTTGCTGCTTTCCACCTTCTATCATCTGTGGCTTATGTTGCAACTCTTTCTGTTACAGGGTGCTTTGAGAGTAAGGAAGCCTTCTCTAAAAATCAGGAAATTTGGGGGAAAATTTTACTCTTTCAACTAGTGTTAAATGTTTGATTTATGTGAGATGCTTTGTCAGTTCAGAGTAGTTTAAGGAAGATTTACGCATCAAAAATGTGTTCCTTTTGCAAATCAGAGGATGTTGTCAATTTCATAAATCTGAAGATGAGAATAAAGAGCATAGATTCTGGGGTGTGTATATTCCCTTGCCTGCAGTGAGTGAGGTGGGTAGCAAAACATTAGCAGTTTACTGTGAACTTCTGAAAGCCAGCCTGGTTCCTTCAGCAGTGGTGTGCTGTAAGCTGCATTTCATTGCTCCAGTCCTGTTTTGTAGGGTGTTGGGATTAGAGCAGGTAGCAGGAACAAAAATCCTTTTTCAGCTTTTTATTATTGAGGAAAGTAGATTGATACTGTGGCTTTGCCAGATCTGTTATTGATCCCTGAAAGAATGAATGTGATTTATGGGTGAGTTTAGAAAAGTGCTTTTAATTGAAAACCAGAAAAAGGCTTTCTGAAAGCAATGGTAACAGATGGTTGAACCCTTCCAGTTTTGTTTCTTGCATGGACTTTGTGAAGAATTGGCGGCTGCACAGCTCCTAGCGAGGTCCATAAGTTGGTATCGGCAACATGAGGTGAGTTGGTGGGTTGTTCAGGACTTGTTGGGTTTTGCTACATAAGAAGGTGGATTTTGTAAATGGCATGGATAGCTTTATGAATGAACTATTTTAAAAATGGTTTTGAAGTCCATATTAAGTACATGTTTCTTTTACTGATGATGGTGACGCTTCTCTGATCACTTGCCTTTTGTTTTTAATCCAAAACATAACTCGAGCAGGGGCGAAATAATTGTATTTATCCTGATGGACAGTTGTAAGAGATTGCACAAGCAGAGAGGAATATGGCTTGGGCTGGTTTTCTTCTTAGTAACTACTTCAACAATTTCAACCTTGCCAGTATCTGACTCTCACTTGCCAAATTCAGATTATGCTATAATGTGTAATTCTGAAGTAAACAGCATTTGAACAAATAATGAAACTTTTATATATATGATGTGATCATAATTGACTTTTGATAGTTGAAATATGATTTAGGTAGCTTTCCCCAAGTTTACCTTTGTGCTGACTTGACCTGAGGTTTATCCATTGGACGGAATTATCTCAGAGCCTACGTTAAAGTTGCAGTAACATTTATGCAGAAAGATTGCCAACAAATGTATACTGCTCTTCAGGGTAGGTACTCTTTAGAAATCGATATCGCCTTCAGTGATCTTTAGAATAATTGACATGGTATATAGGGAAGTTAACTGTCCCTCTCTTTGATTTTAGCTTTTTGGTGAAAAATGAAAAGACTTATCTAACAACACTATAGAGAAGCTGCAGGTTAAATAGTAGATCAGTGTATTTTTGTAGTTTTAATACTAGTCAAAATCTGATGGAATTTTCTGCAGCTCATGGACGTTTTTCGGCATGTTACCTTGACTAAAATTGCTTTAAGTTCCTAGGCAGCATGAGGTTGCAAACCTTTTGCTTCTTGTTGGTAGAAAACCTTTGTTGAAAACATGAGGTGAAATACACTGTTCTGTATTCTGTGTGGGGCTGCAGGAAGAATGGAAAGACTGTTTGGACATTGCATTTTGCAGAAATTATTGACAATAGATTCTTACCTGTTTTTCCAAAACTTTGTTCCCTATGGATTTAGGCATAAAATCAGGAGATCTCAGCTCCTTAAGGTAGAAGTTTAGTTGTGTTCTCATTTGTTATGTTGTGCTGCAGTTGTATATCTTGGCATTTACCAGTGAGGGAGGGTGTTATGGAAGGCTAGGAAATGCTGGTTTGTGTGCAATATAAGTGAAGTAGAATGTGAATATGAAACATGAATTTCTCAGAAACGTGGAAATTACCTTGAACACGCATAAACCGTGACATGGGAAAGCATCCTTATCTATTCAAGTATTTCAGGAGGTTTTTTACACACCTGCCACTGGCATGTCTTTAGAACTTTTCAGAGTAGTAAAATTTGAAATACTTAAAAAAATGTTTTCCTGATCTCTGATCATACTTTGCATTAGATGAGAAAGCATGAAAAATTAATTTGCAGAGTCTTTTGAGTACATGTGTCAGTGATGGAGAGATGAAGTCAGACTGAAGCATGTAAGAGAATGTGACGAGCAGCTAACTTGAGCACAGTGGCTGTGCACTGGGGTGTTCTGGGTGACTTCAGGACTACAGAGAAGTTGAGGCTGAGTCAGATACTGGAACAGTGCAGGAATTGGATTAATGGAATAACAAACACCCAGGTAATGTAGAAACTCCCTGAACAGGCAGTGGACCCGACAGAAAATCACCTGCAGCAGCAAAGCTTTTCCCCTCCCCATAAACAATGGCACTACTAAAGTCTGAACTCCTATAGATTTGTAGCTTGTATGGTCAAGTTCTCTGGTGTCTAATGAAGTATAAGTACCTATTCAAAACTTTATTATGCCTTGGGCACTGGTTATGTTTATCACCTAATGGTGTCTAAACTGGCTGAGTTAATGCTGCAGCTTTTTTTAAGGGGAAAGTAGGGACAAGTTAGGAGGGCTCCTGGACTTGGCCGTTTATGTAACTTTTTAAGAGCTCGTCTGTCTTTGGAAGCTGTAACCCTCTGTTGAATCTGGTTGAAATTAGGAATAGGTTAAAAAAAACTGATAGGGACGTGAGAATAGGGACATTCACAGAAAGAACTTACATTGTTTCCTTTCTTAATAAATTAAGAATAGTTGTAAAAATGAGAATGTGCTATAACAAACTTTTTAGCTTTTCGTGTGTTAATCTCTTCTCAGTTTTACCTCTATAGTATTCTAGAACACAACTAATATTGTTTTTGCTTAATTGATCTCTGAATTTTTTAAAGCAATAGTTACAAAGCACCTGATGAAATTATTTTGAGTATCTTAGGGAACAATAATGCTTTCTTCTGTTATGTATTATGCTGAGGAGTGTTCCAGGAAGTGATTACTGTATTGACATTTTTGTTCCCTTTATATTTGGAGAGATGATATATTTTAAGTATCTGTTCCTTTGTATTAATGCTAAATTTATTGCACTTTTTAAACTGTTCTTCCCTATACTTACATCTGCTTTGGAGACTTTTCCTATCTCTCCCTGTTGAAAGAGTACACTACTCAGGTCTCTCTAATACTTCCTTTTTAACTACCTCAGAACTGTTTGTTTTAATAAAGCAGTTCTGCAAATAAGATGAACATTAGTACTATGTTCAGAGAATAAATGTTTAAGAAAAATCAAGGAAACTTTTGTCCCCTTATCAGTCCTCACATTGTTCTCCAAAAATACATATTACTTGGAAGACTCAAGTATATCTCCACAACTACCAGTCAAGCCAGTGCTTCCAGTGTGGTGGTACGTCAGCTGCAGGGCATTTTGCTTGTCTCTCCAGGTAGTCTTAACATCCAAATTCCTGCTTGTAGCTGAATTTAAGTTAGTGTTTCAGATTAATTTTCTCCCTCCTTCAAAGAGATTTAAAAGTTTTTATCTTAATGGCAATATAGTGATACAAAGGGTTATGCAGCTTGCCTGTTCCTCACAACTTTGCAAGCTAAACATTTTTTTCTAAGGGCTTTAATGCCATATATGAATGGATGAGAGAAATTGAGGATCTTCACTGGCCTTTACGCTTAAGCAGTGAATGGTTTATATCACCACATGTCACCCTGAACTACCATCTGTTTTGTGTCCCTCTTGGAACACCAACTGTTTCAAAATGTGGATTGCTCTGTGATTCAGTGTACTTTATAAAGAAACTCTCTTTTCTGCCTTTACATAAATACTAAGGTATATGCAAGATGTTATGACTGGACTAGCTGTTTGTATTAGCTTCTTTGCACAGAGCACAGGATTGTAGATTGGAGTTACTTGAGAACCATGTTGTGTAATGCCTTGGTTCAGTGAATAGTCTCACCAGTTTGATTGGCATCTGATATTCAGTTATTCTTAGGACTCTCTTTTTTTTGTTTGTTTAACATTTTTTATGTGGACTGCACTGGAGTAAATCACAGTGACTGGCATTCTGCAAGGCGGGTGTTCTTGTTGCCTGAAGGAGGTTTTTTTTTGCTCTAGCTAAAAGCAAGTACAATAAAACTGGCACAGTCCCATATTTCTTTCCCTTTTCTTTGCTCCTGTGTTTCCTCTTTAATTTCTGGCACAATGAAGAGGTTTTATTTACTTAGCAAGCTCCCCACATCCATTGGAGAACCCTTGCAGGTTAGATAAACCTGGAAAATAAATTGCTTTCAATATCTCCCATAAAGTCATTGAGGAAATAGGCTAATCTGGAAGAAAGGCAGCCTTGTCCTGTATCAAAAGACAAGAATTTACCTTTTTAACTTAGAATTGGAACGACTGTAATGTTCTATGAGTGCTGTGTCCACCTCACTTCTCAAATCTGAGCTTCAGTTTAATCTGTATAAAATAGTTTAGGATGTTATTTTTTCCCTTTTTCTCTAGATGCCAAAGAGGGACTTGTTTATTAGATGAGACCCATGGATGGTATTTCAGTACAAACATTAATTCATTTGGTTTATAGGGCAAGGGTTTTATCTACACCCCTAAATGAACTTGACTTTCCTCATTTGCACCCAAAATTGACAATTATTCCTCCAAAATTCTGATTTAAGTCTAGGCTGTCATCTAAGGATTTTGTGAAAACAAAAATCCTACTAAGGTGGAGTTTTTAGACATGTAGTATGAAGTACAATACATGATACAATGTTCTTTTTATGTGACACAAAAATAACTATCTTCTGTGTGGGTTTATTTTTTTCCTCCACAGTTTGAGTCCTTTTATTTTTTTTGTAAGTACTTGTGAGTGGTGTGAGACTTTACTAGCGAAGACCATCTACTTTTAATAAGCCCTCTGCCCTTGTTGCCTGGTGCCTGCCTTATTTAGCACACTGACCTTATTCTTTGACTGGGTTTGTAGTAGTGTCCTCTTCCTATAAAGGGCATAGAAATACTTCTTTTTTTTCAGTTAAACATTTAAAAGTTTATTTTTTTTCTCTGCTGAGCTGTTAGTGGCAGCCTCAGCTGTTTGTAATAGTCTTTTGCTAAACTGAAGCATTCTTGCAGGTAAGGGAGCTAAATATGTATTTGTAGTGCTTTATATAAAATTCTATGCTCTTGTATATAGAAGAAATCAATATCTTTCCAATCCATGAGTATTATTTCTCTGGGGGTGTGCATATATATATATACACAGATATGTATGTATCGGGTTACAAAGGGATCTGTAGTTGAATAACACTATAATGTGTATTTATATTTTTTTACACTGAAGAGGTTTTGTAGATGGTACTGTATATTGTGTGACACTTAACTGAAGGGTCAAAGAGAAGTGGTAAATTTAAATAAATTCAAGACATCAGAATTTAAGAGCTGCTTCATAGCACTAGATGCTGATACTGACCTTTAAAATGAAAGTTAAAACCAAAATAAGCTCGAACTAGAGCAACTAATGTGATTCCCTGCAGAAAGCAGGCTGAGATAACAAATTCTGCAAGGATTCCAGGGGAAGCTGTTCATCTGTTCATGAGGAGGTTGGGTTAAGGATGCAGATGTCTCAGTGAGGATGTTCCATGAGGATGTTGTTTTCAACAGCTTCAAAACCATTACGTTGTATCTTCTGAAGTGCTCAGTAAGCTAAAAGCATGAATTTTAATCAGCTTCAAACTCCTGCAGTCTGTAAGAGTGTGTTGGAGTATCTGGTATATTTTTCTGTGCAAATGAGATTTTATGTCTATATCTGTATAAACAGATATAGATGTACGTCTATTTCTGTAGAGAGAGATTCTGCACCACTGCATTATATATAATATCACTTTTGTGAACAGCTTTGAGGACTCACAACTTGAATTTCTTCCTTTTGAATTTAAAGCCCATCAAACCCAGTACCTCATAACTAAACAGGTAAGGGCTTTAAAATAACTTTTCCCCAGCTTTTCAGAACAGTATTACTATACTGCATCTGTCTAGTTCTTGATGATTCTGCACTGATGTGTAACTGACGGGTTTTGTCCCTGCCAGGAGTAGTGGTTGGTCTCTGCAGCAGAGATGCTCCTCTGGCCCTGGACAGGGCTGTAGGAAGCTTTTTTTCTTTGCCATCTGTTACTCTTGTATGTTGCTTTTTTGACTTGACCTGAATGCCCTTACCTGTAAGGGTGGCGAGGTTTACATGCTGAGCACAGACGGATTAACAAGGCATTAAGTTAGTTAATTCTTTCATTTTTAAATAAAGTATTGACATGGGTTTTGGTGGGCGCCGATTTGCATTTTAAGTAAAAGAGACAGCAGTATGAATTTTTAAACTGTTTGTGGTGTTTAGTGGTTCTAGTTCTTTGGTCTTAAATTGTGAAGTTTAAAGAAAGAAGTTGCTTAATTTGTTCATGGTATCTATTGTAGTGATAAAGAACAGATATGTTACTAACTTGTTTAAAATATGAAAGTTGTAAACGAATATGAAGAGTGTACAAGTCTGGTTCAGGACCAGTATTTGTGTGGTTTTTAGAAGGGATTTCCATGTTACAAAACAACATTAGATTTGCTTATCAAGAGGTGGCTTTGCCACTCTGATGGTTTAGTACCTGAGTGAGAGCCAGCTCACTTGGAATAAAGTGGGCTAGGGCTTGAGGGAAGTGGAATGATGTCCTGTAGAAATGGTAATGAAATAACATGACCTGCAACTTATTTTTTCAGGACTTTTTAAACCTCAGATATGGTGAACTTGAGTATTTCTCAGTCACAACCACAGCAATATGTAAGAACAAGACCAGAGGTCCCAACTGGAGGAGCGGGTGGAAATACTGAACTCCTTTAGCTTTAGAAGTGGATTGGAGTGCTGAAGTGGGTTTCCTATTTCTGTCTTGTAGTTACAAGAGTGTCAACTCAAGATTCTGTTTTGAGGAGGTGCTTTTGAGTCCTGAGGCCATCTATAAAAAGATTTTTCATGAAGAGATCTTTCATTCATCTGAGAACTTAAAAGGATTCATTAATAGCACTTTAATTTCCCATTTGTGGGGAGGGCATAAGAACTCAGTATGGCAGTAACAGGGTACCTGTGTCTGTTGTGCAGCCTCCCTGGGAGGTGGCTAATGAATTTTTTTCATAGAGATGTCATGGTCCTTATGGATAGACAGGTATTGTTTAACAATGTTACCAGCTCCTGGTATCTCTTAGGAGTTTTTGTCTCAGTTTCTGCTCTGTAAGTGGATGTACCCTTGCAGGGCATGTCAGTATTTCTGGCAGACACAGTCGCCTGTTCTGTCTTGCAAGTTCTGGGGAACCTTCTGACTCTAAACACGTGCTTATTTAACATCAGTGTTGCTTGGTAGGGTGACAGTGTGTAGGGCAGCGCTTCTTTCCCAAATGCTGTGTTAAGCAGCCCTGCTAGTGCTGTTGCGATGTTACAACAGACCCTTCTAACGGAGATCTAGGGCCTCTCCTCTGTTCCTGGGGCATATAAACAGCTGTTCGGTTATACTAAACTTATTTATGTCAGCATGTCGGAATAGGTGATGTGGTTTGAGATGGGTGTAGGGAGAAACCAGACAGGCTTGCAGGAGAGGCTGTTCCTGGGAACTCCTAGTGATTGTGTACGACTTGGTACAGTAAACACAAGTGCTCCAGGTTTATCTTGGCACCCTCTCCAGCTGTGTATCTTTTGCGTGGAAAGGCCATTATTCATGTTCCTGGAGACCAGAATAAGATAGAGAAGTTTATTGCTTGCAGATGGTGCTTTACATGCAGAAATATGTGTTTTCTGCTTGTACAGATATAGGACTTGGCATCTTACACAGCTTTTTAATTGTGTTAACACAAATCTGAGGCTGGAGTTATTGTGGGGTTTTTTTTTACCAGTCCTTTTTCTAGAGCTTATTTTGATGTTATGTAGACCAAGTAAAAGTTGTTCTTAGCAGACTAGTTGTTACAATAAAGGAACCACCATTTACTGAAGTAGTTGTCTGAAGTCTTGCTGACTGCATTTTAAAATAGGACTGAAAGCGTAAGTGAGAATAGGAAATGGTTTTTGCTGAGCCATAAAGACTTTGTTTTCCTTCCGTTATACGTATACTTTGAACTAAGTACTGCACTGGTGTTTTTACATGGAAGGAGAATCTGCACAAATAGTTAAAATAATGTTGATAAGTGTAAGGGATACTTGGTGATGTTAATGTGGTTGTTTCCTCTGTAACCTGAGTGGTGAATCTGTAAGTTTGACTAAGGATTTTTAAATTTGTGTTTCTCTTATCAACAACATTGAAACTGATGAAATTCTTGTAAGTCTTTCTGTAGTATTTCCTTCTGATAAATTTTAGGCCATGTATAACTGTTAGGTATGTCTAAAGATACGTTATTGAAAGGCCTCTTTTTTTCCATGCCTTCATGTTCTTATCACTGTGATGTTCTAGTATAATCAGATATGCCAGGATTTAGTGTTTAAATTTGGTCCAACTTATTATTTTGGTAATGGAATTAAACCAGTATAAATTTGACACAATTGCATTCTAATACTGAAATTATCCATATATATCAGTATGTGAGTAGTTCTCCAATGACACTGATAGGGTGTGATTTGTTTCCCTTCTCTTTCGTTCTTATTGTTATATTGAAGAAATAATGTGGTTTTATGGTATTATTTAAAAACCTGTGACTGTTGACCTGAGTAAGCATATGTAATGTGTTTAAAAGGATCTGTTTGTCTTGTACCACTTCCTCCTGTATTCCCCGACTCTCCCTGGAAAAGTTCAGAGATGCAGTCTTCATAATACCGTACATTTTTAACATGAAGATGAGTTGATGTGTAACTCACAGAGGCTTCAGTCCTCTCTGATGCCAGGTACTGTTATTGTATAAATGTTTATTGTTTCATAAAACTGTTTAACCTGAGGGAGCTATTGTTTAAATTCTTCCACTGAGAACAGATTTTTACTAATGCAGCTCATGTTAAGCAGACATTGTAAGGCTGGAGAGGTGAGGAGTTGTCCTTTCCTCCTCAGCCTCACTGTGTCTCTTTCTAGTTCTTGCTGTTAGCTGTATGTTTTAAAATTTCGAGAGTGCTGCCTTGCAAGGTGTTTTTTGGTTGTGTGGTTTTTGTTTTGTCGGTTTTTCTTTTTTTTTTTTTTTTTTTTTTTTTTTTTTTAAATTAAAGAGTAGCAATATTATTCTGTCTTGGCTACCCACTTCCACTTTGTGGGTACGACATCCTTCTTGCCATTTCTTCTTCCCTCTACGCCAGCTGTTGTAATGTTGGCTTTATGAACAAACTGAAGCTTCCTCTCTCATGTTCAACACAGAAAAGATATTCTCTGTCTGAGAAACTTCACAAACAATTCTAACAGGTCGGTGTTTCTGGAAAAGCAGCTTAAATCTATTGTATATCCTCTTTTGCGTGATTCCTTGCACTTGTGTTCCTGTGGACCTATAGGCTGCCAAGGGCAGTGTCACAGCTTCCCTGATTATAGTACAGGTGAGAAATCAATAATGGTGAGGGGAAGGATCAAACGAAAAAATTAAGGCAATTTATGTTGGGAATGTCTGGTATAACCTAAACATATGGTTGTGTGGGTGGCCATAGACTTTGTGAAGCTCCATGCTTAGAAAACCTGCCTAACTAATATTTGGGTTAATATCTAGCTAGTATAACATTCAATTCCAGACATTTGGTAATCAGAATTTTTGTAGTCTCACCCGTCACTCCAAATTCATATCATTCATCTGTCTATTTTAAATGCAGCTCTTGTGGAGTAGTGCTAAAATTACCCACTGTTTTGACCTGACAGTTACAGGAATATGTGAGCTCCTCATGCTGCTGCTCAGCTGGTGCATGGCTGCTTACACTGCTCAACAGGGGTGGTGCTTCTGCATGGAAAAATGGGACATTTAAAATGTTATGCTGACTCTTAACTATATATTTGACCTTTCCATAGCTGTGATCAACAGGGTTTCAGTTCATCATTGCAGTGATGAGAGCATGACTTGTTTTTTAGGCAAGATGTTGAGAGCTGTTCACTGAAATTCAGCTGTTGAAGTGTTGCTGCCTATATAAAACCTGCAAGAACCTGGTTTGCCCCCCCTTAGTGGGGTTGCCAAGCCATATGCTGTCCCTCAACTTGTCTGGCCAAGCTCGTCGCTCTCTCTGAATGTGAATTGTTGTATGATTTCTTGCACAAGGGAATACACCACTTAACTTTAGTGGAACTTGTGGAGGAGGCGTTAAAGTCAGTAATAGTAGCTGTTTTACCAGATTGTTAAATTACGTCATTGAGATCAAATAATTTGGAAATGCTGAGGTTTAAATTTAAATAAAAATAAGCCTCTGCTTTTCAGAGAAAATGGAAATGAAGGATCTGAAAGAGCTATCACACCATGTATTGGTAGAGAAGGACGGAATTAGGGTTACTGGCAAAGGTAATCTGTGGGAGGCAATGGAAGAGAGCAGCTTTTCAGTTGTAACACAAGAAACACAGCACTGGTTCCTCTTTGTCTCTTCCTCTTCCATTTTCTGATGAATTTTTTTTCTTCTGTGCGTGAACACGTTTGCATCTTTGCAACTCCTGTAGCAGCTAGTACAGGGAGCTGAGTTCCCTCAACTTCTAGGCATAAAAAGGTACTTGGCAAATTCCAGATAATGTCTTTAGTTTTGCTTCCTCTACCTTGCAGAGCTGCTGTGTAATTAAAACTTCAGCTTTCCTGGCATCTCCTGTACAACTAAACCTCCTATACTTTTTCATCTCCTCATAGTTCCAATCTTTTAAATGCTAGTGGACAATGAGTATTTTGTCATCCAGTGATTCAGATACTTTATCGACAGTTTAAAATAATCTGTTCACTGTTAGTTAGGTGTGTAAATCTTTGCATTGTGAACTAAAAGAGTTCAAAATCATTCATTTGCTGATAGTGCTGTGCAAATACTGTATGGTAGATGGTCCAGTTGCTTAGCAATAACATTAACTGTCATGAGTGTTTATAAAGCAAATATAATATGATATGGTCAACAAGGTATGTGGTGCTTTTTGTATTGCTTAAGTGTCCTGATAACTGCTGGAAAATGTGTATTAGGATTACACATGAGCAAGCACCTGACACTTCAGCGCAACAACTTGAGTAAGTAAATCTGATAAATGATGTGCTTGGGTTTTGTAACTTAAAACCCCACAACTTTAAAACAAGTGGTGAACATGATGATTTTCCAAACATGTTAGCTTTGAACTTTGAAATGGTTTTCACAGCTTTGATAAATACTCTTGGAATGGCCTTGGATGTTCAGCCTGGGAATACTAAGGGTGATAATTATGTGATGAAAAGGCACAGTGAAGCCCCGAGGTGCAGTGGGGAAACCCTCATAACCTCATCAGAGGAAGGAGCCCCCAAACCTGGCTCTGCCAGGGCTGTCACTGGAGATCATCAGCCCTGGGGATCTGGGTGACAGACACTTGATGAGTAAAGGGTCTCTGTGGGATCAGCCTGCAGAGGGGAAAGGGGAAATAGGGTCATTGCAGGACTTGTGGGATGCAGGGAAGAACATTTTGGGAGTCTACACAACTCAGAATGGGAATGCTTAGGGGAGGGACAAAAGTCAGGGAAAGAATAACCATGGGGAAAATACAGGGGCAAAGGGATAAAGTGGGCTGGTTTTGTGTAAGCAAGTGTCTGGACAGTATGTTTGGCCATGCCCTCATCAGCACTGTCTGGCCTGTCTCCTCATTAAACTGTTCCTAATTGTTTTCTTGGGTAAGGGGTCACCTTCTGTGTGTGCCTGTGGGGATCTTGGTGCAAGCAGCTGGAATCAGAGCACAGGTGACAGGGGCTTGAGGGAGGATGCGTGTGTCAGTGTGTGATCCCTGGAGGCTGTGAAACAGGACTAGCCAGGAGCAGGAGGACAAACTTGGGAGTGGATGTGAAGTCTGGGCAAAACGTGTGCATCCTCATGAGGCAGCTGGAGGAGCTGGCTACTGCAGGAGCTGGGGCTGCAGCCCAGCTGCTGGGGAGGCTGGGGTCTGTGGCCAGCTCTGCATATGCGTGCTGTGCACATGTGTTTGTGTGGGTGCCTATGGGGAACGTGTACTAAGCCTGGCTCTTGGGCTGGACCCTGGGGCTGCATCACCTTGGACTGCTGCATTCGGCAGCTGCTAATAAGGGGATGTGGGTCTGAAAAAAACATGCTGAAGCTCTTCAAAAAGTCCTTCCTTGTTGAAGCTCAAACTGAACAACTGAGATAATTTACTCCAGGAGATACTGACTCTGGTTTTCAAATGTACTGTGCTGATGAAAAGCATAAGAAACTTAGTAAAATGGAATCATGGAGAATTATTCTAATGTAAAAATTTACAGATGCTGAGTACATAATTTATAACTAACTTTGAATATATATAATTTGGAAGATAACATTTGGTTTAAAATACAACTTTAAGTGTTCATACTGTGTTTGACAGTCCTGCTTCCCTGCTAGACCTCTACTAAGAATATTTTCAGACTGTTGTGGAGATCTTTTTGGTAGCGCATTTTCAGTTGTTTTTAGACTACTTGGGAAAAATTCAGGGTCCTGAATCTGACCATGAAGCCTTCTCCCTGGTGTGTGTCCCTTAAAGAAAAATCCAGACAAGCAGCATGTCATTAAGTGTCTCCAGTTCCTGAAATAGTCCTCTATTTTGGTTTAGTGGAGGTTGCAAATCATATTAAACCTGTAATAAGTTTCTCTGTAATGACATAAGCTTAATCTGAACAAAAGCCATCATTTATAAAACCTTCTAGATACTTAAACTGTTCTTTAGTAATATTGTAAACTTATATAAGTTGTCAGCTTTTAAAAAAATATTTTGCTTTGGTGACTTCTTTCAGCCACCTATTTTGCTGGAGGAAATTGCCACCAGACAAAAACCAGAAAAAGTGTAAAGCTACATGTAGTGAGCATGTGAATAGATGTTTGATGCTGTTGTACTCTGTGGAACCTCAGACACTTTGCTGCAAGGCTGTTTCAATATGTGACAGGCACGGTGCAAATAGGTTGCTATTGTGTTCAGCCATATTCTTGTGCCCATTACAGATACACTTGTCACATTTTTTTAATTGTAGTTTTAAAATATGGTCAGACCTCTGAAGAAGCTCTTATTAGACACAGCATCGTTCTAAAGTCTCATCTATTTTAGAGCAACTGATGTAGGGGAAAAATGAGGAATGATTTGCTTCATGTGTATGTACTGCTAAAAAATCTGAATGGCTTGTGCTATTTGAGGAATGGTATGCAGCTAGTAGCTGGAGACTGATGTAACGCACTAGAAAAGAGAGTTAAAGGTCTCTGATATATTAATGTGGAGTGTGGAATAAATCAGTAAATGTGAGATATAAAAGCTGAGCAAGTTACTGAATCTGGAAAGAGTTGATTTCAGTTAAAATCTATGGAGTGGAATGCCTGTATCTTGAAGATGGAACGAAAGGTCCTCTGCTGAATTTAAGATAAAAATTTAGATTGAGATTTTGAAACTAGAAGAGAACTGCCTCATCTTTAAAAAAAGAGAGAAACAGATATTAATTTCAGCAGAGGAGTATTTTGGAAAGAATGTGTTATGCAAACCAAGTTTCCAAGGAGTCTGTAGACAAAACAGACTTTAAGACTTGATAGGCAAAATGATTTGTGTTCTAGTGCAATTATTGGGGTGTGTATGCATTATCAATAAACTAGCGTCAAGGGCTATGTGACTCTTTGAAAAAAATTTTTTGAGAGTGTTTATAAAGATTGACAGTCAGGTTTGTGTGGCACCATTGTATTGGAAACGAGATTTTGTAGTTCAGGTGATCTGTGGAGTTTTTTTTAATGTGGATCAGATCTTTGAGAGCTGTGGGAAGGTCTCAATTCTGAACAATAATGAACTAATAAAATAATTCTGGTACCTGATTTTAGTTTTTGTTTGCTGAGGAATTTATTGGGCACGTGTCCTTTCAGGCTTTCTACATTTTTCTGCTATGGATACATGGCGTTTTTTGGTTTCTCATTGTTTCCAGGCTTGCTTAGCAGGTGACTTGCTGAGATGACTCCTGCTCATCATTGGCAATTGAACTCTGTGGCTCCATTAGGGGATTAAATCTTTGATTCAGAAGTCATTAGCTTCATCCTCTTTGACCACTAAGTATGGGAATAAGTGTTTTCCATTTTATATTGTTAGCTTCTACAAGATACAACTTGACTTGTACAGCTTGTTAGTATTTAATCGTAATAAAAAAACGGGTGGGTCCCTTACCTGAATACTTAGATAAGGACTTTTTTTTTTGTCTATGTAGTGTCTGCTTACTGATTACTCACTTTCAAATGCAAAACATCAGAGTATGGGAACAATTGTCTGCAATGATTCTGGATTCCGTTTCATGATAATATTTTTCCTTTTACTTGTTAATATACTTGCATGCCTATTCCTGCCTTCCCCGATCTTATAAAAGCTATCAGTTCTTCCCTATTCTTGCTTGCCAAGAAGTCTTAAGCTAAATTAGTTGATGAAAATGTCTCTATTCTGCTGGTGCTGACTCAGAAGTGTTTATTTAAAGATGATGAATTTAGTAATCATCAAACCATGTTTAAATCATCAGGAATGCTAATTATAGATAAGCTAACCTGTATCTCTGAAATACTTAATGACTTGAAGCCCAAATCCTTCTTGCTTGAGTTAATAAATGCATTGGTTTCAGTTGGAAATGGGTGACACTATAATTCACAAATGACAAGAGTAATAATTATCTAGATGAAAACATGGAACTTTTATCCCATGATGTGGAGGGAGAGGAACTTAATGAGATTCTCACTGTTTTCTGTGCTCTTTACGGTAAGAAAGGAAAGAATCTCTGAGATTCTTTATGTGGTGTATATGTAATTTTGACCATTTTGTGTTGGTGGTTTCCTGTGTTGGTATATGTTGACTATTTATAGCTCTGCTGTTGGGACTCTGCTAACTCTTAATTCTTATGTTTTCTATGGGCTTCTTTGTTAGCTAGTATTTGAGGATCATACTGTTGATTATGGCTAGTGTGTTCGAGAGCTGATCTGAGGAAGAAAACAATTCTTCTGTTTAGCTTAACCATTTATTCAACATTTTATTTCCAGTAAGTATTTATGGTGTTAATATCCATTACTAGCTGGAGTAACTTTGTGTTGAAAGTTATTCTGAGATGCAGCTATTTTAGAGAAGAACGAAAAGTCATCTTCTGTTTTCAGACAGGGAGACAGTTATTGAGGTGAAGCTTGAATCTAAATTGTTATAGTTTACTTTTTGTCCATTACATGTGATGAAGAAATATCCAGATTGTTGTCTGCCTTTTGTTAATCTGAAAGTTCCGTTCTCTTAATGATTGTGAAATGTAGTGGCCTTGCATGCTGATGTGAAGCAGTGCTATTTCACTGAAAATAGAATCTCCTTGTATTCTCAGAGACCAAAATGCAATTCTTTCTGGTTTTGTTTTTAAAATGAATGGAAACCTGGCTACTTCCTAGTAAGAATATGTGGGGAAAAAAAAAAAGGAAGGCCATGAGAGAAGTTTAATGTCTGACTAATTTAGGTGAAGAATCTGTCCTGATCTGCTTTCAGAACTGATCACCAATCCTAGGGAAAAGTCCTGTTTAATTATGAGTTGAAAAATGATTCAGTGCAGCTTTCTCATGTGAAAGCATTTGAACTTAATGGACCCTTACTTGTTATGCTAACAGGTGATAAATAAAATTAATGCAGAGCAGGCAGGTACGATTACTCTTATTTAAGTCACTGTTAGTGTGTCTGTATTCGGGGTATTTATGAATGTCCTTACATAAAATTTTAAATAGAAATAATGAGTCTGATGGGCTTTACTGGTACAAACGAGGCTTTAAGTATACTTTATTTTTCAAGTGGAATGCAAAATTTATAAAATACATGTTTCACTGTAGGCTAAATGGATGTGTTTTATAGGTTGAGGGAATTATTCTTTTGCTACCATGATTTTAAGTTATTTTCCCAATAACCGTGGCTTCTGGAGAAATGGCATAGATGACATGTGAAGTCAAATAATGCTAAATTTGCCAAGTTGGTATTTCCTACAAATACAATGGGAAATGCTGTGCTGTTAATGAAGATAGATCCAGTATGCCACTCTTGCTGATGAAATGCACTTAATGGCCACTGGTGTTGCTGGACTTCTACTTTCCCTGCTAATCTACCCCTCCAAGTTTAGTTTCAGTATGGATGGATATAAAGGTAAGACTGTCTTAAGGTGTTTCAAGCTTCTGAAAGCTTTGGGAAAGAAGTTATTGTGAATGGTGACTCCCCTGAAAAGAATGGGTTTGTCAGAGATTTTATTTAAATCCTCCTCAAGATTCAAGGATACGCACATTTTCTGATACCAAGTGTGAGCTTTTTCTTTTAATGTTAGGGGGAAAAAAGATATTTTTTTTTAATCTTGATGATGGGAAAAACCCAACTCCCAGCACCTATTATCTAATTCTCTTCAGTGAATTCCTGTTGTGTCAAATTCCCCATGGAGATTTTTTTTTTTTCAGTGACCTGAATCTCTCAAAAACTTTGTGACAGCAGAGGATTGTCACCTCATTAAACTTTTGTGTGGCTTTGGAGCCGGGACAGTCAGTGTTTGAGAACAAATGAGTCTGAGCATCAGAAGAATGTTTTGTGCCTGTGTAGAGTCCCAGTTCATAACTGCCAAGTTTAGGCCACTGCTTATCTTTGGGCTATTCTTAACCTCGGCAAACATGTATTGCAAACATTTCTAACGTGTCTCTAACCGTGCTGTTAAAGCTCAGTCTAGAGTACAACTTCTAGCATAAAAAAGCCCCACTAAAATTCTGTCATAACTTTGACCATTGAGCTATTGAAGTGGTAGAAACGTCAATCTTTAACTCATAGAAGCTATAGAAAGTCATTCAGTTAAGCATGTGATTACTGTCAGCAGTCGGTGCAGGCGACAGTGCTTGGGATTCAAAAAGCAACTGGCTCTTTACAGACTTCAAAAAGACTTAAAATTTTATTTGTGTGACACAGACATTTTGAAAATAGTGTTAAATGCGATGATTTAAGGTTAAGATATGTCTCCAGTTCATTTATACAGTTTCAATACTTAGTATATTCCGCTTTCTTCTGTGGTGTCGTGTTTTTTTTTTTTTTCTCTGAACTATAGACATCAGCAACATTCGTTTCTGTTCTCTTTTGCTTTATTTTGCTTTCAAGTTCTGGAATTGACTGTAGAGACCAGTACTCACTGAGTTATTAACCAAATATGTATCTTTGCACTTTATCAAACTGTTAATGGTAGTTTAATTTGGGCAGCATTCATCTAAACATTTGGACTGAAACAGTGGTTCAGAGTGATACATTATGAAGGAAATAGTCGTGAGGTTCGTGGGTGTTTGACTTTGTGGAAATGGTCATTTGAGTGTTACAGAACAGCACGAAAGTATAGAAAACTCATGCAGATTCATAGGCAGGATTTTAACAAAGTTAAGACTAAAGTATTCTAATATTTGCCGCATTGTTAATATTACCTAGAGCTGCCTGTTAAACAGGCTTGGCATTTTTAAAATGGATTATACTTTTTCTTAAGTGTGCCGTCTTCAGGGCATCAAAATTTTGAATTAGTCTTCTGGGGTTTTTAGACAGGGTCTTTAGACAGGATCTCTCTTGCCAGTTTGGATATAGATGTCTTTTCAATGCTGTCTGCACCCGATGTCATGACATGATATCTAATTACAACGTAGTTGTTACCATTGTTTCAAAATACATAATTGGATCTTATTAGCGTGACCTGGTAGTACAGTTACACTGTCTTGACTTCTTGAGGTTTCTGGATGGTTCAGAGCTAGAACCTGGTCATAATTGCATTTGCAAGGAAAGCAAGCAGGGTAACTGTAAAACCAGTTGCCTTCTGTCTGACTGATGTATTTGTTTTGCAACAACCTGTGGGAGAGCAGTGTAGGAGAAAGGGAGCTGGGCGTCCTGGTGGACAACAGGATGACCATGAGCCAGCACTGTGCCCTTGTGGCCAGGAAGGCCAATGGCATCCTGGGGTATATTAGAAGGGGGTGGTTAGTAGGTCAAGAGAGGTTCTCCTTCCCCTCTACTCTGCCCTGGTGAGACCGCATCTGGAATATTGTGTCCAGTTCTGGGCCCCTCAGTTCAAGAAGGACAAGGAACTGCTGGAGAGAGTCCAGCGCAGGGCAACCAAGATGATTAAGGGAGTGGAGCATCTCCCTTATGAGGAAAGGCTGAGGGAGCTGGGTCTCTTTAGTTTGGAGAAGAGGAGACTGAGGGGTGATCTCATTAATGTTTATATGTGAAGGGTGAGTGTCATGAGGATGGAGCCAGGCTTTTCTTGGTGACAACCAATGACAGGACATGAGGCCATGGGTACAAACTGGAACACGGGAGGTTCTACTTCAATATAAGAAGAAACTTCTTCACAGCGAGGGTGTCAGAGCACTGGAGCAGGCTGCCCAGTGGGGTTGTGGAGTCTCCTTCTGTGGAGACATTAGAAACTCGCCTGGACGCCTTCCTGTGTAACCTCATCTGCGTGTTCCTGTTCCAGTAGGGGGATTGGACTGGATATCTTTCGAAGTCCCTTCCAATACCTGACATTCTGTGATTCTGTTACTTTTCACTTTGATATCTTCCCCCACCCCGCCCCAGTTCCGATTGAATTTGGGCACCTCTGAAAATGTTTCATGTACTGAGTTTTGTACTCTCTTCAGCTGCTGCGTTGTTGACCCATGCCAGGGAAGTCTGAGGGAATGTGACTTTCCTCCTTAAAAACATGCAGAAGGGAGAAGAGTTATTTATACTTTTTATTTTTCAGACTAGTGTGATCTTTTAACTTAAACTGTTGCAAGATTACGTGTGTGACATACTAAATGCTACTGCTGTTGAAGAGCTGAGGTTCTGGTTTGGCCTCCAACCAGGAGTGCTGAAACCAAATACCTGAAGTTATTTTAAAAATATAGCTTAATATAAGGTATGTTCTGAGGAGTTGCATGCTGTAGTTTTCTAACTGTACTTCTGATGAGCCATACAGTTTTTCTTGGTTCTTGTATCCTAGAGCTGTCTTATTTTGGGAACTGATTGCTAGTTCTTCAGATGCCCTGTTCTATTCCTTTCTGCTATTTCACAAAATAACTTGTGCTGTTTTAGTTGAGGGTGGGGAATCACAAGCGTGTGCTCTTTGCTGATCTGAAATGCAAGGTCCATATGAAGTCTGCACCATTTTTGTTTAGTGCTTTTCAGCAGTCCTCAGGCTTAGTCTTTCGGGTGGCACCTTCCAACTTGTGGTGGTCTGTCAGGCTCACAGTGCTTATGAACTTTGAGCTCCGTCTGCTCTTGTTCAGTTGTTTCAGAAGGCAACATGGTCTTAATTTTGAAGCTAGACCCTGTTTGAGCAGGAGGTTGATCTAGATGAAAGCTGAAGAACACTTCCAATCTGATTTTTTCTGTTATTCTGTGGTTAGTAGCACCTGTATTATACTTCACTATGTGGTTTTGAAGGCTTCCATTTTAGCTACTTTTCTTCATTGTTCTTTTTTTTTTTTTTTGTACCTGCTGTGTCATTACTTGTTCCCATATCTTGAAGGTATAAACTTCAGGTAGAACCTATAGCAAAAGACATTCGGTCAATTAAGAATACTTGCCCTTGAGAATTCTCCCTGTGTATTCTGGTCAAGGTCCATTTTCAGAGAGTTTTCTTGTTATTTCATGCAGAGTAGACAGTAGAAAGAACTTGTCTACTTAAGAGAGTAACCAGGAAAACTAAGGCAATTCACTGAAATAATTGGATAAAACATTGCTTTCATAATTAGAAGTATAAATACGGTTTTGATCAGATAATTCATGGAGTCTACGTGCAGTACTGAAACTACAGTAGTAGACAAAACTCCAGCTTGGCACAGTAACAAAAGATTCAGACTCTTGTCAAATCCTGTTATGACAGTTGATTCATTACCAAATTTGGAAGGGTAGGCTGCATAAAATTCCTGGTTTTGAGTTCACAGTATTTTCTGTAAAATACCGTGTTCTAGTGCATGCATACATAAGTCAGCAAGATTGAAGGTGAGGTGGATGAGTGCAAAAAAGTCAAGGATTAATTTTTTTGTGTATGTGTGCAATTGCATCTGCCATGTCTTCAGTCACTTGAGTTTTTTTGAATTGGATTTCTGAGCTTATGAATCTTCAGAGGAATTGAGCTGGAGCGATTAAGTTTGAGGTGATCCCAGATCTTTTTTGATGATGTTGTCTTGTCTTAGGAACTTTCATACTGCTGGGCTAAGCAAACTAACGATAGTTTCCATTAATGCTTGACCTGGCAAAATGTGTATGTTCTGTCTCTTCAGGCCAACTTCACTAACAAAACAGTGCTGACATCACTTTTATACTAGTGATGCTTTTGGCAGTTGAGGAACAAGTCTTTGCCATGTTGGCTGGTGCTCTGTTAAAACAAACAGGAAAAAAAAAAGGGGGAGAAGAAAAATAAGAAGACAAAACCAATACCCTCAAGTGTTTGGTTGTTCATAAAGAGGAAAAACACTGAATTACATATTCATCAGCACAGAGAAAATGGTTGCACAGTGGACCACTCTTTTTTTAAGCTTTTCATTTTTCCTAATGAAATATTTGAAAAAGTAGTCTCATGTTTAGAAATACGTCCTAGCAGGAAAAAGTCTTGGAAATTAAGACTGTCTAAAATCTGCGTTCTGATATGCCCACCTCACTTGTGTGCCTATGTGCACACATATGCATTTGTGTGTACTTTCTTAAGCTAGGTTCAGCAAGGACTTGTTTGTTTTGTTTTGTTTGTTTTTTCTTGTAGTATCCCTGGAAATAGGGCAGGATTTGAGTGCACAGTATGTTGTGGCTTTATTATTTGCGCAAAGGTAACTGCTAAAAAGCAAAGTCGGATTAGGTTGGGGGGCAGAGTGTGATGACCCTTTTGGCATCTTCAGTTAAAACTACTTTTTTTTTTTCCTGTCATACGCTGCATGGCTGGCACAATGAATAAGGGTCATTTCTCAATAAAGGTGCAATGCCATGGGCATGTGTTTGTTGTGGGTGAGCAGGTAACCTCTTAGTAATGGAAAGTAGTAAATTCAGGGGAGTTTTCAGAAAGACACCAGAGGGACTCCGGTAATCCAATTAATATAAGGGTTACTTTAATCTGAGATGTGACATTGGCTTTACAGTTGGGAAGGGACAAGGATTTTTAAATATATTGTCACTTCAGTGTTTTGCAGGAAAAAAAAATATCTTATAATTTATGGAGGCATGATGTGAAATACCTTTTTTTCCTTTCTCACCGAGTGTGGATGCTCTGATGTGGCATCAGTAACTTGCTGCTCTTGCCAGTGGCTTTGTCACTGATTGGAGGACTGTCGGAAGGAAGGGTGTTGTTATAGCTTGAGTTGGTAGAGTGTGGTGTACTGCAGCCTATCTGCTGCAGTTTTAGAGGTGAACTCTCCCAAGAAAAACATGGTGTGTTCTGAGTCTGGTTCAGATCACTGTCTCGTTCTGGACCCATTCACAAGCAGGCTCCAGCAATCAAAGCTGTGCTGGCTTCCTGTACTTGGAGCCCAGGGGAGATTTATCTGGGCCTCTCTTGCCTGCACAAAGCCTTAAATATTTACTCGGAGAGAAAACCAGCACAGGTTTTGGCCCTGAGCTCTCTTTAGACCTGAAAGTTTAGTGAGTGACTCTGGGTGGCCTGGGGAAGGGGCTGGCTGTTGGGGCTGTTACTGTGTCCTGGAGGCACCCACTTTCTCAGGGCAGCCTGTGGGCAGAGATGCTCATGGCAAATGGGCTCAGGGCAAACATTTACCATCTTGGATTTTCTCTAGGACTTTGTCTTTGCAAGCTTCCCCTTGACATGCTATCTGTAGTACAAAAAATTAGCAGGGGAGAGTATAAAAACAGGTAGGAAATGCATGGTACAGGCCTGGGGGGGATGCACAGCAGTTGGGGACAGATGTGGCCAGCAGGTCCCAGTTTTGTATCCTGGGGTTGTGCTCCACACCCATCCGAGAACCTGCTTTTTTTCTGGAAGTTGAGTTTTGTCTGCAGCACCTCTGAGTGCTGTCACTGGGCTTGGATGCTGTTATATGCTGTTATAATATGTTATATTTCTGTGATAGTATAAATCCTGCCTAAGAGGGTCTTATGCATCACTGTCCTGACACAGCTCCCAATCAGCAATCCAGTTTGTCTAAGTTAGAGCTGGAGTTAGGTTATGGTTGGACTCGATTATCCTGACGGTCTGTTCCAGCTGAAATGATTATGATTCTATGCCCGGCCTCTGTGCAGAAAGGAGATGCTTCTGTCCCCGTTTAGCTGTTATCTGTGTAAATGCAGGCAAAATCGGCCTGTTGTGTCTTCTTTTTTAGACTGTTTTCAGGGAGATAAAAGTTTTCAGGAGTAACAGAGGAGAGCTTGAACCAGTGGCAGCATCTTATTTTTAGGGAGTTATCTCATGATTTTTATTTATTTTTTTTTTTTTTTTATGGCAAGCTTTCGGTGTCTGTGAGAGCAGTTCCGAGCCCGGAGGTCCGCTCCGGGGGACTCTCCGGAGCGGGGCGCGCCGTGGGGGCCCCGGGACGGTGGCAGGAGGAGCGGCCTGCGGGGCCCTGCGCGGCGGCCGCGACCACAGCGCTCCCTGGCGGCCGCGGCGGCGCCCCGGGCGGGCTCTACCGGCAGCTCCGCGCCTGCGGGAGGGTTATATCCCCCCCAAATCCGTAGCAGTGGGGTGTGGGGTGAGCACCCCCGCAGGATACGGGGGTGAGGAGGCGCGGGTGACGATGCCCTCCCGCTGCGCAGGACCCGGCTGGTGGCGCGGAGCGCAGTGTCCCTCTGACGGCGGCCACCAGGTGGCGGCGTTGAGTCGCTGCTGGCTCCTCCGCCCTTCAGGAGACTGGGATGCTGAAATAGACGGGTTTGGCCTTTGCTTCTTTGAATTTTGTCGAATGAACGTGAACAGGGTAGGTAACCCTGTTTAAACGGAAGCGGTGCTCCTGTGGAAGTATCATACTCGGGAATCGTCAGAAACTGTTTGTAACTTCAAGCGGAAGCTTGATCTCGGGTGTGCGGCTGCAGTGAATGCACTATGGGAGGAATGACTTTGCAAAGGGGAAGAAGGTCAAGTCCTTGCTTGCTTGCTTGAAAAAAGGTGACGGAGTTCAGTGTTGGCTCTGCAGGGTGAAGGAAATGGGCAGAACATAAGAAATTTGCACAATTTGGGAGGTCTTCATTTTCCCACAAGTTATTAACGTCCTGAACTATTGATTTGGATTTTACTCTTAAGCAGCTTGTATCGCTAGAAGCAGGATTCACTCTGAGCATCATCTGATAGCCAGTAAAATCCAGAACAGCTTTGGTAAAAAATAACTGGTGTCTGCATGTGCTGGTGATTGGAAACACAGCTGTATCTGCATCTGACCAAACTAGCAGCAGTGGGAGTTAGTTGGTTGAGGGAAGGACCAGTGGTGCTCTGCTGTCATCTACAGGGATGCATACTCTGCTGGCATATAGCGTTTGTGAAATGGTACTCAATAAGTCAGGCAGAGATTTCCACTGACCTTATATATGGGCTTCTGGGCGTGGGTTGGTGGAAGTAGCTAATAGCATTACAGTTGCTTTTTTTGACACCACATCTGGCTATTTTACATTTACATATGACGGTGATTGTTTCGCCTTTTTATAGACTGATTCTGCAGAGTCCCGATTTGGGGCTGCATATGTAGATTTCATTTATATTCAGCTTTTAACTTAAAATATACTTGTTAGTGGCTTGCCTGACCTCTGCGAGACAGCTGTATCAGGCTGGGGGGGTGGCTGCCTCTCCAAGCCCACAGACCCCCATCAGAGGAGGGAAAGGCAGAAAAAGCTTCAAAACTGCCAGGGCTAGGTTATGTTCATCTGAAGCTGCACTGTCAGTAATATATTGTGTTGGAACAGAGTTTGCTCACATACGGTACTCCCAAGACATCCTTACTTATTGTTGTGGTTGAACGATTCCCAAATTGTGTGGAGAAAAATAGTGAGTGGCCTGTACCTGTACTTATACTTTTTATCTTTCTTGTTCAGGTTCCCAGTTGTAAACGGGGAGGCTTTTCTGTCTTAGTGTGACTGTAAAAGTTAATTCCATACATAAAGAGTCCTCCAGGGGCAGCTTGGTGTGGATAACATTGAGCCTTCCTGCAGTGACACTGGGGACTTTCTGGTTACACAAGCATTGGGCACTTCTGATTCCTATTTTTGTGTAGACTGTGCTGAATGGGAAGTTTAAAAATATGCGTGACCCCTTTGGTTTTCCTCAAACATTATGTACATGGTCGAAGGATAAGTGTTTCTTTTTTTAAAAAACAAACAAACCTGCATAGCTATTTTAGGTGCTGATTTCCAGTGCTCATATCAGTGGCAGTTTAATTTTGATATAAAATTAAATTGCTGCAGAAGTAAAGAATAAGAAAACCTGAAAAAGTTGCGTTTGTGCCTTTAGAGGAGCGTTTATAGCAAAAATGGATAATTTGTCTTCCATGCTTGTTGTATGGAGATGTGAGTGTTTTATAGGCAGCTGAGCTATTATAAAGTAGGGACCTTAAAGAAGAAAAACTCAGCCATCTAAATGGTGAGTGAAGGGAGGTCTCAAGTCAGCATCAGTAACCATTTGCTTTAAAAACAAAGATGTGCTATGTGGACTACCTTTTAATTCTAGTAAAAACTTTATTTTATGCATGAACAGCAGGCTGAAAACTATCTAATTTTGTCTTGAAAATGGCAAGAAAATAATGAAAGTAAATAATAAAACAGAATTAAGACAATGTTGCGGTTTCTTTTGTTCAGTAGCAGAGCAAAAGGTATCCAAGGTTCAGGTCTTTAAAAATCATAATCCAGTTATTCTTCTTGCAAGCAATCACTATTGCTAGGTTTTCAGCACTTTTTTTTGAGGTGTTGAACTAAATGTAAAAATATCTGAACATATGATGGTTTTAAGGTTAGTCTATGCAGTTTAGGATGATATATAGTGATTTTTTTTTTCCTTCTTTTAAGAATTATTATTATTTTCCTGTTGTCTCTGGCTTTGTTAAAGGTGCCAGACTGATCTTCTTTTGTGCTGTGGATCTCAGCTTTCCTTACAGTGTGGTGTGATAGAATAAACAGGTTTTTTTGTTTTTTTTTTCCATTTTCTACGGAGACAGCTGTAGCTTCGTTGAATTACGCATGCTTGATATCCATTGTCTGTGTCTATCCATCCTTTTACACTTCCCTCATGCTTCGAACTTGATTGCAAGTGTGTCTTCTGCTGGGGAGAGGACACTGAAATGTTTACTATGTGCCAGTCAAACTAAACCAAAGAGAAAAATGCCAGAAAGGGCAGAGAAAATAATATGGGGAGGTGGGGAAGAAGTGGTGGATGGGCTCAGAAGCAGGAGAAGCACAGGAGCTGCTATGAAGTTCCTTCACACTGAGGACCTCAGCTTGAGTAACCTTGTGAAGCCAGAGTGTGTTGTTAGGTGCTGTGCCAGTGGCTTTTAGAGTTCTCATAGTCCATTGAATTGATACTTTGTGTGTGTGTTTGTGCGTGGTTTCTTTTTTTTTAACGAGCTTTAGAGTTTGGCTTATGCTGGAAAAAAACTGCTTTAAAAGAGGGGAGGATATTTATCATGGTTAACCGTAGTGTAGGAGAATCAATGTGTAGAGCTGCTTCTGTGATCGGTGCAGAAACAGGCAGGGACAATGGGCTCTGGGCTGAGTTTTACCCTCTAGACATCTAACTGTGCCTATGCCGAAGCAAACTTAGGGAAACACCCCTTGATAAGCAGGATGTGAATTATGTTCAGTAAGATTGCAAGCAGACTGTTTTGTTTTTAACTGTGTGCTTATCTTGAAGGGTTCCTTTGAATGGACCAGACAGTGTCACAGGTGACAAATCCATGACATAACCATATTTTTTTGAATAAAATAATCAGATAATGCTCTATCTGTGTCAATATCTCTTTGTTCCTAGGTACAGGTGATTCAGTCACTTCTCAAGTAACTTTGAAGTAGCAGGCTTACTGTTAATTGTACTTGTTTTGTATCTCTTAATATGATATCTTAGATTATAATTTAGTTTTTTTTTTTTTAATCCTGTCTTTTCTGCCTGCCTACTTATCTCCTTTGGAATGTGATTCTTCAACTGTTCTGATAAACTTTTGACACAGGCAAATATCAGTCTGTTTATATCTGTATTTACTGAGCAAGCCCTCTGCTTGGCAGTGTGCAATGGATCTTTAATCAGGCACGCTACATGGAGCTGTAGGCAGGAGAGGGAAATCCTACTGCCATGATGGATATCATTAGAAAGATGATTAGCCAGGAAAATGGCCTGAGTAGTATCTTCCTTATCTACTTTTCTTATTTCTTCTTCTTTAAAAATGACAACAAAAAACCCCACCTAAATAGATAATAACAAAAAAAAAAAAAATCATGTTTGCTTTTTGATGGTAGCAATTCCTGTCTGGTGCTTCCTGGAAGACCTTATGCTGATAGTGAAGCTGGTGTATGTGTAAGGAAGGGGAAAGCAGCCTAGAATGAAAAACATTTATATATTCTAACACCTCCCTCTCTGCCAGTCACTCATTTCTGCCATCTCTTTTGTTTTCCTCACATGGTGTAGCAGGTAATAATTTTTGATTTTCCGATAGATCCAGTGCAAAGGAGAGGGCGAGAACATGTGGGCAGGATGAAGTAGGAGAACCTTTAATGGCAGTTAGTTGGAGCCCATTGTGAAATACTATAATAGTGGAATACATGTAATGGAGTGAGAGGAAAATAAGGTTATTTAACTCGTCTTGTTAGCTGCGTTCATGCCTTTTATTAAAACATGAAAAGTTCAGCCTTTTTCAATGGAAAGCTTGTTGACATGAATGCCTGAGCAGATTACTTAAATCTTTGGGCTTAAATCAGTATGTATGTACCAATAGGGATCACCACAGATGTTTAACGGGATATGGAGCTGTTCACTGAAGAAGAAAGGGATAAACTTTGATTCGTTTTTTTTTTTTTCAGACAAGTTGGAAACGAGACCTTTGAGTTCTTATAACTTGATAGATTAATATTCAGAAGCCAGAATTACAGAGACTTTTTGGAATGCACTAAAAGCACATCATCTTTACTGTTTCTGGTGCATTTTTCAGTGAACAATAGGAAGTGTTACCCATTATTAACTACAGCTGAGATGCAGATAGGTCAATAAACTAGCTTTGTGTCCATCTGTCCTCCCCACTTGAATGCCCGCTCACTTTCTTCCTCCCTGTGCTCTGCACAGCAGTGACAATAGCTCTGCATTGTTTGGCGCTTGCACAGAGCGCCACTTTCTTAAAAAATCCTCGTGTTTGCAGTGACTGAATCAGTTGTGATTGTGGAAAGACTGGTGTAAGCTGGCATTTTGCTTTTCATTGCTGCACTGTTTGGTGCAGCTCTGCCTCATCTGGGTGTTCCTGCTCTGGTGGGGGCATTGGACTGGATGATCTTTTGAGGTCCCTTCCAATCCCTGACATTCTGTGATTCTGTGTGTGAAAAGGCACCTGCTGTAGTGGTTAAACCAAGGGCTGCCGGTGTGATACCGAACCGCAGGGCTTCTGGCGGGAGAATGTGCGTGGTGGAGAAGCTGTTGTGCACAGACAGAGTCATCATAGGCTGGATGTTTTTGCTCACTTGCTTGGAGAAGAGCGATTGGGAGTCTGAAATTTCTGATCTTTTAATTTTTTTGAATTTTCATCTTCTTTTCTTTTCTTTAATTTTCTCCCCTCTTCCAAAAACTGTCATCATAAGACAAGGATGTCATGGCATTGGGTAATGAATCGAAGTGCTGGTCTGCCAGAGGAAATTGAAGGGCTTTGGCAGTTGCTCACTGTAAATTTACTTTAGTATTTTTTTCCTATATTTCTATTTTTCCAGAAAAATCTGGCATTTCCAGAAATGCTCTGTTTTTCAGATGCTGTATTAAATGTACCAAAAAAAATAACATCTGCTCTTACCTTTCTTTTGGGTATTTTTAGCCTGTAATTCCTTTATCCTCTTCATTCCCTCATGCGGTTCCTGACCCTTCTCTCTTTAATGCCTCGTTCCCCTTGATGTTTTCTCTGACTGCTTTTTCTCCCTGTTCCTTCCCTGCTTTCACTTGCCTTTTTCTATTATTTTCTTCTCATCGTTGTATCTTTTGTAGTTCTCCGATGTTATTTTAGTTTCCAAATTTGTAGTTAGATGCTTTTTCTGTGGTTCTGTTAAATTAATATTTAATTTCATGATAAATACGTTTTTCAGTCTCGTTAATAATAGCATATATAAAAATGATCTCTTGCTCTGTGAGATGCAGCAATACTCTTCCAAACCTCTATTTTGGTCTCCCAGATAACCCCCATCACTTTTACTTAGCTGATTAGAGCAATTAATTTCAATAAAATGACAGATAATTACTGGTTGTGGAACTGAAGTCCCAATTTCTGGTTTAAAAGAGGGGCATTTTGGCACATCTGTGTTGTCACACATTCTGTGCTCCCTACTGATAAGGGAAGAAATCTAAAAATAGGTCTCTGAAGAAAATGCTTTGTCAGAGGCACTTAATTTCAGAATTACTTGCTGTTGTTATATAGCCAGATAAGAAAATTAGAGGTTGTGACTTCCAGCCTTTTCTGAAATAAACATTACCGAACACATTCAATTTAGGATATTGGAACAGATAAAGGGTAAGAGCTGTTTAAGAGTTAATTGTTCACAGTAAAAATAATCAAGTATAGGATTAGTACTGTCTTCTAATGCCTGCTGAAGGAACTAACCCTTCATGTTTGTGGTCTTGGTGACACTTGAACTAATGTGGCTTAAGCATTCGCGGTGGGCCACTGATGGGATTCACTGCAGCAAAAAAACCCTTATAGTATCTGTGGCTTAAAATGGCAAGGCATTCAGTTTGCTACCTGCAGTGTTATTTTTGTTACTGCTGTTTTCCTGTCAAACCTCTTTAAGCACTTGTGTATGTTCACAGAAATCAGCTTATTTGAGAAGGTTTCGCCGAAAAGAAAGATGAAGGATCGTGGTTGGACTTGGTGATCTTAAGGGTCTCTTCCAACCAAAATGATTCTATGAAGGTTATTTGTATGAGGACAGATGATGCACAGAATACTTGTCAGAGCCTGGAGTTTCAGTTTCAGCAGCAAGTGACACCCTTTGTCCTCCTGCACAGGCAGCACCTGTGTTGTGCTGCTCTTGAGAGATCCTGCTGCAGCACCTCCCCTCCTGGTGGCCCAGGGGCCTGGTGGAGTGGCCTTCCCATTGGTAGAAACGGGCTCCTGGAGGGCTTTATTCTGGTCTAAACATCAAAGAATCATGCTTTTAGCTAAATCTCACGTTGCAGAGCGTCTGTTTTAAATGAATAAGAGAATCAGGATGGTGAAGCGTTGCTTCCTCCCTGGGAAAATGTTAGCTGTGGCAGAGAAATGCGGTCTCTATTCCTTTAGGGCATCAACGTTGCAGCTACTGTGCTCACAATGCCGAAAGTGGTTGGTTGCTTCTGTATGAATTTGTGCTTGTGTAGTGTCTCAGAGGTGATGCTGCATTGTTCTGTTTGCCTCCTTTTTGAAACGGGTTGACTTTGTTAAAAATAAGATGCTAGCTTCACAGGGCTCAAAGCTTCTTGGGCCCAAACTGCGACTTGAGCGCAGGCTGCTCTCTGGAATCTGAAAGAAAGGAAAAATTCATGGGAAGAAAGAGTTGCAGAGCTAAAAACTCTTCCTATATGATAATGATTAGAACTAGATTGTCATAATTTAACTTACTCCTTTGATATGACTGTCACCAAATGCTTAAGGAATGTCAGCTGTAATTTGTAGGGTTCCTGTATTACTGAGGACTTTCTGGTATCCAGGAATAGCTGTAACTGGTTGCTGTTAGCCCACATCTACTGGTGTGTCTCAGTCTGGAGGTTTGGGCAAGACGTGGATTTGGTTTGTAATTGTCCTGTGAAGATTTTCTCGATAGGAAGGCTTGAGAGTCCTGCTTTATGCTACATCTATCTGTTGAAGTTAATTTACCCCTGTGAGGCTCCATTTCATAGATTGTGTGATGAGCAGCTTCATAGTTCTCTGAAGTTTTCTCTTGTATGCATAGGTTAAAAAAACCTGACACAACCAAACGCATGTGCATGTGTGCTGAGGGTTCCGTCCTCTCAAGTCTAGCTGAATGTCCATAAATCCTTCATTATTAATTTTGTATTCAGCTGATGCAACGTGAAAAATAAATTGACAATGCCTTGCAGCAAAAAATGCTGAGCTGCTGTTATTGTGCTGTGTCAGTCCACGTTAATCAGGCTTCTTGTTAATCAGAGATTCTGCTGTTTTGGATTTCACAAGTGCTGGAGCAGAGGAGCACTCCCTTTAGGCTGGGATAACATAGCATAGCCAGGGTAGAGGTGCCTCGCCTATAGGAGTAGATAGACTGGGCTTGTCTCTTGTAGGCTTCATCTGATTTTACTGATCTCCACAACAGAAAAAGCAGTAACCAGTAAATATTCTTATGGGAATACCCAGTACCAATGCTCATAATTCCTTCTTCCCCCCAAGATATTTTACTCATTTTTTTAAATCACGTTTCTTTGTCCTAATAATAACATAGTTCCACAGCTTTAATACACTTTGACGACATCTGTTCTTCAATAGAATTAAATCCTAGAACTTCAGTGACTTGAGTTAGTGGAATGTAAAGCACTTGCTTGTGGTTTGCAGTGGTTCTTGGAGAAGACTGACTCTCTGTAGCTGCTCCTTCATGCTTGTGGTGGCTTCCAGGTGTTCCTAATATGTATTCTTAAATCAAATCTGCTCTAGAGATTCAAATTCATATCTCCCTAGCAGGCAGGGTGGTTGAAGCTTCATATTGGATAGTTTGAAAACTGTCTTTTCCCTGGGTAGTTAACTCAGACAGAGTTCACCAAGCAGAGTTTTACAGTCTCTCAGAACTATGTCATGTGAGTAATTTCTTTAAAAGAAAAGGGCTGGACTAGTTCTTAGAAGAAAAGTCTCTTGAGTTATTAAACTTATTATAACCGATGAAGTTATTCCTTCTTGTGCAGGAACTGCTCAAGCTGCTGATTGCTGACAGATAGGAGGATACAGTAGGAAAGTTGCATTTATCTGCCTGCTTTTTTGGCTTCTACCCCAGCCTCTGCCTCTGGCTGTGACTAGATGTAGCTCCTGAGCTAGGTGGGTGTTTCAGGCCCAGAAAGATCTTTCTGGTAGGTGTTTCTTGATCTTTCACACATGGAGGATTTTCTTGTTGGCAGTGTATGTGGTGGTACTAAGATAAAAACAAAAATTAAGTGGAAAACAGCAGGCTAATTCTGTGCAATTGTCATGCTCATCTTTGTGCAACTGAAAACCTTACTTCATATATTGCTTGGTGATGACTATGAAGGCTGTATAATATTCCTTAGATATTCAGTTAGGATGTTGATAGCTAAAGAGACTTATTTTTTGAGTTGCTTAATGATGGACTGAAATAAAGCTATCTCTCTAACTGCACTTCAGTACATCTGTTCAAAATGCGAGGATAGCAAAGGTACAGCAGTGATTTCTGCTGATAGCATTTGGGAATGAGATAATTCTCAACTTGGCGTTCATGCATCTGTCTTTCACTTCACTGCTTTGGTTTCCATTGTGGTGCAGGTGTCTTTGTACAGCGTTTATGTGATCTTTACCTTTTCTTGTTGTCAAGTTTTATTTCCTTTGATGATCAAGCATCTATTGCTTCACTGATGAATTTTAATGAATATTTTCTGAAGTAAGATTTGGTTTTTGAGTGCTGCTGTCACCGACTAGCAGCCTTGCAAGACTCTTTGTGCCCAAGTACTCCATCAAGATTGGTGGGAGGGTGGGGGGAACAAAGCATTAAAAAAACAAGCAACAAAACAGACAAACAAAACCCCCCCAAACAAACAAAAAAAACCCCACAAACAACAAAGCCCAACAATTTATGATGCAAATGGTATCTGGGGCATCTTCTGCAACAATAAGCCCTCCAACTTCACATAAATGTTTCTTTGTTCTTTTTGAATCCCCAAAGTAGTAGTCTTGGAGGCTGTGCTGTAATCACCAAAGAAACTGTGGAAATCCTGGTTAATTTTGGCTTATGTCACTCTTGGATCTCTATTTTAGAAATTTTTTAACCCTTAAGCATCTTAAAGATTGCAAGTTTGTTGCTTTAAAGCTTCCAGAAGAGCTTCAATGTTTGATATATTTTCTGCTTTGTCAAGCACTTGTATGCAAATCAGAATTTTAAATTTATTCTTAGTTTGTTGCATCACATCAAAGTTGACATTTTTACTGTAGAGCTTTTCACATCTGTAGTCTGAAGGTTGGCTTGTGTTTTATTTTCTGCTTTTTCCAATGGTTATTCCAATGGTGAGGTGGATTATTCAAGCTGTCTCTGAAGTCCTCTATAGTAGGCAGAAAATGAACCTGCGAAGTGTTTTTACCCGGTGAAGGTCTGGCAGCTGACTCAGTGATGTGTGACGTGCTGGGGAGCTTGTGCTCGAGTGCTGTGCTGCATTCAGACTGACACCAACAGTGAATTCTCTTGGCCGAATGCCAGATTCTTTCACTTACCGTGTTAAATCTAAAACTTGGGCTGATGGATTTTGTTTCAAAACAAAACTGTCACGGAGTACAGCAAGTTAAGTACCTTGAAATATGCTCCCTCCTCCCCTTTGGGCATAAGAGCGATGGGCAGGGGGAATAGAACCTAGATATCCTGATGCTGTCATGCATGAAATCCTGTTGTTTTTTTGTTTCACTGAATGCTAAAACTTACCCGTATCTGACATCCTAATGTACCCACGGTGATAACTCATCTGTGTGCAATCTGTCACTTTATATAACAGCCAGAATGGTTCAGGACAAAGGAAGGAAAGCGTAGCTTGGTGCTGAGTTCTTGAATGTGACAGGAGAAGAAAGATGATCCTTGTACTTCAGGCATTTTTTGGTTGCAGCTAGAGGCTATTTTTCAAAGCAGTAAAAATGTTCCATTGCTTAGTTAATTCAGTTGACTTACAATTTCTTTCTGGTTTCTATTACCTGTAAGCTGTTGACCTGCACATAACTAAACAATACTTTTAATTATTTGAAGTCACTGTAGCTGGAATTGTCAAATTTATGGGAATATTTACAAGCAAAATCACATAGCTGCTGAAAATACCTGCTTCTGAAGCAGTTATGTTTTAACACTTAATTTGATTTCAGTCTGGTAACTGACAAAGCAAATCCTTTGCTGTTTTTCATGAAGGCAATAAATGGAACAAATAAGACTCCTGTGGGGCACAAAACTCGCAGATAAAAAGGTGATGAGTTGGAATTAGGTGCTTTTAGATCAGTGGTATAGAAACCATTTTACTTGGCATAACTGGAGAACTAGCATCAAATGAAGCCTGTGAGTGTTACCTTACTGCAAAGTCATCACTAAAATTGGGGCTGAAGCACAAGGAAAGGTGATAAGTGTTCCCAGAGACGGAGCTCCTGATGGCTTCTCACTGTGGGCCCAGCAGCGTACTTGCTTCTCTGCAGAATGAAACACCTGAATATATTCAGTAGTCCTGCATTACACATGTGCATATATTTACATTTGCTTTTCATTTTCCAACTGAATCTGACATGACTTCTTTTAATAAAGTGAATTGCAAGGGTTTTGGTCTAGGCTGATGAGGATGCTGGGAAGATAATTTTACAGTATCTTTTACAGCATACATTGATAGAACAGTTACTCACCTTTCATAAATTATATTTGGTGCTTAGATTTGTGTCTCTTAAAAAATTGATTTCCCTCCCCCCCTACTTGTAATTTAATATTTAATGATCCTTCTGGCTACAAAGGAACCCCAAATTTGAGTCAGAGCAGCATTAGAACATTAGATGTGCATGTCTTAGTGGACCTTTTTTTAAACCGTCTTGGCACAGCCTCTAGTGTGATGGAGCTCCTGTTCAGAGAACAGCTTGGAATAGGAAAGGAGAAAGCAAAGACTGTCCATGGGAAAGGTTATCATCGCTGCTTTCATCCCTTTCCCACCCCAGCATATTTCAATGTATGTCCATTGTTTTAGGCATCCTGGAAAACACCTGTGACTGGTGCGTGCACTGTATGCACAACAGTTATAGAGAAGATTGTCCTCCTATCTGGTGTTGACCATGCAGCTTTGCAGAGGGGAAAACAGGTGACAGAGATGGCAAGAAGAGTGTTAAAGAGGGTTAGGAGACGAGCAGCTTATATCAGCTCTGTTGGTGCAGTTCTGTGGGATACAGACCCAACAGAGCCTGACTGCCACTAGTCAGCCATGTAGTTTATAGCACAGCCAAGGGAGGTTGTAGGATATGTGATATGTAACATAACCTGACTAGTGGGATTCAGGAGGGATTATTATTGTACTAAGTCTCTGATTATGAAAGGATATGTAAGGATGCCACTAAAATTAGAATTTCTGTTGTGATTCAGCGTTCTGGAATTAGTTTTGAGCATTTCCCTGTCAGCTTGATGCTTTGGCTCTTTAAAATAAACAAGACTCCTTACTATAAGTAAAATTTCATCTTGAATGCTGAAGTTATTCAATAATACTGGGTCAAACTTTCTCTTTAATAGTTGTTGATTGCTATAATTGGTCCCTTTGTTCCTAGCTGACTGTTCCTTTAAAGCCTGGTGAAAGTCTACTTCCTTCCACAAATCATTCCCCACCTTTTTTCTTGTAAATATGCAGCGGTACCATGTTGGTCTTCACTTGAAGCTTTCAAGAGTAACTCTGCTTTCAGAGCAAGTGCCCCTCTCATAGGACCATTACACCTGTCTGATGCTTCTCCAAGAACCAAGATCCTGGAGTATAACTGTTCCACCATCTGAGTGGTCCCACCTCCATGGCTTTTTGATGGGATTGAGAGGAGAACGTTCAAATGAGTTGTGGCTATTAACCATTTCCATGCTGGAATGGACTTGATGTAATGAGAGAAACGTTGATTGTAGAGTGTAACTTGCCTGCTTCACTTTCCCTGATGTACTTTAAAAGGAACATGATGCTCTGTCCTTACAAGCCAGGCCTACCAGGCTCTGGGAAAGGCCCTTAAGAAATACTTTTGCACTGTTTCACAATTAGTAGCTCTGATGCCCAGTTTAAATTATCTGAATTCTCTTGGCTCGGGGATCGGGGAACTAATCCCACTGCCCCTCTCCCCGCACCACCCCAAAAAGAAATGTTATTGCATTATTCCTTTTTGTTTTCTCGATTCCTACCTTGTAACCAAAATGCTCCCTTTGTGTGATGGTAGACTTGTTGGTTCTAATAAGTAGGACTGGTTCGCTCCTCCCTCCTCCAAGCCAGGCTTTTCTTTTTATCATGTAGTACCTGCTTCTCGTGCACCTCTTCAGTGCCTTGGCAAGGTACAACAGAAACACAGCTAAATGGTAGATGGCCATGCTCTGAGTCAACTTATTTCTTCCCCATATAGTCTTACAAGGCAAATCTATTTGAGGAGACACATCCGACATCGCTTTAGCAGGCAGTGGTAAGCCCAAGCATCATTTGCTAGGTTGGATTTCTCGTTGGCTCTGCATTTTTGTGGTTTTGGTCTGCTGGAAAAGTGTAATATCAATGCCCGTGTTCTCTTGTGTGATGGGGCTTCCTGCACACATGCTGCAAGTAGCCAGCTTTTTCTGTGGTGAGGGGTTATCTCCAGCTCATGTGTAGGCAAGGGAGGAGAAGCTTGTTGACTTCTCTTCTATGTACTGTGGGCAGTCAACTCTTGCTCACACTGAAAGTGTTCAAACCAGGATAGAAGAAGGAGTATGTTTACATTGAAGCAATGTTGGGTAATAGTATCTATGCAAGTAGTATCCTAGTTACATTATGTAGATGTACCACACTGCACCAAAAATTCCTTATAGTGATCTGCGTTCCTGTGAGGAAGTATATGCAATATCTGATAGAATTTTGAGTTGATGCGTGATGAGTTTTTATCGTTATCTGGTCTGCAGATGGCCCTGACCAGCTGCACGTCTGTAACTCTTGTCACCAGTTCTTGTTATAATAGCAATCAAGGATAGGATTTGCCTGTGTAAAATACTTTTTAGCAAACTAGGTTTTGTGGGTTCTATGTCGAATTACAGTTGCCATTAAGCACTAGAACTTTGAGGCTCAGCCGCCTTTCCCTGAACAGAATTAGCTACCTGGAGCGATTAATGTGCTTTACACAAAGCGGGAGCAGGCTGAATCAACTTGAGGGTTGATGAATTTGGCGCTGCTGAAAGAAGATGCATTTGTTCGAGATTCGAAAACCTAATCGCAAAGATGTTAATCTCTCTTGATGCTTTATGTAACAGGGGACCATGTGACCTCAGGATCCTTAGCGTCGTCACTCTTCGCCCTTCTTGTTTTTGTTGATTGTGGCCAACCACTGTTAAACTCCGCAAACTTTGAATAGAAGCGAGTGGATAATCTTTAACGGGCGAGGCTTTGTGATTCTTGAAAGTGCTGTGGAGTTCAGGACCCGTGGTTAATAGTGGAATGCTAATGCTAATCTTGCGGCTGCCCAGGAAGGAGAGGTATTTCTCCCAACCTTCCATGTGGGGGAAACCGATCGGCAGGTCCTAAATAGATACATCAATGAAAGTGACACTTGTCCAGAGGCACGGCTCTGACCAAATAACCATGAAAGTGTTATTCTTGGAACTGGAACAGCATCTAAAGAGGTATTTATAAAGGTTTTAATTTTTAGATGCTTGATTTGCTTGTATTCCTCCTTTTTTTTTTGAAAAAATATTTCTTACACTATTTTATTTGAGCAAGTACTTAAGTGCTTCTCCTAAACTAAGGTACTTGGTGCTTGTTAAAACTATTTCAAACTGTTTCAAGCTAAGAGTATCATACTGGTTGAGAGTACTGTGTTGTGCAGGGTGGTTTGCTTATTCACTGAAAGTCTACATGTCTTGAAAAACCTTTACTGCAATATTTAAAATATTCCATATTTAAAAAATGTTTAGCAGTACAGTACTTTTCTTTCCTCCTTTCATAAGAAAGCCCCACACTGTTCCAGTTATTTCAAGTCTTAAGTGTTGTAATGCTGAACTAAAAATGATACTTTTAACAGTATTTGAAACTTATTATCAAAACAAGTTTGTATTCATTTGTATATTTTTTTAGACATAATATATACTGTCTTCTGTCTTGTTACGTGTTCAAAGAAATATTTAGTTAATTAGCCTTGTTAAATGTTTGGAGAGGCATTGAAATATAGGCTAGTCTTCAAATTAGGTTTATCAACCTCCTTTTCCATATAAACAATGAAATATGAAAATGCATGGTTTTGATTGAGTTCCTTTCTGGTGTTGAAAAGAAATGTGAAGTAACTGGGTGAGTAGGAAGAGTTATTTTACTGAGTTAAAAATACATGACAGTGGGGGGAAAAAATGCCCTGACTCTTCATGTTTTAGAGTTGTTGTTCTGTGTTGAGAAGGCAAATACCTTTCTGTGGGAGGGAGCACAGAATGTGTTCTTCATAACTTCTGATCTCTGAACTGGTGCTTTTGTTATGCCACACCCTTAAGATCCAAAAGCCTTGCTCTTATTATATAAATTTTGACAAATACTAATTAATACATTTCACTTTATATTCTTGTCATGCTATATTTGTAGTATTGCCTGTGGTAAATAGGTGCCTCTTTAAAGAATAAAATTTATACATTGGAAAGCTTTTTTTTAAAAAAAAAAACCTCAATTTTTATTTCTTCAATCGGCGGTTTCTGAAAACATGCTTGAACTTTCAAATGAGTGTTAAAAAATATACTGAATTAATTCGTCTGAATGCCTAAGGGAACCAACGTAATGGAAATCTTCTATAATAGCAGTTGAAATATAATGACAATGGGTATGCTATGCTTGAACAGTGTGTGTTCAACAATGACCTGTGTCATTGTGTAACACTGAACAAGAAAGGTAATATTGAGAAGGTTGTTTCCTACCACAAACCAATCTACTCTACAAAATCTATGATGAAAAAAGTGTGATGGAACAGACATCTGATTTTTCTTTAACCTTTCTGCATTATTAAGAGGTTTTGCTTTAACTGTTTTTTGCTGATATGCATAGCAGCATGATGTAGCACCTCTAGTCATAAACCAAAATCTGCATCTGTTAATACTGTGCAGAAAAATTGGATATTTTCTGCTGTATTTGTACTAAATGAACTGTTTCCTGTTTACTACTTGTTTGCTTTTGTTTCCTCTAGTTTCTCTTGCAGAGATGCTGGTTTTGCTCTAGTTGTTTTTCTGTGAATTAAGGTTGGCTGATTCTCATGTCACCAAACATTTCAAACCAAGGAGAAACTTTCAGCTCTCTCGCAGCTGCTCTGGGCTAATGTTGCACGTAGTTACATTTTCTTTCCAGAATTGACCCTACTGAACGCATGGAGTAAATCCAAAGAAACATCTGATTTTTCTCTGGGTTAGACATAGGGTCTCTTTTTGAGAGAGAGTGCAGTTGTGTGGGACTTTCTGGAGGGAAGAGGAGCAATTTCTAGGTCAGGCATCTCGTTTAAAACTTTGAGGGTAGTGACACAGTTGGTGGATCTTTCCTACTTGCAGTCCTTTGTTAAGGGCAGGTTACAGCAGACTGAAAGGGCTTTTACTCCTAATTACATTTGATACTTTATGCTTTCTCAAGTTTGGCTGTCAGAATGACATCCAAGATCTAGAGTTCAGGCACTGGAGCTCCATGAAGGTGCTTTGGAAGGGGCATCCCTGAAGTCTTTGTGCTACTGAGGAGCTGTCTGGGCTCCAGGCAGCTGGAAAAGGTGATTACGTGGGTGTGCAGGAGCTCCTGCTTCCCTTGGAGTGCAGACCACAGGTTGGTGGCCATGTCCACCTGAGATCCGTTGTGTATCAGCACCTCTCCATTTTCATACTGAACAAACAGTGTTGTAGCATACTCCATATTTCTTTTTGAAACTTGGTTGGAAACACAGAAGATGTAAGCCTGGGGAGAAACAAATCAGGGGATGCTTCAGCCTCTTGAGTATGGTGTCAACTGGAAGAGGGGAGTGCTATGTGTACCTGCTTGCTCTTGAGATGGTTGAATTGGGCTGTAGTTGGTTAAAATACATGAATGATACTGAAGGCAGGGAGAAAACCTTCAGTCTTGCACTGTTATATTTAGGTCACCCCTATCAGAATTTCAGTAAGAATTTCAGTTTGTTTAAAGCATACCTTAGTGAAAGGCATCTAGTCTCTATCTGATGGTATCAAGGGATAGAAAACCCACTGTAGTTATGAGCTAGTCCTTCTTATAGTTTTTAAAAGTCAGACTTTAATTCATCATGAGATAATTATTAGATGGACACTAAAATGAAAAATTAAACCAAAAATCTAACAGCTCCCGAAACCTAGTATTTTTTCTGTTTAAAGGTATTTTTTCACTCGGGTTAAATTGCATCTCAGTCCTTCCAAGGATCCTTTCAAGTACCTTGACATCTTTCCGTTTATCAGTACAAGTAAATACCCCCAGCCCCAGTCTTTGAATCCGTTCGATGGGTCTTTTGGATGCATTTCAGTTTATCAACAGCTTGTTTTAAAATGCTGAGCTCTTCAGAAATGGGGCTGAAAAACAGGTTTGGGCAAACTAATTCAAGACAGGAGCCTATCTCAGTTGCGCCAGTGCTACCCTGTGAGTCAGACATTCACTTGCAAATATTTTGTTTATAGCTGTCATGATTGCTTGTACTCTGCTGATTGATGTTACCTACCTGCAATTAGCAGTAGCTTTAGCAGTAGCTGGAAAGAGTCAGAGAGGAATTCCCCCAGTCGGTACTTTGTGTGGGAGCTGGTGATGCCTCCCTGGATGGGAGGCCGCCTGGGATGGTTTTTGTAAGAGGTGACTTGTCCTCTGTGCTTGGTGGGACACTGCAGCACTGGGGGCTTTAAATCCTATGTCTCAACAAGGTTGTTTTATTTTCTCCTTCCTAGAACTTGACAGCAGTGTGGCCGCTCGCTGTGTTGGTGCTGTAGAAAAATGGGCATCTGGGCTAACACCCCGTGTGTGAATGAGGAAATGCACCTGGGAGCTGTTTTGGACTCCTGTGTGTTACTAAGTGGGTTACTCATATCAGACTTCTGATACTGGAATTGGTTGGGTTTTGTTTTTGTAGGGGTTTTGTTTTGTTTTGAGGTTGTTTTTTTTAAGCCGCAAAGATTCAAGGTGTCATCTTAATGACAGTGGTTTCTGGAGGATGAGGTAATTGTTTTCGAGAAGTACCAGGTGCCTGACACAGTATATACATGAGCTCAGACCTTGTTTTTGAACTCCTGTAACAGCTAATGGAACATATTTTAGGTGGATATCCACCAGAAAACAGGCATCAGCAGTATGGGGGAATAGTCTGGGCTGCTTCATAAACAGGATGCCACTCATAAATTTAGCCAGCTCTGCATAAAGACAATTACCTGGTTATTGAATAGGTATGAAATAATATGCTGGAATCTTCCCTTCACAAGTTGTGTATTAGAAGATTATAAGTGTATCTTCTGCTGTTTGCAAAATGCCTGGCTCAAGGGGTGACTAAATGTCAGTGGTGGCCGCCGCAGACCTGACGGTCTCGAGGTACTTGCTGTTCGCAAGCTAGAAGATGCAGTCCTATGGAAAATGAGGAATTTCTACTGCCTGGGGTTCCTTTAGAGGAGCAGTAAGGTACTGAGGAGGGCTGAAATTTCACTTTAGAAGGAGCACCGGGATTTTAGGATGTACAGGCCTTCTGGAGGTGATGTGGACCCATGCCAGCCATTTGTACTCTCTGGCCTAGAAGGTGCTCTGGTGACATGTTCAAAATATGCTGAGCCAGCACATCTGTTCTGACTGTTCTCTTTAGTTTGCAGTGTGGCAGAGTTACAGGAATGAAGTGTTGTGACAAAGTAGGTAATATATCTCTAAAGCCATAAGGCATAATCAGGTCAGGTTTAAATACCTATTTATCTCTCCATAGGTAATTTTTAAGTACACCTCATTTCATAGTCTTATGTACTTTCCCAGGTATCTTGCATTCTGTTTCAAAATGGTATTTGCTTTACAATTTCTTCCTTCAGCAAAGAGAAAGTAAATGTTTTTTACATAGATACACTCTGTTGGGATTTGTGCGATTGTGAGTCAGCAGGTTTTGTGTCTCTTAAATCATTAAAGCTATGCTTGAATTAAGAAACCTGGGAGTATTTTCTCACTCCAGGGTCTAGCTGTACCTGTTACTCAACGCCGTAACAAGTTGAAGCACAGGCATACATCAGGTTCCTTTCAGGTCCTTATTTCCACAGGAAGAGTTTTGGGGAGAAAGGGAGCACAGGCTGGGTAGGAAATCGTCCAGCAAATAGCTGGTTTGGTGGTTGATAAAGGGGAGCAGGACTTTGGGATACACCACTCTGTGCAATAAATCTGGTGAATCAAGTCACATTCTTATGTGTTTCTGGAAATTCCCCATGCACTTCCTGAATGGGTAGAGGTACACGGGGGTTGATTTCTTCAAATTAAAGTTTCCATTCAGGTATAAAAATACCTTTAAATATATTAGAGCGAATTCCGCCTGTTAAAGAACATTTGTGCTTGGACAGAACAGCAAGCCTTGAATTTTCTTTAAATTTTTTAGGCAGTCACCAAAAGATGGTAGACTGTGGGTTGAGGCACAACTGAAGCAGAGTGTTTTGACCACTCAGAAATTAGGAAATATGATATCACAAATTTGCGTAACATACATGCATTAGAGCCAGGTGAGTTAATCTGAGATCATTCACCAACTTGTTCATTGGTGTTGCTAAAACGTTTGAAGCCATTTGTCAGTGATTGCAAAGAGAATTAAGTTGAATAAGTGCAAATGGACGCCTGGATGGAGGTCTGTTGTCTTGTGGGCTTTGCTGAAGAAGAAAAGTAGCATTGAACTTTCATTTTATTGTCTTTATTCTACCATGCATATAAGTGAGCTGTAGACTTGCCTAACAGAATGGCCTTAAAAATGTTTCTACACAACAGGGTGGTAACGGGTGATGTGCCACCTCAAAAACCGAGTAGTGATGGACCTTCCTCCTTGTTCATGGGAGATTGGGTTCCACCTCCTGGCTGCTCCATTCCTGCACTGTGGTTTTGTGTTTTGTTTATGTACTTTCCTCCTTTGATCATCACTGTTTTTAATAATTTCTGTAGAAGCTAGAGTAGGGAACTTCATTCCCATCTTCCTGAAGACCATGGGACAATGCTGGTTAAGGATTTCTTCCTAGCAACTTTGTGTTGACTTCTAGTAGGATATACTTCTGTGGGAAGTACAGGCTTAATTTCCGGTGTTGAATTAAGATGTGACCATCAAAGGGAAAATGATAATCAGTGAGGAGTGAGTGTATGCCATCTGTTATGCCATATAAATAATTTCTTAATAAGTGTGACTAAATTACTAGTTGATCCAAGATTTCCAATATAGTTTCAAGGGGAACAATTAGTAAAAGGAGGCAAGGTGGGAAAAGAGGAAGGAAGGGATTAAGTGGTTTAAAAAAAAAAAAGTTTAATGGGCATAGGCTTTACAGGGGGCTGGGGACAGGGGAAATGAACGGAGTTTAAATTCTCCGTTCCTCTCCTTCCACAATTAGTACCAGTCATTAAGACTGTATTCCCATTTTGTGTGACTTTGTGTGACTTTCCTACAGCCTTGAGGAAATAGATGATATTGAGAGTTTAAAAAGAACAATAAAAGATTACCCTTCTCAGTTACAGGTTAAGTGGGCTAGTTTTTAATTTGATTACTAAATCCCACTGTGTGCTATCAAGATAAGGTGGGGTGGGTGAGTGTCAGCCGCTGTCCCTCTTTGGGCTGTTGGCCCCCTGCATCAGAGAGGCTGTTCAGTATAGAGAACTTCAGCTTTCCAAATGTGTGTCATGTCACTGCACCAAACCACTTCCTATACTTGCTATATTTCTTTTGTTATGTTAGGTGTAACTTGAAATGCTCCAGTGACTCTCTTTTCTCTCCTCTTCATTTAATTTTGGAGTACGTGGTTGAAAAATCTGATGTTTACAGTTAGAACAAGTGGAGTTAAATGCTCGTGTAAGTGGGCTTTACTCTGAGGTGTTCTTGGCTTTGAGAAAGGCATTGCCCATGAAAGCTACTTGTAAGAACAGGAAATTTAATGCTCTTTTTATGAGTTAAATGTAAAATCATTTAAACCAAATTTCATTTTGCAGAAAGGAAAAATTAATTTCAGCTTCATGCTTCAGGTAGTAAAACTTAAAGATTGTAACATCAGTTTTGTACATATGCTGTTTTGTGGCACTAAATGTTTTTTCTCCCCTTCCATCTTGGGGACAGTGACAGCATGCTGAGTGAAGTCATTTGCCACTTTCTGGAGGAAGTAAAATCAATTTCTGGCTCAGATGTCTCACTGAAAACTTTCAGCATGCCAACACGGTTGGTGGATCTTTTTCCACTTGCAGTCCATGGTCAAGGGTAGCTCATGGGATACTGGGGAGGGCTTTCACTTTTAATGAAGTTACATATTTTATACTTACTCATTTGAAGCTGGGATATGAAATTAGGGAAGCCTGTGTTTCCCAAACTAGATGTTACTGCAAATGTATAACACTTTAAATTTGAGTGGTGTTGCATCTGGATGCAATTTCAGGTTTTGAGGTAGGGTAGACCTCAGTTGACTCTATGAGGAGACTTTGAAACTCACCGAATGTGCCTGGTCCATCATCCCAGCCTGGTTGCTACATGGTCATCTATCAATGGTCTCAGGGAAGGGGATGCCGCACGTACCTCTCCCAGCATCAGAATTGCTTTAAGATGGCTTGTATCTCCTTGCAGAGTTCTCTCTGCCTAGTGAAGAGTGGATTATCTCTGTATCTGACTATATCCAAGTACTTGACACAGACCTTAATATGTTTTGCCTACATTAAAATTGGTAGGATCATTATAATTCTCATTAAAAACAACTGGGATTGACTTAGCAATTAGTTGCCTGTAAAAGAGAAAAAGGATATTCTCAGAGGAGACAGTGAGAACTGCTCCTTGTTTGTCTTTTGATCTTACATGGTTATCTTCTTGCTTTTAAATGCAGCTTTCTGTCTCCTCTGCAGAGTGCACAGCATGATACTTCTGTGTATGCATTGTCATTAGAGATACTGTCAGGTTATTTCCAGAACCCCAGCGGGCTGTATGTATTCTTTCCACTGAATATTTATTTAGTTATGCTTGCACATCTGGCCAAAAAAAAAAAAATTACAAATATAGTACTTTATTTCACTAGCATCTTGCTTAGCTTTCACTTTTATCTGTTTTTCATGGAACTGAAAACCACTTCCTAGCAAAACAAATTATAGATGCAAATAACTTTTCTCTGGGGGAGGATAAATACACATTTAGGAAAACTGACAGAGTAATATCTGGTAGCAAGAGGTTCCTGAGTTTGGCAATAGTACATAAATTGAAATATGCAGAATTAAAACTAGAAATAAAGTATATTTTAGCCTTTGGAGCTGAGCAGTAAGTTCTTAAAGGCTTATGTTCTTTAAATCAGAATACTAAATACAAGTTTGGGGCTGGAAAAGGAAGTTGGCTGAGACTGTGATCTTTATTTGGACTATCTGAATGTGATCTTTCTTCTTTTTTCCTTAGTATGTTAAAAAAATAATTGACTGTGGGAAAAGAAAATCATTGAGTAGTACAAGACAGGCTTATCTTGTACCTTTACTGAGATGAAGAGGGAAAAAAAACCACAACCAAAACCTCATGACCTATTGAAATAAATAGTCCTCCAGTCCTTGATGTCAACTGCAGCCGGAGTCCTCTTTAGGTTGGTTGTTGGCTTGGAGCAATTCTGCATAAGTTTGATACTGGGAGGTTGCTGTCAATACACAAATAGTTTTGAATTTATGAATTTTAAGGCAGAATAGTGCTTTGTCATTTATTGATCATTTTTAGATGCCAAGTGAAATGTAAAGTCAGATGTCATGTAGAATCTCATTACTGTAGTCTTTTATGGAGTAATTAACAGTTTTTTTATGTTGTTGTTGTTAACCTCTTCTGTACTTTGTAGTTGAAAACTTTAGTTGAAGCCACAGGATCTGAGCCTGTCTATAGCGTAAAGTGAGAGTGTGCTGTGACAGACATTGTCGTTTTCCAGTTTCTGGTGTGGTCTCATTGCAACGTAGTCAAAAGACAAGATTTATTTTAAATTCAGGAGATGCTTGTAGGGCTTTTTAATGTTGGCATCTAAAGGGAGCAAGTTACTTGAAGATACATTTTTAACACGCACACAGAAATACGCCAAACCAGACCTGCATACAGACAAAGTGAATCTGTGCCGCAACTTCCCTCATTATGTGCTGAAGATGAAAAGCACTTTTTTTCAAGTGCTTAGCATGATTAAATTGAGACAAGAGGGAATTATTTAGTGGGAGAAACACAGTGTTTAAGAAGTGAAACACTACAAAAGGTGAAACGTGTTAAAATGTCTCTGACTACTGTATATGTTACAACTTCAGCAGTTAATTTCTTTGAGGATCAAAGAGGCTGGTGAACTATTTGGTTAGCGCTATTGTATTCTGCTCTGCTCGGTTCTCAGTAACTCTATCAAGTCTTTTCCTATTACTTTATGCAGTTTGTGAACACCTGGGGCGCTCCATGGATGTACAGGTTTCCAAAGCGTGTCACCCTCCGTGTAAGGAGACTCCCAACAAATGTCCCCTGCCATCGCCAATCCAGAGCTAACAGGGGGATGAATTGGTCCAGCACAGTGCAAGCCCAGAAATACGGGATTCTGCAGCCTTTTCTCACCTCTGCTTCCAGAAGTGCAAAATTGGAAGCTTTTGCAAGAGTCTGATATTGTGTAGTGTCTGTTAATGAGGTGTTAAAAGCGATGGTTAGAAGGTTTTGAATGACAGGGTATTCTTCGTGACTCCCTTCTAGGGGGTTGTAAGGGAGGGTGAGTCAAAACTGCATAATTGGGGTGAAGTAGGTGTTGAATGTCATGGTGGAAGAGGCAGGAGAGGAGACTAAGCAATGAGCAAGCAATGGGAAATGGAGTTTGTAGGATTATTTTCCTTAGATACTTTTATTTCATAAATTAGACTTTATTTTGGTTTATTTTAAATTTTATTGTTTTATTTTTGCATAAATGAAGTTTTATTTAATTTTTAAAAAGCAACAGCAAAACCCCAACCTTTACATACGGAGTTGAGTCTCTGTCCCTACCAAGGCAGATGACAGAGTGTGAGATGAATGTCAGAGGTTAGTGATGCTCCCTCGCTGCTCAGTTTTGGGGATGAAAGTGATACATGTCACGTTTTTTTATTTCCTGGATGATCTGAGAGCTCAAAGCTTTCTCAACCATCAAGAGACACATTTTGCTTTTTTTTTATAGGGTGGGCAAAGCACAACATGCATATTAATGTGTAGTCCTACTTATGCAGCTGGCAGCTTTCTGTTGAATCACAACTCATCTCACAGGCATCTAAAAATAAATGACGGAATTTGTTAAAAGCCCACTGAAGCTAATGGAAGATGGTTAATGACTTTACTGGGAATTGGATTTAGGAGCATATCTGTATCTCTTCATGAAGATGTATTAATATAGACTAAAGAGGGGGAAGTTATTTATTGCTAATTTAGTCTGAGAATCATATCATTTTTCTGTCATAAGTGGATTAATGGCATTTAATAATTGACGATCCTTATGCCACAACTAACAATCATCCCGGAGTGCATCCATGAGTTTTATTTTTTCATGTATGAATGAAAATACATGCAAATGTTTGTTGTCTATCCTGCAAGAGCAAAGCAAGTGTTTCAAGGGTATGTCTGTTCAGGCATGTGTGTCTGTGATCTTGAGTTATTTTGTAATGATCTGATTAACAGAGATAGGACTTCTCACTTTTTGTACCTAACCTGATGTTTTCTGATTAAGAGCTTCAGGGTACTGAGGTTACCCCTGGGCTTCAATTTTGTAAACTCTGGTGTCCCAAGTAACTGCCATGATGAGGAGTCATTTGAGACATTACTGATTTCCAAGCCCCAACCCTTCATAAAACATTAATTTAGATCAACTCTAGGACAGGAGCTGATACAGATTCCAGTACAGATGATGTGCTTTTGGAACTATTTAATAAATGGCTCACTTGATCACTGAATATGATGAGCACCATTGTGTGCAGCCAACTAACCCCTGCAAAGAAAGTGGTTAGTTGAAGGGTACACACACTATATGGTTACTCATGTTTGTCCATCAGGACGTGGGAAGCTGGAGCCTGATGCATATGTTTTAATGTGTTGCTTCTAATTTACTTGCTGTTACATTTGCAAGTCAATACAGGCAAGGAGGTGTTTTGTGTTGGTTTTTTTTGTTGTGTTTTTTTTTTTTTTTTTAAAAAAAGCTTCCTTTAATTTTCAGCCTGTTAGGCATTGTTCTGTGCAACTTCCCCAGGTACCCTGAGGGCAAGGTGAGCTGTGCCCTTGTGGGATGTGCATCGTATTTGGTACCCGGAAAGCGGCTACGAGGACCTGTTATTCTTAAATGTGACCTCTCTCGTGAATAGGATTAGTTTGTACTACTCTGCTGGCATTATTGAATGAAAGAATAGTAGACTAGGACAACATAAATAAACTAAGAAGGATGATGCAGATACGCAAATGCTAAATTTAGCTTTAAGATGATTATTCCGTGCCTCCTGGCTTTCCTGCTTCTCTAGGAGCAACACCTGTGACATATATGTGACTTATAGTTCTTGGAGAAGTGTGCCGTAGAGAATTGAAGAGGGTTTGGGGTTTATTTTTGTGCCTTTAAGTCATGTAATGCCTGGTGAAAGTGCTGGTCTAGAAAATAGTGGTTTTAGAGGTTGGTTGTTTCTTGTGGCAATATTTCGTGGTGGCGTAATTCGGCCTTGGGTCTCCTGAAGCGTTAATGGTAGAGAGGATCGTTTGGACTGACTGTGACTTCAGTAGTTGTGTTCCATGGCACACAAGAGGAGCATATAACATTTGCTGAGAAATACACCACAGTTAGGTGGGAGAAGGATTTTTCTTAAATTATTAATGCATGTGCTGCAACTTTTAAGACTGTAAGTGGTGTATGGTACAGTACAATTTAAAAATGAGGGAATAGGCATTTCCCCTGTTACTGTAGAAGAACATCAGCTGGCTTGTTAGAAATCTGCAGGTTTGTGCTGTGTGTGCTTTTTGTGGATGATTTCATGGCTGAGTATTTTTTTTCATGAATGGGTTTATGGGCCAATAAGACCTATGTAAGGGATAAACAGGGATCGTGGGAGTGTGAAACAGTTTGCTCTGCCGTGGGCATCAGTGTGTCTGCGTTTACCGCCTTTCACAGACGAAGCGGGTACGGATTTTATTCTGCGAGGCTGAAACTTGCCGCGCCGGGTCCAGCGCGCCGGTCTCGCTCCGGACCGAGGCGGTGGTCCCGGGCGGGTGTCTCTCTCCCGGCGCGGGGGGCGGGCAGCCGTGGGAGCCGGGGCTGGTCGTTAGCGGGCGGTACTACCGGCTGCCGAGAGGTGGCGGTGTCGGCGCGGCCAAGTGCGGCCCCTCGGCGGCGCGGCCGCGCTCCCGGCGGCGGCGGCTGGCAGCCCGCCGGGCCGCACTGGGCTTCCCCGCCGGTTCACAGCCCCTGCTGTATTATTAGTGTATATGTATATACTTATACATATATATATATTGTTTTTTAATTCTCTCTCCGTTCTTGCGGGTGAGCATCGGTACGGTGAACCGCGCTCCGGCAGCGCGCGTGTCAGGGTTTCGCGGGTATGGGGTGGCAGAGTGAGCCCTCCCACGCGTGCGGGGCCGTAGCGCGTGGGCGCTGCGGGGCGGGCAGGGCTCTGCCGGTCCGGAGGGGGCGCTGCGCGGGGTGGGGGAGCGTTCCTAATGAGATGCGATGGAGGCGGGGCCCGGGTGGCGGCGTAGCCAATGGGCGGCGGCGCCGCCGCATAAATTATGGGGGGTGGCGGGATGTCCAGGTTTTGTGCGGCGCGACGAAGCGCTGACCTCGGAGCTGGCCGAGCGCAGCCCCGCGCCCCGCAGGGTCCCGCCGCACGGCCCCGCCGCTGCCCGGCGGAGCTGCCCCGCCGCCCGGAGCGCCCGCACACGTCTGGAGAGAGGGAGACCTGATTTCTCCGGGGAGCGTTTCTGGCCGCGATTGCATGAATGCCCAATGTTGTAGACCAGTGGCAATGGATCTAGGAGTTTATCAACTGAGACACTTCTCGATTTCTTTTTTATCGTCTTTGCTGGGCACCGATAACTCGTCCCTGAGGCTCGACAGTAGGTAAATAAGTGTTGTGTCCGAGGGGCCGTGCCGGCGCGGCGGTAGCGGGGCAGGTGAACGCCGGGCTGGCTCCTTTGTCCGGGGGAGCCGCAGCGGCGGCACCGGGCGCCCGCCTCGCCTCGCCTCCCCGGGGGCGATGCCGTCCCCGGCGCGGAGCGCCTCTGCCGCAGCCTGCAATTAAGCTCCATCTTCGTGGTCTGCTGGGAGGGGGGGGGGGGAATGTCGGGATATCTGATCCGACTGCGGGCGGGGGTTCGGGGCGGCTTCACAGGTTGCTTTGCTGCAGTGGAGCATCCCGGTGAGGCGGCGGCAGCGGCAGGGCAGCGTGAGGATGACTTTCTCAGCCAACTAGCTACCAATGCCCGCGTCTCTTGGCTCTTAAATAATTCAGCCGCTGCTAATGTATGTTTTTTTTTTTTCTCTCTCTTTCTTTCTCGCAGCTCCTCTGGTGCAAGCGTGGTAGCTATCGACAACAAAATCGAGCAAGCGATGGTACGTACCGATTGGGGCATAAAACCTTGTTGATGTTTAAAGCGGTGAACAATATCGGGATGCGGCGGGCGATGGTTAACCCGTGCGGGAACGTGTTTTTCTAGCGGGGCCGGGGAGGGAGGGGGAAGCACGGCTTTGGTTTGGGTTTGTTTTGTTTTGGGTTTTGGTTTTGTTTTGGTTTTTTTTTTTTTTTTAGTTGTCGTTTTATTGATGAAAGGTTTGCAGAGGGGAGGAATGCGTTCGTTTCTCTATCGATGCCGGGCAGGGAATGACGGCATCGCTTTCGGCGCCTGCCTCTCCAAACGATTGATCCCGGCTCCGTGCGGCGGGGGAGGGGCGCTGCTGGGGCAGAAAGCATTTGTTTGTGAGGTTTTACCCCTGCAAGAGGGAGGTATTTTGGAGTACTTTCGTTTTTTTAACTCTTCGCAGCGCATCCCACTCCGCGACACCCCTGCCAAACGGGTGCATCCCCCGCGGGCTGCAGCCACAAGCGTCCTCTGCCTCTGTGCCTTTCTCCCAGGCGTCTCGGTGCGCGGGAACGGCAGCAGCCCCTCGGGGGCCGCCGGGCCGGCCCCCGCCCTGCCCCCGGCACGGTGCCGCCGCGCTGCGCCTGGGGCCCGGCCGCCCTTTGTTACTGGAGCGGTGCCTGGAGCCGCTCTCACGGGAGGCTCTGCCGACTGTTGCTAGGCAAACTGCGAGCCTTTAACTCCCGGCTATAAATAACTCGGTCGTTCATTGGCCGGGCCGCGCTCTGACGTCAGCCGCGGCCGCGCAGGGCCGGCGGGAGGGAGGGAAATGCGGCAACCTGCGCTGAGAACTGGCTGCAGCCGGTGCGCGGGGGGCGGGGCCTGCCTCCGCGGGCGGGGCTTACCTCGGGGGCGGGGCATGCTGCGCGCCCCGGGGCCGCACGTGTGCGACACCCGCACCGCGCCCCCCCACCCAGTTCCCGGTGATGTCCTCAGCTGGGGCGACCGGGCTCTGTCAGCTCCCGGCCACTGCGAGGGAGCGCTTTGCCCGGCCCCTGTTCCTCTGCCGAAGGGCTGCTGGCCGCGGGTCTGGCCCAGGGGGCTTGTGGCCCTCCTCTTCTGTGCTGAGCAGGGCTGGGTTTGCACCAGCTCGCTTCATCTCCAGCTGAGCTGGGTGGGAGCCCGTGACTGGCATGGGGCTGCTTTCCTGATGCATACGCTCTCCTCTGCTTTTCAGGATCTGGTAAAGAGTCACTTGATGTACGCAGTAAGGGAGGAGGTGGAGGTCCTCAAAGAGCAAATCAAAGAGCTGATAGAGAAGAACTCCCAGCTGGAACAAGAAAACACTCTGCTAAAAACACTTGCCAGCCCGGAACAGCTCGCCCAGTTCCAAGCACAGCTGCAGACTGGTTCCCCGCCTTCCTCTTCCCAGTCACAAGGGACAACGCAGCAGCCTGCTCAGCCGGCATCACAGGGGTCAGGGCCATCAGCGTAGCTCAAGATGTCATTGCCATCGTGATCGCTGGCCTCTGGACTGCCCAGAGCAAGAAGGACTAGCGGGAATCCGCCGCAGCCACCCTTCATCCATTTCAATGCACATTGCAAACCAGACTAAGGACTCCACAGCCTGCACGCATCAGGAGGGGCTTCTCCCCCCGTGAATTACGCATTCATCTGTCTCTCTCTTTCCTCCTTTTCCCCCTTTGGCTTGAAGGAGTCTTTGTTCTTAGGTTGATTGAGTAAAATAAACTTCCAGAGAATTAGCACAAGTACACTGGGGACTTGAGCAGCTTCTGCAAATGGCTGAGAAACGAAGCTGCATGCCTGAATTTTTCTGGTTTGTTTTTTAAATCTTCCACTCATCCAGTGATAAAACTAATACAAGTGCTTTTCAAGCTTGGAAATATGAAGAAATAGACTGGAGTAAAAAGCGATGGCTCAATCCCCCATAGTGCACTGGGGTTCCAAAGTGAGGACTGGTGCATAGGATCTAAGGAACAGGGAGAAAGGTAAATTCAGTGTTTAACACTTAATTGTCACCTGAAACCTTAAGTGCAAATATTTGCACCGTTTTCTGAAGCAGTGGACAGGTGCATAAAGCTGTATTATATATAGAAAGCAGGTAGGTGACGTACAGTTGGGTCATAGGATAATTACAATGAAGGTTATTTGCCTACTGTATATTTGTGTATTTAGTGTAATTACTTTGTAAAATAGAAAACTGTAACTATTTAGGTTGTACAGATTGAAGTTTAGTTGTTTCATTGGCTGATCTGAAGAAGTTTGGAAAGTTTTTTTTTTTTTATGCTACATAAATAAGAATGCACCTACGCAACTGTTCAGAATTTGGCAGATTTATGCTGTTTGTGTAACTTCTGAAGTTCCCTGGCTGCTGATTATCTTGAAGTAAATCTTTGTTCATTGTAGTTTGGTTCAAGACAGGAAAAACCACTCCAAAAATTATCAAACTCTTGCTAGCAAAGAATTTAAAAAAAAAAAAAAAATCGATTTCCCAGTATGGAGTTTTTGCATATGATCTGTATAGTAGTATGCATATGTTTTTGTGCATGTTCTCTAAACAGTTGTAACACGTCAATGTATTTAACTGTTGCACTTGTCAACTTTCAATAAAGCATACAATGTTGATAAATCACTGTTTGTATATTGTACTAATGTTAACTGCAGTCACTTCCAACATGTTGCAATGCAGTTTTACGTGAGCAGGGAGGTCAGGAAACGTAGGTCTGGGTGCAAGATCCTCTCTGTTGGCTTCAGAGCTTTAGTTTCAGCCAAAAAATGCAGCTCTTGCTTTCTACTGCTTCTTAAAAACACAGCGAGTGTGAAGTCAAATTAAGGGGGAATTGTGGGCCTGACTAAGAGCAAAGCTCCTTGTTTTGGTCCAGTCCTGTGCAGTCAGGACTGTTGTGTGGTTCTATACGTTGAGCAGGAGAGAAGCAGGAGCCCATGCTGGCAGCAGCTCTGACACGCTAAATTTGGGGTGACAAAGGCAGGGAGCGTTACTGCTGCCCCAGCAGGTCAGCTGTGGCATCGCCTTCTCTTGAAAAATGCCACTTATGAGACCAGGCTGAAATCTCCATGTCCAAAAGTTTATTGCTTTCACCTCTACAGCTCTTACCTTGATTATTTCTTTTTATTTCTTTTATTTCATTTTATTTTTTGTGAGTTGAAATTGTGTAAACTTGTATTATTTCTGCCTTGTGAAAGTGTTGAGGAGAATTCCCAGTCCTGTGCAAAGATAGAGCTGTTTCCCTTCAGTTTGGAAAAATCATTTAATCCTTTTTAGTAGTGATAACTAAAATATAACCAAATCTAAACTTATGAGCTTCTAGATGAAAGATTACAGATAGCATGTGATAGTCTGTAGCTGGGGGAGTGAAGGAATTTGCAGGTTTACGGTGGATTCTCTTTACTGGTGTTAAGGATGTGAATGTTGGACACTTACAGTATTCACAATTAATGGGATAAAACGGTCAAGTCCTTTTGAGGAGTAGTAAGACAGTACTTCAACTGTGAAAGTGGCATCCTAAAATTTGAATACAAGGAATTAATCTCACTTAAAATGTTAATTACAAAGTTGGTTTACATGGCCTCATGTGGCTGCTTACTTCATATACTGAAAATCAGGAGATACCATTCTTGTGGAACTTCATGTAATTCAGAATAGTCAGGTGCAGCAGAGGAAACGAGAAGGCTGAAGGTTCAAAGGCAGGACAGTCACCTTTTTGTGTGATTTGCAGCTAAATTCTTGCTTTTGGGGACTGGTCATGCAGCAGTTCAGACACCATTTATCTGTCTCACAGCGCAAGGGCTGTGTTACCTTCATTGGGATTAGTGTATCAAAGCGTGTGTGTGAGTGTGTCTCTGTGGGAGTGTGAACTTTTAATTCGTAGTTTGTGTTCTTGAGGTTTCAGTACGTAATTTAAGAGTCCTCTTAATGAGGAAAACACTAGCGAGAAATGTGAGATGTTTTTCTTTTGATGGATTAAGCTAAAATTAGAAATTGATGATAGCCTTTGTGGCAGAACAGCACTTGAATTATCTGGATCTGACAAAAGGAATGCTAATTTTGGTGCTGTTTAAATGGCTTGTCTGCAGTTGCTTTTATATTCTGAATGTCTCTTTAGCACTTCCAGTCTGTAACACTGAGTATATAAAAAAGTCAACACACAGATCTGCTTTTTCACCTGCTTCACTGACCAAAATTTGCAAAGGATTATTTTTTGTTTAAAAAAGAAATAGACCTCTGGGTTTACTTCTTTTACTTTGTTTAAAGAACAGCCTGAATATATTCTAAATGCAAGGGTTTGTGTTTTTTTTTTTAAGTGTTCTTTAATACAGTATCTGGATGTCTGAAGGTTTTCAGTTAGGTAATACATTAATAATTTTAGTACATGATGCTTTAATGTTGGCAAATCTGATCATTTAGTCTTGGATACCAAATACTTTTAAAACCACAGAGCCAGTTTGTGGAGCTGTTTATGGATTGTTAGTCAGAGCAACGTTTTGTTGCTGAGATTATTTTAGCAATAGCTCTGTCAAAACTGAAGCCTCCATGAAACAGATTCAAATTGACTAAAATTGCACTTGAGACCCAAACAAAGAGTAGGCATTTCAGTCGGGTTGTGTTGTAATACTTCTGGAATGAATTGTTTTTATTATTGCTTTTGTTCTAGAACAAATGATTTTTCAGAGCACTTTAAATCAAACATTGTCAATAGTCAAGAATCTTTTTCCACCAGAATTTTTCTTTGTACAAACTCTGAAATGCTCAGGTTTTCATCCACAGTGAGAATCAAATTAAATGTAGTCTGTCTTTTATATGTCAGGCTTTTTGTTCTTTGTGTATCTCCAGTTCAGTAACTCTTCAGGCTATAACCAAGCTGTTTGTCATTTAACTTTTTGTTGACATTTAGCTGCACACTTGCTTTATTTTTAACAGCAATATAGTAGACTGATCTAAGCAGATTATCACTGAGAACAAGTTGCGATTTTTTCCCTCTCCTGACTTTTTGTTTTAAACCAATAATTTTTGGCAATTCTAAGGCAAGTCCAGATTCTGAGGGGCTCTGTAAATACTTGGAGAAATGTGCTTCAATAACGTGCCTGAAGACTGTCTGGAGAGCACCCAGACAAAACCTCCCAGCAGCAGTGGGGTAAATGCAGTGCCCCAGAGATGCCTCTCCCTAATTCTTAAGGAATAAATCAGTGCCTGGGAGGCAGCTTCCCCCCTTTCGACTGGAGAAAGAACCCAGCGAGGCTATTTGGGAATTACCACCCTTGATTTCTGTAGCTAACAATGAATGTATTAATCTCAATACAAAGAATTTTAATTATTATTTATTCCTCGTAGGGCAAAATAGCAGTACTCAGCTTGCTGACTGAAGGCATACTCGTTCAGCTTAACATATGCTGTTCACAAAACCTCTTGTTAAGCATCTTGAGTGCCTTCGCAACAGTTCACGTCTTACAGACGTTGCATTATTTCTTGCTTTTCTCCTCTCTCTTTGGGGTTATGCATTTGAACTTTGTGGAGAGTTTTCTGCTGTGGCAAACCTGAAACAAGCTATAAATCCAAGGCTTCACCTAAACTGGAAATTAGCCCAATTCCATCCATGACTGGTCAATGTAACTTACATGGACAAAACGTAATGCAGGATGCCTGCTGGAGGGATCTCCTGGGAAGGCTGGAGGGAGCTCAGCCACTTGAAATGCTTGTTTGAGGACAGTCTGAAAAACACCTAACACTGGCCCGATCCTTTTCCTGCCATGAGTAACAAACCCTTCTGACCGCATTGAGTACGTGCTGAGCCAGGCCAACAAACGGTGTGTTTGAACATCCCATGGCAAGAAGTTTCGAGCAGACGCTGGCAACTGCCCTCCTGAATTGGGGTCCAATTTCCAACAGGAGCAAAGCCAAACTCAGCAATGAAGTTAAAAGCCAAACCATGAATAAACCGACTTCCTTACATTGTAAATACATCGGAAAAGGGCAGCAGTTCAAAAGGGAAAACGAGCGAAACTGCGATGGCTTTTCCTTGAAACAAAGTCCCAGGCCATGGTTGTTCACTGAGGTGCCCCCAGGAGAGTTGTACTGGGCCAAGAGGCAGGGGGGTTTGGGTAGGACATGGCCAAGAGTCCCCCAAAATGTAGCACAACAGGAATCTGGGTACATCATAATGGCCAGCTGAGGAAAGGGAAAACAGTTCTCAAAAGGCTTGTTCCTGAGCTAAGCCAGGTTCTTACGTCATCTTGAAGCTTAACTTTGATTCTTCAGCTGTGTTGGGTGGGGGTGGTTTTTCAGTGATGTGCATGTGGTAATGCGTGTTGGATGCGATTCAAGTCATGAGAAAGTGGCTACGGGGGGTGGGGGGAAGAAAAGGTCATAACACTCTAGTTTACAGTCTTCTAGTTTGGGTGGACTGAGAGCTCTGATAAAAGTTTTCCCTCGAAAAGCTCTAAAGGCTCTGTAAGATGGTGAGAGGTGGAGATCTGGCAAGTGGAAGCTCAGGGCAAATTCACCTGAATCTTGGAAGGAACAAAAGGGCAGCAAATAAAATTTGTTAGTCTTTAAAACATGAAGTCAAGAAGAACAAACATCTATTGCCTTCAGAAACGAAAGCAGATCTGTTGTTCATCAGGGAGTATGGGAAGCGGGGGAGACTTATTTGTGCATTATTTAAATTACAGTCAACCGCTTTTCAGTCCAATATACAGTCAGGATCTCTAGGAGCTGGAGTTGGAAGCTGGGTTATCCATGCTGAGCTCTCAGATCTCCCCCAAAGATCTTGTTTAAAGTATCTGCCTCTGTTATGTTTCTGGTGGAGGCTGCAGTAAATGGTCATTCTTCCTGCCATTAGTTTTATTACTGAGAACCAGCCTGTTCTGCCTATCCGCTGCTGCTTTAATCAAAGCTTTGCTCTCAGATAGCCATCAGAAAAGACATCTGCAATTCAATTAGATATGTGCTTAAACTCACGATCTCTGCAAAACCGGCCGCTGCCAGAACACAGTGCCCTCCGCACCACGGGCTTGCCAGGGCTGCAGGGCTCCGCTCCAACACTGCTGCTTCCTGCCACCAGCTCTGCTTACGGGTGCTTGAAATGAGGATTCCTTCCTCATAGGAGGCTGGTAGGAGTCTATTTCTTTTTTCCTTGCAAAGCAGGAGAAAAGCTGGAAACTTGACACAAGTCAGGAACCACGAGATCTGCTTTATGATGTATCATGAGTGGTTGCTGTAGAGTAGTGTCTTTTTGCTTTGGGAGGTAGGATGAAGAAGCTCCAAAGGTGCTCCAGGGATAACTTATTGCATCTTTTGCATAGGCATGAAAGCATGATGAATTGATGCAAATGTTCACACCAGAAGTCTTGCCTTATTTATTTTCACAGACTCTGCAGTCTCCAGTGCTGTAAGGGCATATCCCCTGGTGCCGGCTGCTCCAGGGCCACCATTCTTGCTTGCAGTGACCCTATGAGGTGACCAAGGTGCAACCCAGACGCCTGGGCAGACCAGAACGCTGAGCCCCTGTGAGGAACAGCTCTTCAAAAATATTTCCTTGGTCCTACAGGTAAAGGTGAGCTACGAGTGAATGTCAGGCAGGTCCCTGACATGTGCTACAACCTTGTTTAAAATGATCCAGAAGGACATTACAAAGTGCTTTACTGGTCTTGCTTAAAGCATTTCTAATAACTGAACATAAAGGCTCGCAAAAATCACAAATGAAAGCAGTTCAGAAGGGAGGTTTGTGTGGGCTTCCTTCTCAAAAAGATGCAGTTGACAAAAACCTCAAACCCAAAGAGAAGCGAAGGTGAATGTGGGGAGTGGATGTGGGCTGCAGCTCACTGCAAACTTTCATGCATGCCAGCAGTTGACAGAGAAGCGTGTTTGATGCTTACCTGGGATGGGAGACAAGCAAATGGGGGTCATGGCAATGCAGCTGAGTACAGCCCCGAGGAGTCCGGGTGCTCTACCTGCCTGGACCCTCTGAGTGCAGGACTTAGCAAAGCCTTGGTAAGTGCCTGCAGCCATGGACTTATCTGTCATTCATGAGGGATCCACCCTAATGGTGATAATGAAAGTGCTTCAGCTCTGTCAGGAGGAGGTGAGAAGAGGACAGAATTGTAAATACTCACAGGCAGTGCAGGAAAAAGTCCCCTAGCCCTTCTCCTCATCTCCATCAGCTTTATCTTTAAATCCAGTGAGCAATGGTGGTGGATCAAGTTCAGTCGTGCTCTCAATGAACAGCAGCTGCCCTTTTAATGGGTTTGTGTAGAGGATCTGGACCAGGACAGCCTTTTTGCCCAGAATGCAGTTACTTCTATTTACCCTTCTAAGTGTCATAAATGCAATTGGGCTTTCTAAGGAATGGCAATAGCTGTATCACCAGGACATGAGGCAATGGGTACAAACTGGAACACAAGAGGTTCCACTTAAGTATGAGAAGAAACTTCTTCACAGTGAGGGTGCCAGAGCACTGGAACAGGCTGCCCAGGGGGGTTGTGGAGTCTCCTTCTCTGGAGACATTCAAAACCCACCTGGACACCTTCCTGTGTGACCTCTTCTGGGTGTTCCTGCTCCAGCAGGTGGATTGGACTGGATGATCTTTTGAGGTCCCTTCCAATCCCTGACATTCTGTGATTCTGTAATGGAAATACATATTCTTAATATACTTTCAATAAATGAAGTGAAATCTCACAGGGGAAGGGAAGCCTAGCATGCGCCCCTATCTGTTTCAAAGGGTGGCCAGTAGAGGAGATTTGGGGGATATCCTACTGGAGCATCCTCAACACCTGCAGTGCTTAAACCCACTCCTGGGCCCTCTCGGTTTTGGCAAAGCAAATGTACATGCCCAGACCCCCTGGACCATCCATCCTGAGCCTGTTGGTTCAGGAGGTGGAGGGTCCATAAGACCAAGCAACATTGGATGGGGCCTTTCAGCTGGCCATTGCCCACCCATCCTTCCCTCAAGGAGCTGTGGTCCCATCAAGAGGGTTATTGCCCCCAGTGAATGGTGAGGCACATAGGACAAGGAGAGGGCTGCACCTCTGCACTGCGTACCCTGGGGGAAAACACTCTGGTTTTCTAGGGCGCTCTTATTTCATCTCAGCGTGGCTGCTCACTGTCAGCCTGGAGGTAAAATCAACCCGCAGCACAACTTTGTTTGCATTTCACCATGCTGCTTCAGTGGCAAATGCCCCTTTCTTTAAAAAAAAGTTTCCTTTTGGGGTCGTGAAAATACAGGTATCAGTTATTAGTAATTTAGAGAGGAAAAAACTCTCATATCTAGAGTCTGTTGCTTACAGGAGGGTTAGATCCTTTGCCTTTTCTCAAGATAGATTTAAGGTGAGCATTTGGATTAGTCAAGAAGATTGAGCAATGCAAAAAACCCCAAAACAAACAAACAAAACCCAAACAAAATCACCACCACCAAAACACAACCCCAAACCTGTATAAACAAAAACCACCCTGCAGAAGGCAAGGGCAATTCTGCACATGGTGATTTTTGGTGGCTTTGGTCATGAAAGTCTTACCCCACGGTGAAGAAGGATTCCTTTCAGCACAGCCTGGGAGTTCCAGCTCCTGCCTCACCAAGTGTGTGCTGTGGCACCCACAGTGTGGGTGGAGAACACACCGCTAGTGAAGTGCCTGGCATAAAAATACTGCACCCCAATGCTGGAACACTGCCCGCCGTCTTGTCCCTGGGAAGCCATTGCCAAAGTACTACTCCCCAAAAAATATGGTTATGTTCTTAAAGGTGGGACTTTCTGTTAGACATCCCCTTTGCTGGAGTCATGGGACCTCCTGTGTGAGCTCAGTTGTGTTCAGCAGGGGCTGTTCCTGCTGCTCTATCTGGTGCCAGTGCTGTGATACTGATGTTTCTCTGCTTACAGTGATGCTTTTCTGCTCAGTATAAACAGAGCAATTCGGAGCATTACCCATCCGTAACAGCCCTACCTGGGCTATCCATGAGGACTGACCCAGCCCAGCATCTGATGGCCATGGCCAGCAGCAGGCACGTGAGAGAAGGAGTAGAGCAGTTCTTGTCCCTGAGCATCTTCTCACCTTCCAGCAGCCAACAACTGAGGGAATTCTCAAACTGAAGGCTGCAGCTGGACTCCCACGTTTTATGGTTGCCTTTGGACGTGTCCTCCAGGTGTGTGTTTAAATTCATTTCCATCCTTTTGCTCACTCTGCAAGAGCAACCGTTCCCCAGTTGTCCCCATCCAGTCTGGCTCCCCAGTGCTCATGCTTGCCCCCTAGCATGGCAGCATGCCTGGAGCCCAGCACTGGCCGCAACCCATGCTGTTAGCCCAAGGGCATCACTTCAGACTTTCTGCTCTAGACATGTTGCCTGCCACTCGTTGTCATGAGCTCCTTTGCAAGTCCTCACCCTTGAGGTTTCAGGTAGGCTCACACATGGTGTCCTCTGCAGACCTTGTCTCCTCACCTTCATCTCTGCCTACCCGCTTGGACACTTAGAAGAATTCATTCTCCACTTTCGGGAAAGGAGAGGACTTTGAGTGTTGGCATCCCTTATTAGCATCAATTTTATTTGCTCTCATGGGTGAATCATTAGACAAAACATAATTAAATGGCTCCCTTTCATTCCCATGCAAACTTTCCCTTTCTCTGAGGAAGATGTTGTCCTGGCAGGGCTGAGGCAAACACAGCTAAGGGAAGGTTTAAATGAAAAGGGTTCCACACTTTTGAGATATTGCACATGAAAACTCACAGATATTAATTTTTCTTTTTTTTTTTTATGATGGAAAATAAAAGCAACCTTCACTTTTGGTCTGAATTTTCACAAAACTCCATTTCTAGCTATACTTAACTCCAAAGTTTGTCAATGAGGCTACTTAGCCTTACTTTCTGATGACCTTATCATAATGCCAGATAGATGTGATGTTCCCATTAAAGTCTGAGTTCCTGAATGAATCAGCTTCTACCTCCCAGTTTCTGAGAAAAAGAGCTGAAAATATGGATGAGATATGATACATCAAGCCAGAAATCAGAAAAGAAATAAGAGAAAAAAAATCCAACATTATTTCTTAAGATTAAATTACACATTTGGGCCTGACTTTGGGAGTTTTTGATGTTTCAACATCTCTGAAATTGTGTTGGTGTGTTGTTGTGCCTTGTTTGTGTGCTTTGATAGTAGCACAAGCTGCCTTGGGTGGTATGGTGCCCTGATCCTGCAATAAATTAATTAAGGGTTTGGGGATAAGCAGAAACACAGGATCAGTCTTCCCAGGTCACAAAGTGGGGCTGAAGTTTTTGCTTGATGTGTGATAATTTTGAGATATTTAAGTGTATGTTGGATCCTTATTCTTAAATACCTTTTATTGATTTATCTATCAAAGAGCATTTTTCTTCCTGCAATATTTTGTCTGGTGAGTCATATTATATGCAAATAATCAAGCTGAAATACTGGTTGCTTTTGGAGAGGGAATAAATGATGGCATTGTTCTGGATCATCAGAAGCAATTAAGTCTGTTCCTTAAGGCAGAAATAAAGGTTGCAACCTTTTTTTTGTTTTTAACAAAGATGGAAAAGGCAAAGGGCTGCTGGCTTTTAGCTGAACAAACAGGTGAGGAGAAGCAGCATCCAAATTGGGGTTGCACAATCCTGCAACCTCTCAAAATCAATGACATCCATTTATTCAGCCCAAAAGACTCTCCGGAGTGCTTTTACTAAAGCATCTACAACCTGGGCACTGTGCAGCACCAACTGCTCTGTAGTAGGGAGCTTCCTTGGAGAAAGGGCTGTCACATACACATGGTGTGAACTGTGGGGTTGTCCTGTGCAGGGACAGCAGTTGGACTTGATGATCCTCGTGGGTCCCTTCCAACTCAGGACATTCTATGATTCTAGCTGGTGCCCAGGCAACCAGAGCTGGTGGCACCACACAGCCCTCTGTGTTTTCTCACCGTGGCCCCCAGGGAGGGCAGGTCTGGGGAACCAGAACCCTCTGACAACCAATTTGCTAGAGCTCAGAGTGAGTTTTGCAATACAAAGTCAAGAGAAAGCACTGACTTTTTTTGTTCTCCAGAAACTCTTTTGCTAAATCAACCAGACTGAAAAATAGCAAGGGCCATTTCCAACAAAAATAACCAGCCATGGTAATGATCCCGTCTCCAGTCCCCTTATGTACTGTTGTCTGTGCAGAACTGCACCAGGAGCGTAGTGAAGGAGAAAAGAGATGTTTTTCTAAAAAGTGGAAGTTTGACCCTTTTCTTGCCCAGCACCCACATAATAGTATCTGTCTCTCCTGAGCCCGTTAGGAGATTTAGTTTATCATCTTGCCTGTCCTAAAATGTGTGGACACGGAGGTTTCCAAGGGAGAAATTCTCTTGACAGCTGTTTTCTACTGTTAGCCAAATAATTAAGCAAAACACCACAGCCCTATAATTACATGTAAGGGGTTTCTCACGTACCACATAAGTCTGGCAGCTGCTAACAAAGGTCTGGGTGCGCACGGGACTGCTCCATCTGGAGATGGCTGTGTAGGCAACCCATTTCATGATCCATGCAAACAGAGAGACAGAACATACCATACCTTGCTGCTGCAGCAGATGTGTCCTCACAGAGTTAAACCAAAGGGCTTCTCTGGAGCAGGTAAATACAAGGGGTGTTCTGCACTGTTTACTTAATGGGGGCAAGGTGCTTCAAAGAGGGGAGCATAATAATAGATCAGTCCTTCTGGAGATGTCTTTGGTGCTGGGAGAGGCGTGGATATCTTATAAAAACCTGTTTAAGGAACAGATGGGGCAAATGACACATTTGGGACCTGGGGTGTCAGTGTATAAGGCACCTCAGCATGGTACCCTGGTGGTCTTCAGATTCTCCCTGCTGTCGAAGGGTGTGCTATTCGCTATGCTGCACTTCTCCAAGGGTCTCTGCTGTGGCCCTATGAACTCTGTTTATCCTGGCATGCATTGCCCCTACCCCCTTTGTTAGCCCAAATCAAAGTCCTTCTTCACTGAGATGAACGAGCACAGCTGATGGTGCCTCCTGCAGCAAGACAGGCTCATGGTGCTTTGTGGTGTTCATCTCTTCCTTGGCACCACGTGGTCCTCATGCTGGGCCAGTGGGGAGATTTTTGTAGACTGTCCTGACTTGTTGGCCAACAACTGTTGTATTTAGGGCACAGCTCCAAAATATTTTCTTGTGGGAAGAGATGGGCTCTTTGGGAGTTGTGGTTGTTGCTTCCTGTTGGTTTCCCTCTCTTGGTGAGGAGGGAAGCCCTTGGGCATGCTGGGCCATGCGGTTAGCTGAGTTGTCCACAATGTGGGGTGTGGAGGAAGGGCACAAACTAATTGCAGACCCTGTGGGGCACTAAAGCGTGGCAGGTGGTAGGAAAGGCTTTGATTTTTGCCTGGAGAGGGCAGGAAAGGGGAAGAGGTACTAACAGTAATAATAAGAAATAAACAACCTTCTCATAGAGGAGAAAATACCGACTTCTCAGCTTTGCAGGATAGACTGACCTTGCCTGGCACTGACACACCCTGAATGCCATCTTTCAGGAAGAAAAGCATGAAAGCTGTGCATTTTGGGGGAGCCCTAGGGAACAAAACACCTGACTTGTATTCCTGTCAGTTGGTTTGCAATGGCCAGCTCTCCCCTCTAGCCTCGCAGGCTCTGGTTTTCTGACCTTTTCCCTCAATAATGATTTATTGCACATTAAAATACTTACCACTGGGTTGAAATGACAAACTTACACAATCCTGCGGCTTTTGTTTCTAAACAGCCTGCGTTTAAATGGGGAGAAGAAGAGCTAAGGCTCAGTCGTTTATTGAGCAGCCTTTGCTCCACCGATGCTGGAAAGTCATTCTCAAGGCAGTGACACCCGCCGACCCAAAGCACCAGGGGAGGAGAGCAGAGCTCAGTGTGAAGTGGCCCATGCTCAGTGTGTGTTTGTACTGACACAAAACCCTGGTGAGTGGTGCCCTGGGCTGCGCTTGGATGTGCTCCGTGTGTTGATGCTGCATCAACATGCGGCTCTGTTGCTACAAACAACCCCCCTGTGTCAAAATGCCCGCAGACCAGTGCTGCCTGGGGTCTCCTCCTGACCTTGGGTGGTGTGATACAAGACCTTCAACCCCAAACAGGTTCAAACACATGTTATGGAATGAAGTTACGCAGGAAGCCAAGTACTTTGTCTTGGAAGGGTTGAGTGCTGTTCCTCCAGCGGCACATCCCCAGTGTGGGAGATGTTGATCTGCACCACCACTGACCCAGCAGATGTCCCTGATGCAGCAGGTGAGGATGCCAAACGAGGTTCAGGCTCTCCTGAGCTGGGTTTCATCCCACATGACTGTAGGGATGTCACAACATGGGTGTAGAATGACTAAAACTTTAGGGGACCTGGGGAGGTCATCTGATCCAACTCCCTACTCAAAGCAGGGCTAATTTTGATGTTAGAGCAGGTCACTCAGGGCCATGTCCAGGTGAACTTTGGAAACCTCCAAGGATGAAGATCTCACAGCCACTCTGGACAACCTCATCCAGTTTATTTGTTTGGTTTGTTTGTTTGTGGGTTTTGTTTGTTTGTCGTTGTTGTTTTGTTTTGTTTGTTTGTTTTTCCTCCTAACACCGAATCAGAGTTTTCTTTGATGCAACTTTTGTCTGATTTCTACAACAGAGTCATCATTGGTTCCTTTATAATCTTTGTAGAGAACCAAATTTCAGGCCTCTGAAGTTTTTCACCTCTTTTAGGGTGAGATAAATTTCAAGTTTCAAATGAGTGCCCGTGTTTCCCAGCTGGTGAGACAAGCTCCGCCTGTGCCTGCTGCTGCCCTTCCGCCACCACTCATTCTGGGCTTCAGGTACCTTCTCCATCCTCCATGCCCTTTGGAGACAACTAATCCTTTCTTGGCTGTGGATGTCCACCTGGCAATCTAAAATGGCATTTCTTGACAAAACCAGAGCAGATCCACTTTTAAGGGTAGGAAGAGGGGCTGTTTGCCTCACCTACTTCACCTGCAACTCCCATGTTTGGGGACTACAGGTCATGTAGTCATGTCCAGCTTCTCTTCAGTGCCCTGCAACTTGTTGTAGATGACTATGAAAGAGCCCATCTGCTCTTCAGCATGCAAATTAAGACAGAAAAGACAATGTGCATTCTCCCCACCACCCCCAGCACGTAGCTTCAATATTTGCATTATTAGAAAGCTGGGGGCTCTCCTTGGAGGCAAATGTGTACAGGGAGTGGGGGGGAGCGGCGTGTTTGTGAAACATGGATGAAATAATCCTTGAGCAATTAATTTATTTAGGAATGACGAAAAAGCCAGCAGGTGATTCTTTTGTTCTCTGACAGGGACAATATTTTTTTGTATATAAGAAAGGCTTTCAAGAAAAGCTTTTCAAGTCGACACCATCAGAATTTTTTCAACAGAGCATTTTTGACCGAAGATACCAATTTGCTGAAATGGAAAATATTGAAAAAAATTCAAAAAATGCTACAAAAAGGTCACAGTTTTGTAGAGAAAACATATGAAAGGAATGCTTTCAATTCATAAATTCTTCATGAAAAATTTTTGCAATTTCACACTGATATTTTGAATGTTATATGTTACGTAGGGTGGGTTTTTTAACATTGTGGCTGACATGTCGTGAAATCATCACGGTGCATAATAACATCTTATCATCTCTAGCGCAGAGTGTTGCCTGTTTGTTGTAGTGAAACAGTTTGGCACCTGATCAAAGTGTCTCCTGCCTGTCTTGAAAAAAAATAATGTCAAACTTCCATTACAACACAGACAGGAGACACTTTGATCTAGAAAAGAAAATATGTTAGTGTTTACTAAGTGGCAGATGGTTTTAATAGTTCTAAAATGAAACAGAATAAAAAAATTAGTAAGATATTCTTATATAATATGCGACACTAACGAGATGCCATGAAATGATACAAAAAAAAAGCAACATAGAGAAAAAGTGAAGTGAAAGTAGGGAAGAACATTTATAGAGGGTGACTGTTTTTTTGGTGGGGGGGTCTGTGCTTTGCCATTCACTTTTGACCGGGCTGGCTTTGCAGGGTGCTGAGCCTCTCCCCCACACCAGTGCTGGGATGGGGCACGGAGCAGGGCTGGGAGCTGGAAACACCTGTCTTGTTTAAAAAGATGAGGTTGACCAGTCCAGCAAGGATGACTCTCACCTCGTTGCCTTTGGCTTGTTTAATATCGAAGAAAAAATTCCAGATGAGCAAGAGTATATTTTTGGTGAATACATCTATTAAACAAAAATGAAACCTAAAAGAACTGCTTGGTCTGGTGTTTGTGAGCAGAAACGTGAGTTGGTTGGACTAGATGACCTTTGAAGGTCCCTTCCAACCCAAATGATTCTACGGTTAACTGTGGTACCTAGGGATCTGAACAAGAGTGCTGAGTGACAAGCCTGACTCAAACCATCAGGAGTCGGCTGTTTGGGAAGAGGGCACCAACGTCACACCATTGTGCGTAAGCATTTGTTTGCAATAATAATAATAATACTTTTAAAAGTTCTAGCATCAAACAGAATCTTATGATAGTATACACACAGCATAAGGCATCCAGAAACAAACACACATGCAGTCTTCACACAAATACACCCCAGCAAGTGTGGAGGGAAATCATCAGACCAGCTCACCAATACGGTAAAAAATCAACAGAAAAGCAAAAATGTTTTTTTCTGTTCCAGCTCCTTGCCATTAGGTAGGTTGGTAAAATCCCAGTGAGGTTTCCCACTCCCCTTTCTCTGCTAACTCATCCTGCCCTATTTTAACTCTTAACTAATAACGTGCAGCCATCACCACTGACACAGCAACAGCTGAGATGTTTGGTACCTGTGTCCTGCAAATGCTGGATGCTCATGGGCAGCTGCCAGTTGCACGGCTGGCTGGTGGTGGAGCATCATGCTGGTGTCCCAGTAAGGGCTTCCAGCTGCATAGGCATCTGCCAAATGGAAGAGCTGACTGCTGGCCTTCCTGGATCAGGCATGAGGTGTGAGACAGCCAGAAACCTGTTTGCCTTTATGCCATCGAAACTGGGGGTATCCAAGCCCAAGGCACAGCTGCTCTACCAAGAGAGGCAGCTGTGACACGAGATGGCTGTGCTCCCCAAATGTTCCTCAGCATGTAATCCTGCAATCCTCTTACTTGCCGAAGTGCTGGACATCTATCCACCTTACCCGTCTGCAGGATGGAGTTGGCACAGCTTGTCTTGTGCCCTGAAATCTCATCACCATGGCATTCCTTATATGTGGCTTTGTTGGGTGTTGCCTGTAATATTGGATATTAGGAAAATTTTCCTCACAGAAAGGGTTGCCAGGCGTTAGAACAGGCTGCCCAGGGAAGCGGTGGAGTCGCCATCCATGGAGGTGTTTAAAAGATGAGATTCTCAGGGACATGGTTTAGTGACAGTGTTAGGTTAATGGCTGGACTCGATGATCTTGAGGGTCTCTTCTAGGCAAAATGATTCTATGATTAGGAAAAAGCCAAAGAGAGAATGGAGGGGGACAGCACAATGTTGAAAGGGATTGATGTTTAGTGGACCATCAGGCTGGTTTCTTCACCGGTGTACTGTCACTCAGATCAGGTGCTGTTAACCTCATGCCAAATCCTAAAAACATGAGGAGGGCTGGGGAGGAGGCAGACCCCATGTCCCAGAGGCTCTGAGACAGGGATCACTACCACTTTTTCCTGGAAAAGCCCATGGGAAGGTGAGGAACCACATGGATGCTGGAGGCACATCGCCCCAGTGCTCTTCTTTCGCATGTCTGCATCTATGGGGTGAAGCAGCCAATGCCCCCACCACCCTCAGGAGCTTAATGGGGTAATTTGGGAATGGTGGGAGCCCTCCTGCTGAAAAGGCACCAGCTTTCCATTGTGTTCTTCATAACACATGTCCACGTACTTGCAGAAAGCAAGAAAGTGGTGCACGAAGGGTTACTGCAGGAGGAAGCACCAGGGAAGAGGAAAGACAGATTTCAAGCCCCATGTCAGCCAAAAACCTGAAACTGTAGGAAGCCGTGCTGAAAAGAAGAAAAAAAAAAAAAAGGAGATTTGAATAGATCCAAGCTTGGTGAGGGGGATGAAGAAAGAGAAAAACACCGCAGGCATGAAACCCTTCCAGCTGCTTTCCACAGATCCAGCACAGCAAATTCGTTACAGGAAATAAAGCGTAGAAAGGGTGTGAGATGGGACGAGGTGCGGGGGGGGCACATGGAGGGATGCTTTCAACCTCCAGTGAGGCTGGAGGGCTGAGCTCGCCTCTGCGCATGGGCCTGTGGCCTGTGCCGAATTTTGGGCACTCTCAGAATCTGGGGCATGTGGATGGGGTTGGATGGGGGAAATGTCCCATGAGCACCAGCACAAGCAATTGCAGCACCTCTGGTACCCGACCTGCTAAGGGTGAAGTGGGGAGAAGCTGCGAGAAGAGCAGGTGTTGGCTGCGTGGTCTGTCCTCTGTGGTACCCAAATGTGCTGCAGTCTCTGCAAGCATCTGGGAGGAGGATGCTTTCAACATGTGTTTTGGAACATGCTGCAAGACCTGTCAATCCTTTGTGCAACAAACAAATTAGCAAAAAAAAAAAAAAGAAAAGAAGAAGAGAGGTCACTGGGCTCCTCAGTCAGCTCCAGTTCATGGAAATGTGCATCAGTCTCACACTGCTGTGCAGGCAGGTGAGGTCACCTTCAGTAGCAGTGACCTTGCACATCCACAGGATGCTTTTCACTCCCAGGCACTTTGCAAGCCTTAGTTTAGCCCTGAGTAGCATATACAGGTTTTGATCGTAGATATTTAACAATGAGCTAGAACTGAGCAGGTCACCCCACTTCCTCACTAGCCAGCGGAGAGGAAGAGGGGGAGACACCTCCCTCCACACCTGAATTATGTTACCTCTGAGTGGGACACGTTGCCCTAACGCTGACCTGCAGCAGTGCCTGGGCTGGTGCTCAGGCAGGGATGCTACCTGGTGGGATGCCCTAAAGGGGGGACATCTCTGGTCCACTCACACCATCACCATGAGGTGCCATTCACTGTCTCATCCCCTCTGCAGCTCCGGCCACCAGCCTCAGCCGAGCAGCACCTGTACCAGGTGCTGGTGGCTTCTACTGATTGTAGAAGAAGATTAATGAAGAAGGAGGGGAAGAATCACACTTCATCCTCGTGTCCAAGAGATATAAGTTTTTGCTCTGTATAGGAGATGAAGTAGCTAACAAGAAGATGCCCTTTCTGATGTGACATGTTGTGCTGGGAGTTCCATTTGTGAAGGTCACCAGTCACACATGGTGGGAAGGCAACACAATCATATCCTTCAATCACTTCCCCCAGGTGGGACCCTGGAGCTGTGAACCCAAACCCCTGCCAAGCCCCTGAGGATGGGACAGGGAGCAGTTACCAGCAAGGCAAAGATTAGGCTCAATGTCACAGCATTGCAGAGAAGAACTGTGGGAAGTGAAATGGTGGCTGATCCCATATGAAAGAGAGTTTATGTGTAAAATCTGTGAGGCTAAAGCTATAGAGGCCAACCTGAGGTGTGGTTTGCATTTTTGACCTTTGGTGCTAAGGAGAGGTTTACAAAAACTAGCTCAAATACATAGAAGGTGCAGACTTGTGCATGTAAATTCTGAGGTCACTAAGGGCCCTCCCTGGAAAGAAATGAGCAGGGGGTGGATGGGGACAGTTCCAGTGACAGGTACCAACAGAAACAAAGGCTGTTGCTTCACTCTTGGAGGTGGCAGACAAGAAGCAATGGCCTGAAGATTGAAGGAGGAGCAGGATTCAGGTTAGACTTTGAGATAAGGGCTGAACGGTGGGGAGAAGTCACCCGCCGAGGTGAAGCCATCCAGGCTCGCACGGAGCTGGACAAATGATTCGGAAATGGCTTCTGCCAGCAGGAAGCGTTTGTCTAAACACAGCCCCCCTGGCTGTCTTATTCAAGAACAAAGTCAGATTTTCTGGGAGCCAGCACTAAACCCAGGTCATTATCAGCACAGTGTTTCCAAGATGGGTCTCCAGATAATGAAACTAATTCTGTTTCTCAGGCGAAATTTCCATGTAATTCGCTTGCAGCTGAGCACAAATAATGAACACCGCTTGGGGTTCAATACTACAAATGTTTTTGCTCAGAAATCAATCCGTCGATCAAGACGTTCATTTACTGCTAGAAAAATTGTGTCATCTCCTGAATCCAGCCATGTGCTTTAGAAAATGAAGCTACCTAATCTGCTGTGTGCTGTTGACTTGCTCTTGGTCACAATACACTTCAGCTTCCGCACTCGCTGCTGCCTCCTCCTCCTCTCCATCCTCCTCTCAGTGCTTCAGGTGCTCTGGGGCAGATTTTGTGTCGTTTGTTGCTGCTGGGCTGGTTTGATGTGCCGAACATGCAGGGAGTATGCACTGGAGGCAGCTTTTGTGCTGTCTGCCCAAGGATGCCTGAAACTGCTGGGTACCTTGTCACAGCAAGGAATAATTCTCTGTAGATAATGATAACAAAACAGGTATGTCTAAGAAGCTGTGTTTTGGTTTTGTTGTTGTTTGTTTGTTTGTTTTGGGGTTTTTGTTGTGTTTTGTGTGTGTGTTTTGTTTGTTTGTTTGTTTTTTTAACCTTTTTCTTCTTAGTTAAAGGTCACAGAGTAAAAAAGCCACAGAAGCCCAAATATGGCTGTTGTTAAAGAACAGGACTAAGTACCAAATGCAGCTTGGCCAGACTTTGTTGAACCCATGCAATTCTGGGATGCTTCAAGGAGATAGCCTTACAAAATGATTTGTACCAACATGCTTGTCCTTGTATAAAAACGTCATGTTGGGATGTATCCCTCATGACCACTGAAGCATGGAAAAAGCAATGCTTTCAAAATGCACTTTAAGGCTTGTGAAAGCTTGAGCAGGTTTGAAGGGCCTCCAGGTACCAACAGAGTGTGGTGCAAGACAGGGATCTGACCCTCACAGCCCCCCCAGGAGCCCCATCCCTTCCTAGGAAGGTGACCCATTTCATCCCTGTTAGAAGTCTCTAATAAGCTTGTAACCTAAAATTGAACCACAAGAGCAGATTTTTGTCACCTGGGCTCACCAAAGCTTTTTCAGATGGCAGCAGTGACAGTCACTGCACTCTCACACCACATGCCAACCTGCAGCCTGTGAGAAGTCCCCAAGCAGCATCTCCACACTGCCCAGTGCCCCACGTGCTGAGCAAAACTCCCGCCAGCTTTCAAGTCCAGACACATTTGTTAGCAAAACTTAGCAGCAGTTAAAAAATAAATGCTGAAATTTTGGGGAGGAAAAGTGGCCAAATGAACTTTTTTTTTTTGCATTTTCCAGAGCTTTTTCTTAAGCCACAAAGAGAGGTTTCAGTGGGACCCATGCCAGGGTGGGGACTGCTTTGTATCTTCCAGCTCAGTCCGCTGCCTCCCCTCTCTCCCACCCTTCAGAAGCATGTTCATACCTGCTCCATGGACAACAAAACCAAAGAGAGACAGCAGCTGGGTCCTACAGAAGACTGGTCCTGTGGCCATGAGAATATGGGTGGGGACAGAGGGAAAAAGAAGATTTCAGTTGCTAGCGCTTTGCTCTTTTGCCCTACTAGCTCATGTCAAAACAGTCGCAGAAAGACAAGATAAGGAACTCTGTGGTTTCAGCTTCTAACCTCAAACAGTAAACGCTCCTCAAAAACAGTTTACAATGTGGTCATGTTGCTTCGAAAAAAGGACAAGGAGCCCAACTGAAAAAAACACAATATAGTAATTGGAAAATAGCATTTAGTCACAGAGGAGCTGTAAATAAAATAGAGGATGCTCCAGGATCCGACAGCTTCAACAGCCCAATAGCATTTCTCTCCCAGGAGGTTTCTTCTTCTTTTTCTATTGTTGAGATGCTTCGGTCACTATTGATACAGACACCTCCTCCCAACAACCAGCTAAATTATGTCCCCTTCCTCAAACCCCATTAAAATAGATGCTTTTCAGCATGTGCCAGGAATATCCTTATGTGAAATGTGCTAAGATGTTGCAACTTCTATTCAGTTTATTTCAAGTCAGTACAATGACGCAGCGTGAGGCAAGGCTCTGGAGCTGGGCAAGAAAACAGAAAGGAGAAGTTCATTAATTTATAGTAATTTTGGACTGCTGAGTTTCATTTTCATGCATGCTGCTAGCATGGTACTCACGGAACACGTTGAAGATTAAAAAAAAAAAAGAAAAAAAGAATTAAATACTGATATAATAACTATGGCACTTAACAAATTCACAGAAAAAACCCACAAAAAATAAACAAACAAACAAAAAAACACCACCAAAACCCAAAACCCAACAAAACCAGATGTTCTCTAAATGCAAAATGCAGCTGTTGCCAGGACTGAAATAACAGCTGACATCTACTGATAATTACTCATTAAACTTGTTCAATGGGTAGAGTTTAGCAGCAGCAGAGTACAGGCTTGTGTAACAGGCTTGATTCCTTCCCCCTGGCTCTGAAGAGTGACTGAATTCCTACTTTGGCTTTCCCTTTTTTTTGTTGTTTTTAAAAAAATCCTTCCCATTTTTAATTTTGGTGCCATTAGTGTCTTCCAACAGCCCTCCCGTCCTCTGCCCCACTCTGGGTACCCACCTTGTGAAGACGAGTCCTGGGGCAGGTCCCTGCTGGCACAGGGGGGCTTTGGGCAGACCTTCCAGCTGTGCCCGACCCCCGTGACCCCTGTTTTAAATTAGAAGGAGGTTCAGAGTGATCAACTCGAGGGGTCTCATCCACATTGGTCTCCCCCACACGGGCGATGCACCCATATGTTGCTGAGTGTGACAATCAAACTTCGAACACAATTTTGGGGCAAAAAGTGCAAAATCCTGCTAACTGGCACAATGCAACTCAGCAGGAGCATCGTCTTGACCCAAGGGGTGAGACCTGGAGCTGTGTGAGACCGTGGGCAGAGGAAGCACTGGAGCAGCAACCGAAAATCTCAGGCTGTTCGTGCCATCAGCAGGAACTCCTGATGTTAGTCATGGGCACTCCAAGCGCAAGTGCTGCTTCGCACATCAACAAGTGGTGGTAGCGAAAGAAAACAACAGATTGACTCGGTTTAATGTAAACATGAAAAAAAAATTCCAACCAAACCCTTGAATCTTGTTATCAGAAAGGCACTGGGCTGTAGAAACACTGCGTTTTAAATTAGCTTGTAATAGTTGACTTTGAGTTGTGGGTTTTTAGAAGAAAAGTAAATCTACTGTTTTTCCCTAAGGACTGGAACACATCAAGGAGTACATCCACGCTTTACTTTCCACTATCTCCTTTTGTTGGTGGATTTAGATGAGGCAAGAACTGTAAATGAGTTTTAAATTAAGACAGGCTAGGCTTAAATTAAAATCCCTCTTTCATAAGTCAGCTTTTGGCTATTTTCAGCTTCAGCAGTCCAAATGCTGGAGAGGGGTGTTGGTGGATGGGTGGACCCGCTGGTGGTGAAGCCCAGGCAGAGCTGCCACAGCCACAAAGGGGAGATTTTGGCACCCTCTGGCCACAAAGCCACCCCTCCCGTGAGCCATCTGTATGCAGAGATGTACAGACACACTCACGTATGTATTTATTTTTCACAGGGTGGGGTCTCACACTTCCTCTACTGGTTTCGCTGGGGCAGATGCACTCTTTGCAATGAACTGGCATGGGTTTTTTTTCCTCCGTTTTGTAGAGTATGCCAAGGAATAAGGACCCTTGCCTGCCCCAGGAGCAGGGGGAGCGTACCCCCAAGAGCCCTGTCACCCCGTGTGCCACTCCAGTACTGCCTTACCAGGGCTGGACCGCCTTTCCTCTCCGGCGGGTGGGGGTTTCGTTGTGCTTTTCACTTGCCATCCACATCCACTGTTTGACCATCATTACTTTCTTGTTTCATAGATATATGAATTAATTGTAAGCATATTTACACATATAATTTTACAAATATATTTGTTGTATATGTTTTATTGTGTATAATTCTTTTATACATACATTTTGTAAGGGGGAGGGTATGCAGCGGAGGTTGCTGATGCCAGCTCTTCTGGTCCCCCATGCGTGTGCAGCCCCCCAAGTCCCCTCTCCCACCACAGGCTATGGCACTGGGACACACATCGGCCTCTATGGGAGGTGGGCACGCCTGCCAGGGGAAGCATTGTGTGTCGCCCTTAGCCCCACAGTCTGTCCCGACTCTGTGACCCCCCATGCATCCTGCCACCTATATCACATCATGCGTGGCCATACCTGCCCCCACCATGCTCCCACGTGCCGCCCACCTGTGACCATGCGTTCCTCCATTCTCCCACATCTCAGTGCACCCCTGCATGTGTCCTGCTGTCCTCCCATGGCTGTCCAGCTGTGCTTTTCCACATGTCTAGCTGTGCTCCCATGTGTCCCACCACAACCTCATGAGTGTTCCCCTTCACAAGCATACCCAGTGTGCTCCACGCTGTCTCCACATGTCCCTCTGCACCTTCATGAGTGTCCCCGTGTGCCGTGCATGTGCCTCACATGCTCCACATGTCCCACCAAACCCCGTGAATGTCCCCAATGGTCCCAAATGCATGTCCCACCATGCCTCTACATCTGTTCCCCACATCTTCTCTGTGTATCCCACACAGACCCTCCCTGCTGTCCCATCTCTTGCTGTGTCTGGGTCCGTGGAGGCTGCTGACACCTTGATACAATGTGCTGCCAAACCCTTAGGTGGCAATTTGTGAATTTGGGATAAATGGCTCTCATGACAGCAAGGATGCTGTCTGAGTTGAAAGCAAAGACCTTTTCCTCTTGTGATACATGCTATCATCCTCTGATGAGCACCGCTTATTTCAAGCCCTTTGAATATAGGGTTTCCCTTGAGGGAGAAATCTGGGACTTGAAATGTGAGTGTTTTGGTGTAATTCGCCCACTTGTGATAGACCGACTGGTTCTTGAAATGTGAGTGCAGGCAGCTCTCCAGTTCCTTCAGTCTGGGGCTATCTCAGCTTTCAGGATATAGCACGTCCCCAAGAATTATTTCAAGCTGTAGTGTGGAAAACACATGGCAAACTGTCCAGCTGCTTGCAGTAGCTCTGCAACAAGACTGATGTCATAGAAGTGTGACCACATGTACCAAAAGAGAGAGCGTGCTCCTTGGTGTAGCTGCATGGCCATAACCAGAGTAGATTGTTACTAACAACCACAAACCAATAAACCTATTGCTACTTGCTTTTTAAGCCAACTTTCAGCTGACAAACAAGCAAACAACGTGATGGAGCTTCCCAAGGTTGGTATTCTGCTGTTTGCCTTGGGTGTTGACATTTCAAACCTCATCATTAAGTTCTGGGAAGAACTTCAGTCATTGATGGGGACTATGCTATCCTTGCAGAAAGGCGTAGGGGCCTAATTTTCATATTATTTGCATATTTTCTCATTTTACTGGGCACAGAGAAAGGAAGGTGGTGTCTGTGACACTGTGTGGTGCAGAGACCTCCCATTTGGGATATGTGACACTGTGGCTGACAGAGCAGGCTTGGCTGCCTGGGTTAGACTGGTTTCACATCCATCCCAGTGTCCTTCTCCAGCTGCGGCCAAATGTTTTGGAAGGAGGGAGAAGAGGGCTTGTGAATCTTCTCCTTCCAACATCTGGGATCTCTGTGCCTTTCCTGCAGGTTTCTAGTGCTTGATTTGCTCTTTTGACTGCTGCCAGGTGTTGAGCTTGTGTTTTGGTGGACACTAAACACAGGACCGAGCTCTTGACCGACAGCGCCCACATGAATCTAGGACTCTCTTTTCTCACTCCAAATACTTAATTTTGCAGTTATCTGTGTCGAATTTCTGCCCTTTGACCACTCACGCCATCTGCCGTTCCCACAGCATGTCCTTGTCCTCGGATAACTTCTTATCATCGGCAAACTGTCTCACCTCAGTCCTCACCCCTTTTCCAGGCCATTTATGAAGACGCTGAGCAGCTGAGGTCGCTGCACAGACCCCATGGAAGGTCACTGCTATCATGCCGCCGTTGTGAGAACTGGCTGTCTGCTCCTGACCTCCGCTTCCTGTTTTTCAGCCCGTTATCTGCAGATAGCAGGACCCACTTTCTTACGCCCGAATGGCTGCGTTTCCTGAGGAGCTTTTTCTGCAGGCGTCGCTTCGTCCTGAGCAGCTCCTTGGGCTAATGGAGCTGTTGTGCCTGCAGATAAGGGCATGCTGGTCCCCGGTCACCTTGGAGCAGCTCTACCTGTACCTGCAGGTCCAGAGCTGCTCCACCAGCTTTGAACACCTCACTCAGGTGTCTTTGGCAGAAGCACATATGCTTTGGATCCCCTCTGTGGCCAAGGGGAGAGAGGGGCCACTGTAAACCCTCCAAGCGCCCATCGTCCAGGACAGGTGCCTATCATCTAGGGGTGCTGCAGCCACCGAGGTGCCAACATGGGGCTGAACAGCAAATGTTCCCGCTTAGCAGAAGTCTATAAGTACGTGTGGTGTATTTGATGTGCGCACACATGCCACTGGGACCAGTACAGTTTCTGAACAAAACCAGGTGATTTTGCAGGTAGGATGGGGTCCGTAGCGCATGCTTTTAGCACTACTGTTTTTCTCATGTGGTGTTGAGTCAAGTCCAAGACCTTTATTGACTCTGCTCTTACTGTGATTGATTCCTCCTGGTTGCCCTTGAATACCCAAGGCACATAACCAGCAACCATATTGAGTTGCCCCTCACCAGCAACACCTGAGACATCTGTACATCACCTATAAGAGCATCCTGGTAGCCCTGGACGGGCATGACTTGTTTCTCTTCACTCAGCTCTGGATAACAAAAATAACAGGAAATGGCCGCAATTCTCTTATTGTTTTATTTAATGATAATTTTCTTCTCTCTCTCTCCTCTCTCCGCCCCACTGAGGGACTTTTTGGCAGTTTGCAAGCATCCCCCTGTTCACATTCACTGAGTGTTACTGCAGGCATTTCTTTCATGTGACAGCTTGAAAAAGAGATGTGAAAGCTTTCCTTCTTGTCTTCCTGGCCTTTCCCTCCATCATCTGACCCTCATGAATGCTCTCCAGCAAACAGTTTGCCTTTCTTGCATGGTAAGATCTGGAAATAATTGCCTGCCACAGCACTTATTTCCATCAGTGAATAAGCTTGTGTAATCAAGCTGTGGTCTTTGCTCCACAGTTCATTTTCTTAACTCAGAAATGTACTTTTTTTTTCCCCCACACCATTGCATACATTCTGTTTGTCCCCATGATTCACTGTTGCCAATAAAGTAGGAAAATAAGGGATAATCACCACTTAAATACTTTCAAACCAGTGCCATGTGTGGGGGAAAGAAATTCCAAACCAAAGAAAAAGTTCTAGCATCCTCGAAAGAATATGTGCATCAATTATGTCCTAGCCTTTCCTGATGGATCATATGTAAATTCACGGTCCTGACAATCTGAAAAGCCACCTCGTGATTCCTTGAATTCTCCGACCACAGATGAAAGATTGGCTCAGATCAGCAGCTCAGTTGTTATAGTTCTCACTGATCATTTGTTTGTGTTTGCTATAGCAAGCTCTGGGAGCAGCAAATGTCATAATCTTGTGTTATTGTATAGCTCTGAGGAGATTACTGATAAATAACAATAACATACACATGCGCATAATGAACAGAGGCAGCAGCCAAACAGAAAAATAATTGCTGTCTTGGTGGAGCTTATTAACTTAAATTAAGTAGAAACAGTTTTTGAGGGTGGATTCCACCCTTTTAATTTCCTGAAAAAAAACCAAAGCCAATGGACATCTTTCAAAATACGTGCCCTGGGAAATGTACTGCATGGAGCTGTGCATATGTGTGTGCCTTTTTTGTTTTTGATTGTGTGTCATATTCACCCTGGGACCAACCACAGAGAATTACACTGGCCCTGTTTGATCTGGACACTTGCATGATCCAACACCCATCAGAGCATGTGTTTCCTCACCAAGCATCACTCCTGTGCAGTCAGCTCCATGAAGTGACCCAAAGCCAGCCGATCTGAATATCCTTCCTAAACCAAAATGAAATTTCAGTGTCTCAGGATGGCTCCAAAGTCCCAGCATACACCATAGAGAGGTTGTTCCTACCTCCCCCGAAAGACACGGGGGTCTCTGCCCCGGGGCCCCTGGTGCAGCTGACCCACCATCAGATATCCAAACAGAGCTACTCCAGGTTGTGCTAAAAACAAAGGAACTTGACAATACAACTGACTGCCCAAACCATTTCTCTAGCTCCAGTGCTGCCCAAAAGCCAACCTGCAATGGCTACTTGGTTGCTGCTACCTGGTCTTTCTGTAAAGGAAATTATTCCAACAGAAAAATCTGGGCAAGCTTTGGCCAGATTCAACTATACCTGCGAGCTGCCTTTTGCCATTTCACTCAGGCAAAGAAACAGGAAAACCAGATTAAGTAGCTACTTGTTTAGCAGACTGAGCTCTGTTTTACAGCTTAGGAGTTATCTAAAGGATAGCAAATCTACCCTGAAAAAATACATGCTTTAGAGATAAAGGTGAAATCTTGGTTATACTGAAATTTATGAGACTTTTCATAGGGTTTCTCACCCACCACCCTGGGACTCCTGTCTGGTATTCAACATCAAGCCACCATCTTTAGGTTAATCTCTGTGGGTGATAGAGTTCAGTTGATCACAGCTGAAGTTCGTCAAGTTGACAACTTCCAAGGAGGATTGTCATCTTTGCTGGCTGGCATTAGCATGAAGTCAGAGAAGTTATTCTCAGTACGAAGTGGTTTAATTAAAATTAGCCAAATCCTCAGTTAGTGGAAATTAGCAAAGAGGGAAATGTTAGGGAATTCCTTGCTGCTGAACTGTGGAGAAGTGTCTGCAGTGATGGGGTTCCCAGGTCCCTCACTTGGTTAATGAGGTATGGATTGGGTCCCCTCAGTGCAAATAATCAGCACAGTCTGGAATCACACTCCTGGGAAAACCAGTCTGCCACGCTCCCGCACCACGGCTCGAGTCTTCTCCCATTCCGAGTTAATAATAAACACAAGCCAGCTAAGTGATATACGTGACATGTTTATTACCACGTCCTTTAGAAGCAATTTCCTTTCTGCTGTTTTCTCACAGACAGTGTAATTACTGACTTAAAGAGAACAGAAAAAAAAAAAAAAAAGAAAAAAGTTTCCAGATTTGATCTTTCCCAGATGAAACAGCAAAATTAATGAACCAGCGTATTCTCTTCAGAGATGTAAGGAAACATACCTTAGGGTTAACAGCTGCATTTCAGCAGGTCTTCAAGTGAAGTGACAGAGTGAAATCAACTCCATATAGGTACAGCTTAGCAACAGCAGTTTTTTAAATGGTTATAGCCAAGCCATTGGTTTGCGCCTACGTAAAAAGCAGGCATCATGACATTCCCAGCTATGCTTTGCAAAACAAACTCAGACACTGTTTCTCACGTAACAGATGATTGGTCAGTTCCATACAGGAAAAAATATATATAATTTGAGGCAAAATCCTAAGGCTGTTGGAAGAGGTGATCACTGACTTCATCAGAGCTAGGGTTTCCCTAGCATGCTGCCTTGTCTTGGGTTGTGCAGGGGGAAACACAGTGCATTTCATGTTCCATGTTTTTCCTGTCCTGCTTTGTAGCCCCGTCACCAGGGAACCCCTTTAATGCAGGACAAAAAATAATGTGCTTATTGCAAATTGTTCATCAACAGGTGACCTAAACTGTCCTAATAATTGCATAAAACTAAAGACTGAAAGGAGTGTGAGGGTGTGCAGGCTGAGAAGCAAGGGGGAAAAAGGCTGTTGGAATTTTCTGCACCGATATGCCCAGTGAGAAATAGTTTCCATGCATGCTTTCAACCTCTTCTGCTTGGAAAGAAAGGACACAGCCTTAAGGCACGATCACTACAATGGACTCTGTGTAAGATGCTGCTTATAAGCATCCGTCAAACTGCAGTGAGCGCAGGGCAGTGTGGCAATGTGTCCTCATTCAGCAGCACTTCCCACAGGCGATGGGTCATGCTGGGATCCGGCAGGCTGTTGCTTGGCTCTGGCACAGGGTCGTGATCTAAGGTGCTTCTTTTTTAACCTCTGAAGTCCCAAATGATTTGACTTCCGACATTCTCAGAGGGCCTGACTTAAGTCTCTCTGCCCACAGGCCATCACGAGCAGGACCGGGTGGTCCAGATGGTCCAGCGGGCAGGACCTGCATGTTAAATCATCCCCTGGAAAGTACTTTCTGCTTCCCTGTTGGTCCAAGATTTGGAGACTTCCAGGGCATACTGCAAAACCTGCAGTTTTGCAGTAGTCTGCCCACTCCATATTAGCTTTCAAGAAGGGTAATTTAGCGGTAGAAAAACAAGGAGGTAGAGACAGCCAGCAGGAGGGTGACATGATGGAATATTGATAGACAAAACACACGTGACACGTTGCAAGGCAGATGAGGCCACCCCACTCACTCTTCTCCATCCTCACCAGAGCAAGGGCACCCCAAAGCCACCACCAGATCAAGCACAAGGGGAGCCCCTGGGAAGGGTCAAACCCCTCTTTTGTCCATGGGAGGTCTCAGTTTTTGGGGGCCACTGTCCAGTGGGGCTGGTCCTGAAAGCCACACCTGCAAGGGTGGGCATTGGGAGCCCCCCAGAAAATCCCCCTCACTCTGAAAGCCCTGGTCTGTAACTCCTCATGGCCAAACCAACCGGTCAATGGGTCTAGTGCCACAGCACAATTTCTGCTTCTTGTCAGGCAGCTGTTGTGAGACTGGCTTGAATGGGGGTGTTTACTACAGCTGAGGGGAGAGATGGGTGCCCTTGGGTTTGGGTTGCTGGGATATCCCTGTGCTGTGGGTCAAACATAAAGGAATAATTAAGTTTAATCCTTTCGAGGCAGAAATTACAAGTCAGATTTCAGCTGGTGTAAATCAGCACGGCTCTGCTGGGGTCAATGGAACAAATCCAACTTGTGCCAGCACAGGCTCTGGACTGGTGCCTGTCATTGTGCACAGTCACGAACACCACTGACTGCCATGAAATCAGAATGAAAGATTAATAAAATAATATTTTGCATTGTCCTCAGCATAGACAGGCCATTTGGAATAGCACAGCAGCCACATATTGCCAGTGGCTCCGCCCCATGCTGTTTTCAAAATTCACTGGTGTGCGTGGAAATTAATACGGCTACATGGTGAAAAGTATTATTCTCCGCATTATTTGGTAATTTAGACTTATGACTAAGCCATTCACTTCATTTAGTCCTATAGTTTTTCTTTTGATTCACACACATCACTTCCAACTGTTTCAGGAGCTGAGCTGTTCTCTAGAAAATATTCCTGGGAACTGAGGATCTGGTGCCCGCGGGGGGGTTGGCTGTGCGCTGCCCAGTGGGAGTCAGGTGTGTCAGAGAAAATGTGTCTTCAGTTCATCTCCTCCTGCAGTTCCTCCAGAATTCCTCTTCATTGATAGTTGCTCTCACATAATAATTCATTACAATTTACAATACCCATGTTCCTTAGGTAAATAGAAGTCCACTCTATGGCTTTTTACAATATGTATGACATTGATCCAGTGAAAGACTCAACACACAGATTTTTTGTTTTGAAACAGCTTTTTAGGACTATGTGCTAACCTGACATTCTGCCCTACGTGCTAGTCTGACATTTTTCCTTAAACAAGAAAACAAATTTTTGTGAAATCCAGTCATTTGCTATCGTTTAGACTCCTTTCCCAAAGCTGTAAATTAATTTTGTAGATCGTATCTCAAGCTCACTTGGTGTGATATTGCTTGGATGTTAAAAGGTATTATTGCCATAAAACCAGTGACACTAGATTTGCTATTTAATTGTATCACACTTCTGATTTGCAACAGAAGCAACTTAATGGTCCAGCTAGACACTGAAGCTGAAAAAAAAAACAAATTAAATTTTATTTCTTGGAGGTGTAACAGCCTTTATTCTTGCAATTACTCACCTATGTCTTCTCAGATTAGAGTTAATTACTGAAAAAGATGAGCTGTTCTTGCTGTCATTGTTACAGCTGGGGTGATACTGGATCAGTATGACATGGCACATGTTCGTTGCACTTTGAGACACATATTCTCAAGTGAAAATTGACAGAACAATTTCAGCAGATGTAAAACCTTCTCCTGAATTTGCGCAAGGCCCACAGATGCTGCTGCCATGCAGTAAGTTTTTGCAATATTTTCTTTAAAGATGGATCAGCAGAATTGAGATTGTGATGTTGTTTTACAGGTTATGAATGCATCAATCCCCAAAGGCACTGGTGCTTCAATTTTATGTCCATGGCATACCGAGGGTGGCTTGCTGTGCTTTTCCTCCTGCAGAATGAGCCTTGCTAGGCCAGCTGGAGGACAACAGAAACCTTAACCTACTAAAGAGCTGTCGAGTGTCTACAGATCCCTTTTTGATTTCTCCTAAGCTGGAAAAGACTTCTCAAACTAAGGGGTTTCCAAACATCTGTTTCTGGGACAGCCTTGGTTCCTGGCCTTGGCTGGCCTCAGGTTTCATCCCCTACATTGCAGGGACCATCTTCATAACTCAAACTGGCACAACTTTGGATCTTACAGAGCAATCTCACCCATGGTACCTATATCAGATGTACCTTAAAGGCAGCTCTGATTTCTCCTGGATCTCCTGTTCTATGTCCTGCTAGTTGAGACAGCTTGGGCCGCCATAGCTGCATTGCATGAATTATAGTGGCAGACATGAGGCTGAAACAAATTCCTTTGGTAGGTTAATGCCTGGATTTCCAGGGGGTGTTACCTTGATCTTAAGACTTGGTTCCGTAAGGAACCCAATGTTTTTCTGTTGATCCAGGGATAGTGGAAGAAAAAAAGATTGTCTAAACAGGAGTCAGAGCTGCTGGATGCTCAGATCTGTCCCTCTTCCCTCCCCTTTTTCTCTTCATTGACTACTGAGGAAGCACGTAGGCATTAATTTTAGCTATTAGCACCCTGTTTCTACTCTTCACAGCATTCTAAGTCGGTGCTTTGCTTGTGTCTGTATCTCTTTCTGGTTTTACACGTTATTACTCCCTGATAATCACATGTTTGACTTAATTTCCTGGTTACACCTGGAAAAGCTTCCAGGTTGGGAGCAGGACATGAAGAAGGGTTTCATTCCCTGCTGGAGCTCCTGGTTTAGCTGCAAGATGAGAGGAGACAAAGCCAGCTTTGCCCAGCTGGGAGAGGAGGTGGGGTGGTGGGCAGCCTTGCTGTCCAGCCTGGGGTGATGTTCCATCTCAGCCCTCTCTGCTTTGGCCTGTGGAAGGTGTCCAGCCGAGCATTTGCCCAGCTTTGTAAAACACTTTGCTATTACAGGTGGGCTGCACTTTCCAAGCATTTCTAACTGCTCTCTCACCCTTGTGCTTGGCTCCCCTCCTGTCTTCATTTAAATCCCCCTTGAACACTCACTCCTTCCAAGAGGCCTATAAATGCTAACCTATGTCAAGATAATGTCATTATCGCTACCATCAATAGAGTAACTCATCAAGTGCTGAAATAAATCACTTTCCCTAGGGATTACTGCCTAAAAGCCAAATGTAATCAGTAAAGCTTGGGTTTGACAAGGCTGTCACAGATAGAATTCATTTACTAATGAGTTGCAGCCTAAAGTCCACACTGGTAATGTGTCTGTGGTTTTAATGAAACATTGCCGAGACCTTCTTCTTAGCATTTGTTGCTTGTTAGATAGGCTGTTTGTCAGATCCGTCTTCCCACCCAATGGGAAAGTTTTTTTCTTCCTCTTCCCCCAGTTGAACAATAAGTTTCTGAGCATCCCACTGCCAAATACTGTTTTCTAAAATGATTTTTCCTCTTTTGGAATAATGGACCTTTTCAGCCTAAATCAACATGCCAGCTATCCTCTTACCTGTCCACAGAGGGATGCTGCCTTTTGCAGTGGTTTTGACAAAATAGTTTCTCCTGACAACTGCTGAGAGAAAAATAAAGGTGCTATCCGTTCACCGTGCTATCAGGAAAAAACTTGAAACATCGATAAGGATGGTTTCTAAGCAACCAAATGCAGTCTACAACCATAATAACAGCACTTTGAAAGTAAATCACTTAGTCTGGTACACGTGAAGCCTCACTCTCCAATTAATGGCAAATTCATATCAGCTCCATTGTCTGACAGAAGCACATTAACAGGGCTGAAGTGGTTCTAAAACAACACTTAAAGTGGTAGAGCTAAACTAAGAGATATTAGGAGCTCCTAAAGACAAATCGTTTTAAAGAAGTTTTGCAGAAAATGTCCTAAAGGTTTTAAGAGAAAATGACAATTTTTACCTTTTCTACCTGTTAAGATATTCTTGTAAATTGTGTCTCTCTTCAAGGAAGGCTCCTAAAAGCTACAGAAAAGATATCCATTGCTGTAGGTTTTTGAATATTTTGCCTAATTTTACTCATAGAAAAGTCAACTAAGTACTATCAAGCATAGTGTTTATTACAATGACACATCTTTATAAAGAGAAGTTGCTCTTTGTAAGAGAATCGTATTTGTGTCATTGTCTGCTCTGCTGAAATGTAAACAAAGGTCAAAATAGGATCAAAAATTTTCTTTCTCAGTAGATAATATGGAGACCTGTAAAAATACTTTCCCTGTCACAGTCCACTTCCTAAATCCATCATTCCTCAGCTCTACACCTTGCCTTGCATCTTCTTTTCTCATTTGCTTCTCTGTCTTACTGCCGAGAGAGGGTGATTCTGCCTGAGGGTTAATGCCCAATGAGCTGGTCCCAGAGGATCTCCTGTCTGTGGCTGGTAGCTGGTCTCCTCTCGCCATAGGGATAGATGCAGCCCCAATTTCTCTTAGCTGGTGAGCAAGCCAAGAGGACTCACATCTTCATCCCCATCCTCCTGGTACATTTTAGCAAGCAGGGAGGGACTTAGGAGACCTGATGGGCCATGAAAAGGGTGCTAATGTTTTAAAATACCCTGCAGAGGAGAGCAGCCATCAGCCAGCTGTTGTGAGGAGGGCAGGGGATCCAGCAAATGATCCTCAGGTGGCCCCATCGTAGACATATTGCTGGGAGCTACCTCCATGGAGCACTTGGAAATGGGAGACTGGGGTTTTGGATGGGGAAGGGAGCATCCTTGGCAGTTAGGGACCAGCTGGAAGGGGTGGTAGGGAGCCCAGGGAAGCCTACTCCCTCACTCACCTACGCATGGCACTCGAAGGGTCACAAACCCTGTGGTCCATGTGGGAATAAGGACCAGAATTTCAAAAAAAATTGATGTTTCTGGGGAAAACACAAGCGCTGCAGCCACCCAGGAGCCTGAGCAGCTTACAAAGAGCTTTTCATGCTGCAGTTCGAGTCCTTTTAAGTGATGTGCTAAGATCTCCCTGTAATTTCTCTGGGCCTAGCTTGCTTTGTCTGATTTGCCTAGTTTTTGGCACAGTGATGCTGTTGAACACCATTGAACACCATTATTTAATGATTTTTTAATTTCATGGCATATTTCATATGGGTATATGAAGAAGAGAAGCTAATTAATATTCCCTATGAGCAGAAGGGCGGAAAGGACACAGAAGCCCATCCACATGCAACCCATGATTCCAAGGGCAATGGATTCCTCGGCTAAAACTGAAGAAGGATCTTATGACTTCCCCACTGACAGAGCAGAGGACTGCCATACTTCTTCTGTGGCTGAAACTGGATCATGAAACCTGGCCTGGAGGTAGGTTTTGCTTCTGGGTGATGTCCCACTCTGTGGTAGGAGGAACCCCTGAGAGTGAGAGCAGGTTGATGGATCAGGCACTGCTGGATGCCCCATACTCACGGCAGTGGAGGGCCTGTAGGAGAGGCTGGGGTGGGAGACCCATTGCAGACCCATTCCTACTGTTCCAGACTCATCACAACCTTGCAAAGAGTGGGTTGGTATTTTGGGGATCCACCCACCTATGCCATGTCAGCTGTGGAGCTGTGCTCATGGCACAAGACCAAAGGAGTGGGAAGGTCTCTCCCCTACGCCCCCATCACAGTTGTCCATGTTATTATAATAATTACCTGCAAGGAGGGAATTCAAAAGTGCAGATATAACAGATCTCTGGGGTCTCCACAGCTCTTGAAAAAGCAGAATTAATGAGCCCAGAACATTATTCTCAGGGCAGCTTCAGATGCTGCTCTCCTGTTTTACAAATGTCTACGTCAGCTTCTCAGCTATACTTGCATATGGGGTACATATGGAGGAGAAAAAAAAGAGGCAATGACTAGTGCAAAATGGGACTTGCTGCAGCATTTAACAGTCCTCTCCACTTGCTATTAAAATGCAACTTTTCCCAGTGACAATGCTGCTTTATTGCTGCAAAAACACTTCCCAAAGACACAGTCCTTGGAGCACAGCTGGGAAATGTGCTATGAAGCAGGCAGCTCTGGGCTGGCAGAAGCAGGGCTGGGAACAGCAGCTGGGTCAGGCTGTCCCAGAGACACCCAGCCCTGCTGACCCAGCTGACCGGGGCTAAGCAACCCAGGAGCTGCTGGGTAGATGGTCTGGGGTTGTTTCAGGAGAAAGTAGCAACTATGTACAGTGTTCCCCACTCAGGCTGCCCTGGGTGACAACTCAGGCCACGGGACCGTGCTGAGCTGCTCACCCATCCACCATGTTTTGGCCCCTGCCATGCCTCCCTAGGTGAGCATCTGTCATGGGGAAGAAATTTTCCTAGGCATGAGGAAGAAATTTTCTACAATGCGTGCGGTAAAACACTGGCCCAGGTTGCCCAGAGAGGTGGTAGATGCCCCATCCCTGGAGACATTCAGGGCCAGGATGGACAGGGCTCTGAGCAACCTGATCACGTTGAAGATGTCTCTGCTCATTGCAGGGGGTTTGGACCAGATGAGCCTTGAAGGTCCCTTCCAACCCAAACTATTCCATGTTTAAATGACTCTATGACTATATGATTCTCTTCTCCATCTTGCCTGGACGTGTCACCAGCTCTGACAGGTTTCCTTCACCTGGGACCTGGATCTCTCCACTTCACATGCCCACAGTCTTTGCCTCATTGCCATGCTCCCTAGACTGTGTGCATCAAAAGGCAACTGCACATGCCTGTTTACATCCCATCACCACGTGCCAGTCTGGTGGCTGGCTGGTCCTGCTGCTGTCCTGTATGACACTGCTCAGAGGTGTCAGCCCCAGCAGGGGGCATGAGGAGAAGTGGTGACAAAGACACAGAGGGTGACATGCCAGTGGGGCCTGGAAAATCCATCAATTTTTGACACATATGGAGGGCTGTGGTGCTGCTGCTGTCCCCAGGAAGTGGCTGGCACCTCCTTTGAAGCTACTCGCCCATCATCTGCTTGCCAGCTGCCCTCCCCACTGTGCCTGCCCACAACAGTGTACTGGGTGGGAGGTGGAGTGGTGGAGTGGGAGCAATGCTGAGGTTCAGCGTTCGGTGGGCTGCCCGTGGTGGGGACGGGCAACATGCTGCCTGTGCAGCATTGGAAGGTGGGTTTTTGGAGCGGTGGTTGTGGGCTGCAGCCATGGTCCTTTGGGTCTTCCTCCTCTCTCCTACAGCAGCTGGTAGTCACTGAGCAGCAGGCCAAATTCTATTTCTGATTAAGGCAAATTGCACTTCAGTGGGATGCCAAATCCTTACACAGATGTGCAGAGGACATTTGGCTTAGAAATGCACGAGGATGGCGTTGGTTACGGCATAAACCTGCATCACTGTTTCAGAGGTGACCAAAAGCAGGGGACAAGATAGGAGCTCACAGTGGGCAACCCGATTTCTTAACCCTTTCTGCTGGTGCTTGCTGAATCCCCTAGGGAAGAGGACTTGTTTGTCAAGAGCTGTTTTCTTGCCTGCACTAACTGTGCCTGTTTTCATGAGCCATACGCATCTCACCCACCTGACGGCATCCTGGGCAGTCTGTGAGGGCTGCGTTCCCTCTTAAAACACAACAGGAGGTTGCAAAATGCTTGGTTATCAAAGCTTTGGCTTTTTGTTGTACTGTGTCCACGATCAATATCCATTTTAAGGCTTCTTGCATGACACTGCAGAGTTTTCTTCACCAAACAGGATGTAGAAGAGATAAGAAATGATGCAGTTATTTATTTTTTTTTTTAATTTTCTTGTATTTTAGGTAGTTTCAGCATGTATAGTTTTGCATTCCCTGTTTCAAAAATATACACCCTCACTTATGCAGTAGACCGGCCTTTACTGCTTTGTCTGCTCACCTTATCTCTCCATGGCCAAGTAAGGCATGTATTTCCTCAGCTAAAAAGCTGAACTTTTTAACATCTATAGTCAGCTAAGGCGAATTTTTATGAAGTTATTTAGAAAATGGAAATAATTGGAATCAGAAACCAGATTTCAAAGGTGAAGCACTAGTTGTAAAGCATTAAGAGGTGGGGGGATTGGTAACAAAATATGGAAAGAAAATATTGAGCTTCTGGGGAAAAGGATCCTCTTTTTTTCAGAACAGTATCTAGGAAAGTGAGAAATCATATTTTCTGTTGTCCCAGCCACGCTGAAATTTCTGTGGCAACCACAGGCAGAGACAGAGGTGAAAAATACAGGGTTGGAGTGGAAACGAATGAGGGGCTGCTCTCAGGGTGTAAGAAAATAGCACAGGTGCTAAAGTGCCCTTCAGTGCCAACTCAAACAAAGGGTGGTCTGCTCTTAATTTTCCTTTGAGTTACAAGGGTGTAGTTTCCAACTACAATGAGGTTTCTTTCAGTAAAATCTAGTTTAGGAATCAAGATTATTTTTTTAAACGGAAAAATTAGCAAGTCCAGGGATTTGTGGACTCGTACTTCGGCAAACAAGTTTGATTTTAATGGCATTAGCACTGAGTGGACAAATGGGACTAATTTGCAGTGTAGTGCATTCCAGATATGTAAAAAAATTGCTGGTGATAAAGATTTATGAATACCATGTTCACATTGATGAAGGTTCTGGTTGTAGCTACTAATTCAATACTAGTTCACCTTGAATTTTTTGTGGCCTTTTTGGGGGCAGGAAAAGAGGGGGAAGAGAGCAAAGGGATTTAGGGGATGCAAGCAGTGTCAAGCTCCACTAAGGAAACAACAAATCTTTTAAGGTCACAGACATTGTTAAAATGTGCTTGAAATGTCCAGCACTTCTGTCCAAGCTGATTTCATCAAACAGATGTTTGGTTGTTTATTAAACATAGAGATAAAGCTGAACTGGCACAGCCTTTCCGGGGCACTGTGTTGGTGAGAGGTGCTTCAGAGCTCAGCCACCATGGTTTTGTCCCCAGCAAGATGCACGGTGAATTTGGAAGTGCTAGGCATGGCTGAGTTGTTTATTTTTTTCACTCTGGGGGAGGTTTACTGGGCTCTCAGCTCCTCTAAAGACATTTCCATCAGTAGCCAACACAGGGAAATGGTTGTGTCTGGCCTGTTGCTTCAAGCAATGTCATAGGCCTAGTGGGAGCAAAACACCTCCCTGGGTCACTCTGCCTCCAGAAACTCTTGTCATGCACTGTTGGATGTGATGTTGAATTGTTCAGGAGGAATTTCTGTGGCTCCTGAAATATTCTGACCTTGAAGGTGGCCTTGTTCCTCTATCAATGACTAATCTTCTTCAGGTTTCTTATCTGACTGCTCTTTTTTTTTTTTTTTCAAATAATAAATCTTGGGATCTGGCATAAGGTAGCAATTCCAAACTGACAACATTTCTTTAGGCTTATCAAAATACACAGGAAAAAACAAAACCCAAGAAGTGTCAGAAGATGAATGGACTGAACAAGTAAAATTCTGTTACTCTATGTAATGTTCCCTTTGAAATGTGTTTTTGCAGTTTCATGTTGTACCATAAACAGCAGATAGCTCATGTGCCCTTCTGAAGGCTAATTCACTCATGTAACTTTGTGTTACATGCCCTGTGTTCAGTCTTTATAAAAAACTGATGTGATCTTAATCATTTTCTGCCTCCTGCATTTCTTGCTTTTCGTTTAACTTATTTTTACACTTAGGGATTCTCGGTATTTCTTATTTAGGATGTTACATAAAAGACCGTGACAACTGTAGTAGTTGTTAAAACATCAACCCCAGCAAAATGAATGTAACGTCATCATTTATTTCTAATTGGTGGTGATTTCTCTGCTTCAGAGACCAGAAGATCCTTATGTAGCATCTGATGAAATGAAGTCCAGGATGAAATAATCTAGCAAAGGCAGAGGCAGAGACAAAGATGAAGACAGAAAGAGACACTGTCTTTTTCCATTTAACTGTAGGCACCTTCTACCGCCAGACCTGTTAAGCTTATTTAAATATTTTGAGGCTATATGTCAAAAGTCTAGGATTGGATTCATCCTGTACCTGGAGCATCAGAGGTAAACATGCAGCTAATTTCCATAGTCTTTCAAAACTGGGCATCTCTAGAGAGTGGTTCACATGTTAAGTGGACCATATTTCCATCTTTTAAAAATACTCTAAGGCCAGTTTTGCAAGATATTGTTCCGAAACCATATGTTTTTATTGAAAATTCAAGCAATTCAGGAAATCTTGCCAAGGAAATGGACCTCCAAGTCACCATGCCCAAAGGAACCAAGCAGAGAGAATACTTTTGCCATTTGCCTAGCAAGAAAGATTTAAAGACAGTTTAGAAAAAACATACTTAAATCCCATTGCAAAGGTGTTTTCTAGCAATGAAGATGATGGTGAGTGCTCAGTGAGATTGTCAGGTGTCAACAGGTAATGCATTTCCATCCAGATCAATAGGAGCTGGTAAAGCAACACTTTCAAAGATTCTGCTAAGTAGAAGCTCCTTCTTGCAAGCTGGCCATTAAATGCTCAAGAATCTAAATCTCCCTGAAAATCCCATATCTCAGGAGTTAGGTTGCTTTTCAAGTGGTATTTGGGACCCTAAGTAGTTTTTCAGAATGCCTTTTTGAAAAATGTTTGTGTAGATCCTCTTGGATGCTGCTTGTGACCACAATATGTTTTGGGGGGGGGGTGTGATATATAAGAAAATTTGATTATCGTTTCATTGAGCATGTTTTTAGGTAGATCAAGTGCAAGAAGTAATTTTATTTAGCTTGAAGTATCTGGTAAACATAAAGAGAAAAAGGCCTCTGTAGTTGGACAGGTCTTATCTCAGTATCTTTATTTACATTTTCAAAGAACACTGACGCAATCGAGCTACCAAAAGAACTGCTTTCCATCAGCCTGGGAACAGAAACAAATTAGTCTTTAATAGTGTTGTGCGAAAACTATGGCAAATGTTATGTAAAACTGTGCAAACAGAATGTTTGTGTTCTAGTTCCAGGTCATTTAGTGGGCAAAAAGAGAGACATCTTGTGTGAAATAGCCATGAAACGGTTTGCTATTATATAAGGGTAGGAACTGTTGGATCAAACTAATGGTGGCATGCCGAGAACCAGATGCTTCAAAGCAAAATGCAAGACATCCCAGTGTGGATAATTATGAAATAGTCTGACCACAGGGGAAATTTCTGCATAAACGACTTTAGTCCTAAAAGGCTACATGTTTATATTGCTTCTGAAAAGGTTTTAAGTCTGATTTCCCACAGACACAGGGCTTATGCAACCAATGCACTGCCTGGCTGTGCAAAGCCCTGACTCCCTCCCTGTCTGCTCTCCTGCCTCCAGCAGCTTCTGAACACCTCCAATCTTTCCCACGTGGAGCAGAGGAGAGGAGGTCTCACAAATAGTTAAGTTCCTACAGGTTTCATGAATGTAAGCTGGTCCCCAGTGAGGAGAGACAGATACTGGTGCCAGCTCAGGGTGAGCTTACAGCTCATTAGAAACCGGAGAAACCTCATGGGAGAGCATCTTATGAGTGCTGGGACTGTGAGAAAAGCTTCAACTGTGGCTCTCCACCAACATGAGATGCAAATCCTAAGTAGCCACTGGCACTAATGACACTGTCTCTTTTCCCTATTGATCATAACTTTGAATATCCTCAGGATCTAGGATTCTTTCTGCCTAAACATGTTCTTAGCTTTAACAACATCCAGGGGCAATGAGTGTTAGTTGAATAATGTGCAGATAGGACATTTCCTTTTAGTACCAGAAGTCTACAGATTTTGTTGTAGCTCTTCCCATAAAGCAGCTGGGCTTAATTAGTGCATGATGCTCTTTATGGGCTAGCCAGCTAATTTGTAAATTAATTAGAAGTAAGTTGAAGGCAGTCTCTTGCCTCTTGGGAGTACTAGAATTGATTGTTTCAAGGTGTTGAAACCTTGCCTCTCTGCCACACTGGGCTGTTTGACCCTTCTCTGGAGTCAAAACCAAAAGAAGAATTATATTATCACTCTTCTCAGACCAGGACAGGGTCACCCCCTGGCACCCATCTTTTTCACGCTGAGCTGCTGCAGAGTCCTCAGGATGGAGATACAGAGTGCCTTCAAGGATTTGCCATGTTCTCAAGGACCTGAGCCACAGTGATCTGCCCCACACCAATCCATTCGCCGTGCACTGCCAAATGCCACATCCTGTACTGCTTCTTCACAGCCTCCACAGCACCATGAATTAAATGAAGCCTCCTAAAAGAAGATCTCTGGTCCTTACCATAGCGCTCACATTGGCCTGGATGGTGTTTAGATATTGAGCAAAAATTACAATCGGAAGTTCTAAGGTGGAAGGGTGAGTGCTCTAAACTAGGAGGAGATAGGTGTACCTGTTTTCCATAGACTTCAGCAGCTGGTATAACATTGCTAACGGGGAAATTTATTCATAGATATTTTGGCAATTTCTCAAGGTAGTCTCATTTCAATTGCAAATGCACACCTCTTTCTCTACTTTTCATTAACATTTGTGCAAGGACGGTATTGTTCCTAGGAGAGGTATGGGGAAGGCACTTTGACACACCCACCTGTGGGTTGCTTGATCCTAAAATAAGCAAAATAAAATCAATATTTATTTCATTTGGAAACCCAAATAATTTATAAGGTGAATCAACCTGTCAGGGACAGTCAGGACTGGCAAACAATATGTCATGTCTCAGATAGTGGGTTACACAGTTCCACTGCTTGACTGCAAACCTCAAATATGCAGCAGAGCATAGTGCTGGAGTCTGTTGAGGCAAGATGTTAATTGAACAAGTTCAGAAATTCCTCCTGTGTATACATTTCTCCCCAAAATGACCTGAGCCGTGTGTTCATTCAGTTTTCTTGGAGATGTGGCTTTTATTCACATGGAGGAAGAAGCGCTGAAAGGATGTGGAGGCCTGGTGGCCTGAGAGAAGAGGAGCAGCAAGACCCTGTAGATCTGATGGGACAGAGATCCTGGTATCTCTGAAGAACTGGTGGCTGTTCTTAGCAGTTTCTTTCTGAAAGGAGGGTCTGGAGGGTTTTACTTGTGTGTTTTTACATTTTTTGTTGTTGTTGTTGAAATTGCCAAGCGTGATGTGTTTTTGGCAGGACCACCTATTTTGATGTAGCATTGTGCTTCTCCGAGCAACCATATCAACAGGTTATTTTCTACACCTTTTCTTTGGACCCTAGACATTTGCGTCCATACATGCAATATACCTTACATTCCAGTCTTCTCTTGCATGTCTATCTCACATCCTTCACTCTCATTTCCACACTCCCACATAATCTACTGGAAGGGCAATTTTTTGGCATTTGAGCAGGGTGTTAACAAGGATCAGATGCTGCCATCACTTATGAAAGAGCGAGGTTTCCTTTACCAGCTGTGGTTTGTGCCGGTAAAAAAAAAAAAAAAGAAAAATCCATCGGTGTGGATGTTACAGTAAAGTTCTTGTATTTAGCAGGTGAAAAGTCAATATTCGACCTGCAGGGAAATTTGCTTATGGAAAACCCCTGGAAGCTGTTTTTAGCAGCAGAGGATTAGTCACCCTTGGAGGACTGGTAGCCCCTTGGTGTTTCTGGCTTGCACTGTGCTGTGCCACATGCGAGGGTTGCTTTGGAGGCTGCACAGTGTTAACAGCGACTCCTGCTTTGCCCCAGGTGTTGAGTTTAAGCGCATGGTTCCTGGTTATTTTAGGAAAACATGAGCTCATGCTCCAGACAGCTTTCTCTCCAGTCCTTCCCTGCGCTGGGGAGCTGGGAGGGGTAGTGCCCCACATCTGTGAGGAGCACGCCGTGGGATTTCTGACAAACCAGTCTGAGGATGTGGGGTGGGGAGGAGACAACACAAGGGAGACTGGGTGCTGAAAAAGGGATGTTTTCTGTGGCAGATGGTGATCAGGCAGAGGAGAGAGCAGAGCAGTGAGGTCATGGGACGAGGCCAGAGGAGTGGAATCTATTAGAGTATCAAAAGCAGTGGATTAAGTCATGCTGCACTAAGGCTGAGGCAGGTCCTAAAAAAAAAAGCCGAAAGGGAAAATACAGGTGATGAAGTAAAAAATAAGTTTCACAGACCAGAAAACTGTCTTGGCCACAGGGATGCCATCTTAGAGCAATGACTCTCCTTGGCAAGAAGAAAGGCAGCTGCTGCCTGAAGGACAGTCACCCATCCTCTCCGATCTCCAGTTCCCCTCTGATCTCCAGCACCACTGGGCTGACCAGGGACAGGTGAATCTCGCTCAGCACCCCAAGGAGAGTGCCAGTTTTGGCTGGCTGGTAGAGACAGGGGGAAGGAAAGCCCCGGCCAGGAGGGCCCAGTGCCAGCTTTGCAGGCATGGGGATGCTCTTTGGCAGGAACTAGGGGAAGATTAGCTGAGTTCCTTCTCCCGGACCAGCCAGCCCCTTCCTTCCTCTGCAACTCAGACAGGGCTTTGCAGAAAATAAAGGCTGCTAAAATACAGTGTCACTGCTTTATCTGGAAATATCTTGAAATAATGCATATTTACAGCTTTTAATGACATCTTTATCATATGGGATTCTAAGAGTGTGTGAACCTTGCGTTGGGTAAGCAGAGCTGGATCTGATGGAGAGTACACTTAAAGGCAGCTCTGAGGGCAACCAGGAGGCTTTGGAAATTCAATTTCTTTGCTAGATATGACCAAAATGAGCAAATATTAAAGTATTAGGGAAGACATAGCATTTCATTTAGACATCTTGTGTTGAAACATCGTCATGCTTTGCTTGGAGAATTTTCAGTACCATGGTACCTTTCATTGAAAATACCTAGAAAAATAAAACATGAAAAGTGAAACAGAAAAAAAATGGCTGAACAGAGAGTCTTATTTGATACATGGCTGTTGGGAGAAGAAAAGTGGTTGTTTCAGCTGTTAAATTATTCCTCCAGTTTTACTACTAAGACTCTCCTGAGTTCACTCCAATGGCACAATGGGATCTTAAATCCTATCAGGGGATCTTTCTGGCATAGGGAAATCTCTGGGTGGCCCCAAGCCAAGGAGGTTGCTTAAGGGAGGCTACAGTTGTGTTTAGACCAGGCACAGCTCTTTGTGTAGGGCCAAAAGAGTATGGGAAGGCACAACAGAGCTAAGAAACTCTCTCCTCTGTTTCCGTTTTGTGGCTGCTATAATAATCTTTCAAAGGAACCTTATAAACCTCTAAGTAGTGGGTTTTTTAAAACATTGTCGTTATGGTAATAGTTTAGTGCTGCCTCCTTTGTTATGTGTTAATGATGCCCTCCTCTTAAGTCTACTAATAAAAGAAATTTAAACCTCCACATGAAAGTCCTTTTAAAGTTACAAATCAAATACATTTGTGCTGGTTTTCCCTTATATGCAAGACACTGGAGCAGCTCTGCATCAGAGGTTAGTGTCAGACCTTAACCAGGGAGCTTATATCAGCTGCTATGCCTGCTGCAATGCGTTCAGGATCACCTGCTCCATGTATGAGGTAGAACTGTAAAGGAGTATTTTATACAGCAAATGATCTCTTAAATGGGAGGGGAAGGGATGAGAAAACTTCACACAAATTAAGAATAATAAAGAGTATTACATCTGGAATCTGGATAGAGTGATTCATAATCTTTAAATGCTTTGATCATCTCTTTAATATAACTTGAATCAACCTATGGAATATATTCATATAGAATTTATTTCCCTGCAAGTGAATTCTCCAGCCTTGCTCACGTCTGTGGAAAACTTTCCTTTCAGTTACACTCTTTAATTCTATATGTTGCCGTAAATAAAATAGGAAGAAAGGCATGTGTCTGAATTTCCCCAATTGGCCAGGGTGTCACCATACGTATTGAGCAAGCACTCAAAGCACTAAGTGACCGCTATGTTTGTAAGGGGCATGATGAATGCATGTAGATAACGGTAGAGTCTGGGTATTTTTGGAGAAACTTATGGTTTAGATGGCATCTTGAGAAGCCTTCCAGTTCTATATTTCCTATGGTTTCTGTGAGCAATTACTTACTGGGGAAGTAAATGAAAGAAAAGAAAAACATAAATGAGTGGGAAGTGTAGACTGATTTCTGGAGAAAAGTGCAGTGGAAAAGACAGGAAGGCTGAATTTAGACAGACCTAGAAAACACAAAAATTAACCCAGATATTCCTTTCCTATTGCCAAGACACTGTGCTTTTATAAATAGAAAGACTGAGGGTCCCTGTAACCTCACTGAATCATGAAGAGGTGATGGTTCAGCTCACCTAATCTTGTCTTTATGTGCTTTTGTGCAAGGACAAGGGCTGTCCCTGTGAACACTGTGGAGGTCAACTTCTGCTTTGCCACGACTTACTCAGAAAAGATGAAGACTCAAGATAACTTTTTAAGATAGACAGGATCTTGCCATGGAGATCCTCCGAGCTTCTGAGGACTGATACATTTCCATATGGTATCCACTTGGGAGCAGATAAAATGAGGGTGGGAGATCAGTTTTGACTTCAGATGATATTTCAGACCTGCAGGAAAGCTTAAAACGGGTGTGTCCATGCTGGTATTCTGAGATGACAGGGCTTGAGTCTGGTAGTAAGCCTTTCTGTGCACATCACGCAGATGTGGCAGTCCTTGGGATCCGTTTTTAATATATTTACATATGGTGAGATGTACATCCCCAAAGATGAGCCAGGCAAAGGCAATTGGCCACTTGGAGCTCTCTTGAGGGTCAAATCCAACCCATTGGTTGTTGTTTGAGCCATGCTAGATAAACTGATGTGTGTCCATGTGCCTGTTGCCTCACTGAGATGGAAAGGACATACCTACCTCGTCCATTAAATGAACTGCTGGAGTCAGAATCCCCTTCTCACATCTGTTGAGTTTTTCTTAGAGCAGCAAAAGGAAGACAAAAGCTTTCCAAAATGGGGCAGAAAGTTTTTTAAAAAAGAAATAATTTTCATAGTTGGAGAAAGGCAAAAAAAGTATCTTAAGAGATCTCAAATGGATCTTTATTTTTGTTGCCAATGGTCCCAGGATGAAGGCAGGATCCTTGTACATACCCATCTGGTTTCTACCACAGGATACAGCAGGGCTGACAGGTTTCCACTGGGAGGGTTAGGTTCTGTTTAAGCAGCATTTTCTCCTGGAAAATATTTTCTATTGGAACATTTTTAGCTAACTTTTGATAGGAACATGAAAGGCTCTGACAGCAATGCTGGAGTTACTTCATCCATTAAATGCACAGAGGCTCTGGAGGGATGGGATGGGGGCTAAAGGCGCAGCCCCTAGCTCTCTGCAGTGATGCTGAACATGGGCTGCCCTGTCTGCACCTCTTGCCACCTCCAAAACCCTGCAGCAGTGAAGGGGGGTTGCAAACAGGATGGCGCTGGGCTGAGCAGTGATGGCTGGGTTTGCATGCCAGGTCTCGTTCCTCATGGGCAAGCTAGCTGTATTATGACTTTCAGCCATATTTTAATCCAATTGATGGAGTGACTGGAGATGCTGATGGGATTAGAACTCAGCAGGGTGATGAAGTACTTGGGATTTTCCCTCGTGCCGATCCCTGCAGCACACCAAAGGGGAATGGCTGCTCTTGATTTACGAGCCATAAGAGCCCTGCATTGAGGTGGAGCATTTCCTCCAAGACATGGGTCCAACCCAAACACATCTCACAGTCTGCAGCCAGATCTTGGTCTGACTTTTTTTTTTTGACCATGCCCAGTCCCTTGTGTGTGCTCTCACGCTTTGGGACATCACTGTGGGTGACCCAGGGGCACTGGGGGACTGGTGGGGGTTTGGCCCCACTTCCCATGAGGAGACTTGCTGGGCAGTGGTGCTGTGGGCGCTTTGTTTCTCTCCATCGATCAGATGACAACCAAAGTAATTGCTCTAAGGGCTGGCCGGCTCAGAGGGGATTATGGGCTGAGATTTGTAGTGGGTGTAAATCATCTGGTGCTCACTGGCAGCAGTGGAGCAAGGTGGATTTGCACCAGCTATGGATTTCATTCATTGCACTTGAATAGACTCTTTTATTCTTTTTCCTCATGTGAAAAAAAAGAAAATTAAGGTAGACCATTTCTACACCTCCTGATCACTTTGTTTACTGGAATGGTGTCTCCAAGTGCACCAGCCCAAAGTACCGGCACCATTAATAGAGTAAATTGCAAGTACAACACAGCAGTCGTCCAAATGGCTGTCACAAGGGTGGAGACTGCTCCCTCTTGAGCGAGCCTCAGATTTTAAGCTCTGAAAGAACAGCTTGACACCCTGTGACCTGCCTAGTAAAGTTCCTAATCCATCTCTTTATAAATACACGTTCCCAAGAGGGGCGAGGGGGCAGCGGGGGAGGATCACGCAGCCTTGGGCTGTGCTTGCGGGAAGCGGATGAAGGTGCTCACAGGCTAAGTGGATTAAGCCTGGGGAACGTCAGTTCAAAAATAGGAACTACAGTCTGACATACAGATCTCTGGAAGTGAGAGGATTCTCTGGTGACCGGTGCCAGGCCCTCAGAGGAACTGAGGGAGGGTCCGGTCTCTCCCACGTTTCCTATACTGGCTGTGGACACAGCCTGGAGATGCCCGCAGGATCCTCCTCCTCCTCCTCAGGGTATGGTTCTGCCTGGCTCCCAGCCCTGCAGTTTTTATGCATCCCTGAAAGTTGCAGGTGGTGGAGCAAAACCAAAGCAGGGTCCTCGAGGGGTGGCTACAAGGGCTGGGTGCCCCTTGCTGTGACCTTGTTTAAACCCACCAAGCATCTGGGCTTGGCTGAGCATGGGCTGATCTGTGTGTCTGGAGAGGAATCTCTGGCCATGGCTGACACCAAATCCTCCTCCAGAGCAAGGGCAGAACCTAGGGTTAAAAATAAGATTGAGAAATATTTATTCAGGAAAAAAAAAAGTTAATAAAATGACCATTAAAACAGGAAAGAATTAAAAATTGAATTTTAAAAAAATAATAAAATAATAAGAATTAGCATCCCCTCCTTGTGTCTCCCTAAACTTTTTATTCCTTGATGAAGAGACTGATGTTCTTCAGGACAGTGGCTGGTTTTGCCTTGTGTTTTGTGCATTGAAAGAGCATCTCCAGGGCTTTGCTAATCACAGCAGTACCCAAGCCAATGACAGTTCTTACTTCTCTATAATGTCTGATATTTTCCGACTGTTGCTTTTGCACTTTGCCCCATATATTTTCTTCACATATACTGGTGTTAAACCTATCTTTAAAAAGTAGTTGCTTCTGTATTCTGAAGTCTCTGTTGATTTCATGTTTGCTAACTCAAAACCAGCTGAATAGGCTTTTGACCAAATAGTAAAAAAATGATTATTCTTTCACCTAGTTTTAATCATATTAATGATTTTAGGTTTGAGGCCAGTAAGTAGAGAAGATGCACAAACTAAAGCACGATGTGAGGGGCAGTGATTCTTTCAAACTATTAATGTTTTTGTTATAATAAGTATTTCTTGCTTTATTTTTTTTTCTAGATTTAAGTTTGCAAAAGAAGCCCTGTTGGGTTTCACATGTATAGGATCTGTGCTATGAAATTGCAGTCACAACCTCACATTTGTTTTTTGGCCCCTAGGAAAGATTAGCTTTTTCTTTTTGTCTTCACACTACAGAAGTTAACAGCTTAGGGGATGGAAATGGGTCCGAAAGTGTCCAGGAAGATAATACTTGAGAAGACAGGTTTAAGCTAAATAGGAAAGCAGATTTCATCAGCCTTCTTGGAAACAACATGACCAGGGACCTGTGATCCGTTTCTAAATTGGGCCTTTGCATTTTCCGTGTACAGGAAGTGATGAAAACAGCGGCAGTAATCCCCGGTGAATTTGGACACGCACATCAGGGGCTGAATGCCTTTGTTTGTTATAGGTCCATGGTAAGTTGGGTGTTGTAAACATGACTCATGACAAGTTTAATTAAGACAACAAACATGGGAAATGTAGCAGAAGGTCACACATCTTTCTTCACTGTTTTGGCAACTGAAGACTTTTCTGAGACATTTAAATGTGCTGCACTGGCACAAATATAAATATAGATTTTATACTCATTTTCTCTCTCCCAAAAAGATTTTTACTGGTTTTGGGGTGGTGCTAACATAGTCTGAATAGAAAAAAGCTGACCTAATGCATGAGCATATTAACTTGTGGCAAGCCAAACTGCAACTGATGAAAATAAAAGATGTTGTGAACATATGACAAAACTCCTACAGTCAGTTTGGTCCTGCCCCAACAATGACGAATTTACTCCTGAATGAATCAGGCTGAATGTATCAGACACTCAAATACCCACCCGTCAATGCAAACCTGCCTGTTTCTCGGACTTTCAAATGCACATTTGGTGTTTGCTGATGAAGCAATTTGTTCCAGACTCATTACCTGAGGTTCACCTCTCTGTCAACATTGTGTGGAGCCTCAGATTTTGCTTCAGACAAATTTCTTCCTAAGCCTGATTATATGGCAAACAAAACAGTCCTTATAAGTAGACTCCTACAAGCACAGTGTTCTTGAGAAGGTGTTGGTGACACCACCTCTGCAGAGTGAACAACAAATTCAGATGGCAGGCACTGACTTACTGTTTTGCTAATGGGGGACACTTCTGGGAACTTCCCATACATTTGGAAATCTCAGTGATGCAAAGTCGCAGCATCTTGTGTAGTGCCTTACAAATAACACCTCACGATACGCTCAGGATGAACTCCATCTACTTTAACATTGGCCACCTGAAAGCTAAGCAAACCATTAAGTTAGTCAGCTGGGCTCTTCCTATATTCATCTGAGAAACAGAGGTCCTGAGGAATATCTGAAAGGAATTGATCCCATCCAGAGCTATAATACATGTCTGCAATAGATGAGACAACTCTGTAGGTGCCTGTTTCTCAACAATGAAGACAGACAAGAGAACCCTGGTGATTAACTGAGGCTGCCAACCTAACTTTCAGATGGCTAAAATTAAATTAAATGAATCCCAGCCTCAGTACTTGCACCAAAACACTCTTTCACATGCAAGTCTAGTAAAAGAACACTTCTTCAGCACTTTAAACAAGTTTATACAAAATACTTGAAAAGTCTATTATCGAATAAAATCCTCTTGAAGCTTTTGATGTCCAAGAAGAGCAGATTTGTCCTGGTATGGGCAAAACCCCCTAGCATGTGAAATTGGTTAGCTGAGAAGGAGCTTTTCAAAATATAACATTTTTAGGTTAACAAACACAGCCTCTCAATTTTCCAAGAACGTGTGCTCTTAAATCCTTCAGAAGCATTTGAAAACTCCCCATCTAAATTAAAAAGAAATATTAAATTTATGAAACTGGAAAAGTGAAATTCGGATTCTGAAGAGAACTTAAGTCACAGGACTTGCAGAGTCTGTCCCAGGATTCTAAAGTATTTTAAAATGCATCTAGATGAACATTTCCAAAGTCACAAATAATGCCTTCAAAAATCTGTTCTTTAATTTCTACCCTTTCTCATTCCCTTTAGTTCAAAGTAGCAAGAACACCAAGTAGCTATAATTTCAGATTGTCTCTGTGATTAAAACGTGTGTGTTTGAGTGAAGATTTTGTATGGCTTACTGTCTAAAATGAATGTTTTGCATCATTCTGGTTATGCATACAGATGGATTTATCAGAGGATTCTTCATGAAATCACTATTTTATTTTATTTTATTTTATTTTATTTTATTTTATTTTATTTTATTTTATTTTATTCTATTTTATTTTATTGAAGCATCTTACTGATAATTATGAAACTAGATCAATCTCATTTTCTCGTGAAGATATTTTGTTGCACAGCCTCAGCTTTCATAATAAGCATGTTTACAGACCAGAAATGTGTGCACATGGCCAGTGTGAATTTCTGGAGAAACTAAACATGGGCGATTTTACCACCAGATTCCTCAAAAGACTCTGTGCTCTGTTTTTCAGGGAAGAGTCTGGAAAGCCTAATGATTTACAGGGACAGAAAAACATTGCAAACATGGAGAATCAAGCCCCACTCCACTGTGCAGAACTCCTGTAAATTAATAAACACGCGAAAAAAACCTGATCAATGGGGAAAGGCAGCTGCACAGGAGCAGCACAGGCAACCACACTGCAAGAGGGAACGCTCCCAGCCACTGCAAAATGATGGTCCTTTGCAGGAATATCCTCCCGTCACCTCCGCTGCAAGCTGTCATGTTCAGGAACACTGCAGCAGGATTAAACAATGCTCTGGAACAGCCGCAGCCTTCTGCAGGTCCCTGGGCTGAACTGGTGGCAGTGGGGTGTTGTGTGACCTCCATGTCCTATGGCTGGGTGGTGACAGAGGCTGTCACCAGCTAGGCTTTGCTCCCAGGTGTGTGATGCTCAGTGTGAACCTTTTGGCATGAAAGAAGAATTGTGGACCTGGAACATTTTGACGAAAGCCCCTGTCTCTCACTGGCTTGGGTTGTACTGCAGTGAGCGCAGCATCTTGCAGGGCCTTGTCCCTAGTGAGCTGATTAGCATTGACTGATTAGTCTAATGGCTATCAACTTGGATGTCCTGTGCATCTCTCTTAAATCTTGTTTAAAGCCCAAGAGTTAAAGGGCAGCTGAGCACAGTAGTAAAGAGGCAAGTATTGTGTTTTACTATTAGATTTGGGAAAAACCCTATTCAAGGCCCTTCTGGGATTGTACTGGCTTGTGACAGATATTTACTTCTGAAATATATTTTCCCTTGAGATTCGAACCAAAGATGCAAGTCAGAATGACACAACTTTCATGAAACCTGCATTTGCAAGGGACAGAAGGGAGAAATCTATATAGCCACAAAAAATAGTTCAAATCCCAAGGCAAGAATGTAAGAATGCATAGTCACATTGAAAAATAAAATATGGAGTGAAAACAAAGACATGTTTTCACTCCATAATTTTTATTTTTCAATGTGACTGTGTTTTGTTTGTTTGTTTTTGTTTGTTTGTTTGTTTTGCTATTCAGGAGGAGAGCACTTTTAAGAAGGAATTCTGTATGATCAGAATAAGCAGGTCTCACATCTGATTAGTGACGTCAGTAGGTCTGGTTAGTTTGGTTTGCTCTCCTATAAATTTTAATTAGTGTGAAATGGTAGTAATTAATGAAGAAAGAACTCTGAGGCTCTTGCTGATTCAGCTCAGGCTAAGCTACGCTTTTAGAGAAGGAAATTTTACCTGAGCAAGAGCTCAACATAGACTGTAAAATCTGCACATGAAATCCTGAGCTAAGCCGATAAGAAACCAAAATCCTTCAGACAGACAAGGAAAATAGGATTTCCAACCTCCATAGTTATTCACATCCTACTAATGAGCTCTGGCATCTCTGGCAGAATTGTTAGGGGAGTATTGATCTCCTGCAAAATTTGGTGTGCAATAGTGATTCGCAGACACAGAGGAAATATTGACTCCTCCTCCCATGTTATTTCCCAGCGGGCTGATCAATTGGGGAGTGCTGGAAATGCAGATGGCATTTTCATTTCTCCTCTTCATCCATCAAGTGGTTATTTGATGGTCCACCTGATCAGTGTGACTCTTTTGTTTTGTTTTGGTTTTTTTTCCCTTTTCACAAATAATGTTATTGCATATTGATGGTTGACACTGTCATATGTTATAAAGCAAAGGTTTAATGAAGTGAACTAGTTATAAACAGATTCTTGTTTCTGAGTAAAATGAAACCAATTCCTTTTCAGATAGTTTTAAAAATAGCCAGTGCTGTTAAATGTATTTGTATTTCAATGCACATTTTTCCTGCTCTTTCAAACCTCGCTGCCTCCTCTACTGAGACTGTTACAAACTGCATCTGCAGGCAGGACTGTGAAACAATTTTCCAGGAAGAATTGTCATGAGCACACTAGTACTACATCAAACTGGAGTTAGATGTGGTCTTACCAGCTGAAGGCACATTCATTCATGGTAGGGAGCAAGCCACAGAATGCCATTTCAGATCCAGCATTTCTACCTGACCCATCAGGGTCAGACCTTCTCAGGAGACCCCCCCTTGGGCTGATCCTACACACATTTCAGCAGACAAATAAATTGTCCTCAAGGAAAACCACTGTTCTCTTGAGGACTGCTTGTGCCATTACAATCTGGAGCAGGAAACTGCGATCAGTGAGCTTGTGTTGCACGCCCAGACTCTTTGCCTCCTCTGGAAAACCTACCAAAATCTGGCCAAAAGATAAATATCTATAAAAAAGTCCATTCCTATAATATCCATGGAGACTTCTAACTCCAGATTGGGATTTGAGCACTAGGCAGTAAAAATGAAGCATGTGACCATGGGCTGGAGAAGAAAACAAGATATTGAATAGCTGTTCATTAATCAAGTTCTGAGAACAGAGTGAGGGAGAGGTACAGTGGTAAAAAATAGCATGCAGTTCTTACAATTAAAGGCTATTTCAGAATGCATATGTACAGAGGGAGGTGGGGGAGTAAAGTGTTTTTACACAAACAACCTTAATTTACACATGCCTTACTTCTGGAGTGCTCAGATTGGTAATTCTGCTACTGCTTTATGGGCACAGGGATTTTTTCTCCATTGTGTAGAGTGGTTTGCTGCCTTTCAGTTCCCCATACTTTTCTGGCTTTATAAGATGTGGAATATTTGTGACTGCCTTGTGCTGTGATGATGTGATCGCAGAGCTCTTTTCAGCTCTGTGGAAGAAATGAAAGGTTGCACTCAGTACGAGCAGTTGCTAAGAAAGACAGAAAGAAACCCTATTTTAAGCTGTTCCACAGAGGCACATGCTGGCTTGATTGGTTACTGATTCCAGTTTCATTATGGAGAAAGCACATTTTTAGCCACAAACATGTGCAGCCACATGCTGAGCTAGAAGTGTGAAAACTGCATCAACTGTAAGGCTCTGCTGTGGGCTGTGCAGAGCCCAAGCATCCGAAAAGCTGAGGATCCACATTTCCCATTCCAGCGAATGGCACCAGCCTCTTGAGGAAAGTTTTCTTGGCTCCTTCAGCTGTATTGAGCTTTGGATTCAATTCAGTTAGGAGTCGGTTGTGACTTGGATCTCGCAGGCTGTCCCTAGACGGGTAAACTAAACAAAACCTCGGACTGCTTTGGACATTGGAGCGTGACTGTCTATTCTGCAAAACTGTTGGACTGGTCCAAGGACTGGTGGAGCCTGCATGAATTATTGCCCTCCTGGAGAGCGCCTGGACATAGGAGTGTGAGAATTTAAGAGGATGCTCTTCTGTGCAGAATGGCTTCAGTGTCAGAAAATGTGCATGGACAGGTTCAGTGTACTAAAAAGCCATAGGTATACAAAAAATATATATGTGTATATATATAAACATAGGCAGCCAAACTTTCCAGAGTTATACAGCTAGGTAATGCTTTACAAACCTGTTCATATTTCAGTACTGTATATGGAAGAGCAAACTCGCGCATCTTGCCTCGGAGCGCACAGAAAGACGTGGGGACTGCACAGTTTTGGTTCTGTTTTTACCCCAACTAAGCCAAAATGGAGGTTTTGTGGCAATTCACTGTTAGCCAAGAGTGGGAAGATTATGGGTAGGGAACAGGAATGTCTGCTGAAACTGGGCTTTTGGGATACTCTTTCTTCAGAGCTGTGCCAGTTCAGCCGTTAGTTGAGAATAAATAACAACAAAGTACCTCCCTGAATCAATGTTTGCAGGAACAGAGCCTAGGGTCAGGCACAGTTAAAAAGGACATTTTTTTCCCCTGAAGAAAGCCAGAGTCTGTGAAAATGAACAAGCGAAACACTTGGAAACCGTGAGCTATTTCCTGAAGGCTTTTCCTATTCCTTCTCATGCAAGTCAACCCGTGCTTTGCCTGGATGAGAGTGGGTTTTGCTTTTTTTTCAGAAGTGCTGGAGATATCGTATTTTCCTTTTGTGGGGAGGTTCCAGACCTTGCAAACTTTCTCCATTTCTTGGCCTGAAAGAACTGAAATGCAGTCACTCGTGCCGGCTGCAAAAGCCATCTGCTTGAGCCTGTTTTCAGAGGAGGCTTGAAGCAGACATCCTGCAACACAGAGAAAAAAGAAAGGAGTCCTCTTGGTGCCTATGGGCACCGTGCTGCTATTGAAACAATTGTTTCTGAAAGCGTGCCCTTGCTCCTCACTTGTGTTGCTAATTGTATTTTAGGAACTACGGGTGCAGGTCCCCAACTTCCATGCATGTGCATGCGTTATTACATCCATCTGTCTGTCCAGAGCAGCTGGGTACCTTGAGCAATTCTGATAGTATTGGCTGACCCATGTTGAAATCCTCTTTCTGCCTGACTTCAAGCAGGAATTACAGACCTCAGTCTATGGTGACCTGTGAATCTAGACAACTGTCCACCCAAATTCTGATCACCCATTTGTTATTAGTAGGATACTGGCCAAAGTCTGTGATGGAAGCTGTCTGGCCTGCAGACCCAGCTTTTTCTTCTGTGGCTGTCAGGAAAAAAGGCAGATTATTGCTAGAAGTTTGCCCTCTATAGTGTTGGGATATGGCCAAAATGCACATCTGGAGTCATATTCCCCCAGTTTAAACCAGCCATGTTTCTCATTCTGGTTTCCCTAAATATTTGATCAGTCAATCAATCTTCCTCTTTGGTCCAATGAATCAAGTATATAAAACCAAACAGCTCCAACGAGAGAGATTTGGAGCCATTCTCCCTCACCATAGCACACAGCTGTGTAATGACTGATGGAGACTTCAGAGCCATGTCAAGCCCCCGCTCTGACTCAAACAGCACAAAAGGTTGAGATTGAGCTTCTCCCACACCCGTGTTGTAGGTTCCCAAGCAAAAGGGGGTATATTTTGGTCTTGTCTTGGAGTTTCAGTCCCACCAGCTGCAGTTTGGCAGGTTTCGATGGCTGCATCTATGTTTCAGAGCCAAGACCTGAACCTGGGCTCCCAGGTCACAGCTGGTTTGGAGCCCCATTGCATAGGGCTATTCCACCAGGCAGCAGATTGGGCTTGGGGTGAACTGCTTTGAGAAACCAAAGCAGAGGTGCGGACCGAGCAATATAACAGGGTCCAGGACCTTCCCATCCCTAGCAAGGGCTAAGAACATACTTAGGGTGTCGTGCTACACAGAGACCTGTTATGGGGTGAGCCTGGTTTCTTAGCTGAAGACTAAGAATTCACTAGGCAGTGGTGGGATGAGGAGGAGCAGGGCATTGCAATATTAGCATGGTCTTGGGATCCTGTTCCATGGTGCCTGGCCTTGGCACCATCGTAGTTAATACTAGTCTCAAACACACCTGTGTTCCAGGATCCTCTCATCCTTGAAGAAGCAAGTGATTAGATTTTATATCAGAAATATAATGCCATGAGCAGGAATTACTTGCTTGCACTGTACTGGTCATCATAAATAAAAGAACTTGGCCCTTTGTTTTGTTTTGAATGTACTGTAACTTTGGTTTCTGGAAGTGCTTCTTTTTTTGAAATACTTCAAACAAGGGGCTCAAAGTGGGGAGAACAGGATCAAACTTAGCATCTCGTTTCTCACCACTTCTCTAGCAGAAAATATGTTTTCAAAAGCAAGCCAAGATCACATCAAAATCATATCATCCCATGTCCATTTCTGCTTAATGAGGCATCTTCATGCAGATCAGTTAGCACAAACACTTATTCATTCATCCTTTCACTAACCAGTCAACCACAAAAATACAACTGACATTTAAATGGTGCAGGGGGAGAGACAGGCAGGTTAGCTGGGCTGGAGATAGGGCCAGTAATTCCACAGTGTAATAAGAAGGCTCTCAAACAAACACCATATGAATTAATTGAGTCTGAACTGGAATATATGTTTTTTCCTAAGGTTAATAACAGCTGACAGCTTGACCTATTCTTGCAGTTTACTGTATCAGCATCAGTCCCAGACTCTGCTAGTGCCTTCTCTCTTTACATGTCCAACACTGAATTTAGCATTTGCACAGTGTGGGGAAGTCCCACCGTGTGCAGGTCACCTCCAGCACCTGTCCCCACCTCTGGGCGTACCCCAGCACACAGCAGGGACCTCTCCTCCCAGCATTTGCTCCCCAGGGTCCCTCGCCACTGCTGTTGGAAGCAGGAGGTGAATGCTGAGGGTGGTGTTAATGGGGCGTGAGTGTGTATCGAGGTTTGTCATGTGGATATTATAGCTTGTGAGTGTGTTTACCAGCTGCTTCCATGACCCGGAGTTAGACTCTGTCTACAGCGGTCCATTAGAAAAATTTTAATACTGTATTTATTCTCGGGGAAAAGGCATTGAAACAACACGACTCCAAAACAACCAACAAACCTGAAAACTGCAGAGTAAATTATCACAGGGAAAAGGCATCTCTGATCAGCGCCTGCCTGGTAATGATACTTTCTTGCTCTTCTGTTTATTTTAACCTAATGTTTCTGTGCAGGTAGCATAAGACCATGAGCAAAAGCATCTCACATATACCCATTGACTCCAGATATGTCAGACCCCTGTGGATTTCACAGTTGTTATCACTGACTGTTATCACCTTGTAGCTTAATGAGACACCCGCAAAAGCAGCATAAAGTCTCGAGTGATGTGTGTGTTTGTAATACATTTTAAAGACCACACTTGGAGCTGTGAGTAAGAGTTGAAGGCACACATACATCAACCCTGCCAGGTGGAACCTGAAAAGTTATCTTTGTGTCTGCTGTCCCTGTCAAAGCCACCAGAATGTCCAACGGCAGAGGAGAAGTTGCAGGCTGAAGTCAGCATCTTGTATGGACATAATTCCTTTTCATTGCCAGGGTTGTCTCTCCATCTGGGACCACATGCACCAGGATAATTATAAAGAGTTGTCAGACCTCCAAAGCTGAGGGGGAAATAAGGTTTTGGTCCTGAAATGGACCTGAGCACAGTCATGGGTGTCTGGTTATGTAGGGAAGATACTGATGCTGGGAATCTCCTTTGTTTGCGTTAGTGTTTCCAAAACACAATAACAACTGCGGATAAGAGATTCAGTGGTGGTGTTGGGAAGGTGTGGAATGCTTGGGTACTATGAGTGGGTTTCATCTCACCACACACTGAATGGCAAGGTCTGAGGTTCCCCCTACTATCCGTGGAGAACAAGGTTCAATCGTCTGGGCTTATCTTAGGATGTGATGGCTTTCCTGCTGAAGGTACCTCTTTTCCCTTCTCAATTAGACAAATATTCTGGGAACGACTTGCTCTGACCTGGATGTGTTTACTGTAAGTGTCTAAGTGAGACCAGATGGTTCTTACCACCCATGTGGCAAGGAGACCTGCAAAGTGAGCTACAAATAGGAGCAATGGATGCTGGTCCTTGGCTCCTACTCATTAATCCTCCCATGGAGCTTGCCTTGGCTTTTCAAATTGCAGCAGAAGTGCAACTGGCAACAGTTGCAGTAACTTTTTCTTAGTACTTCGCACGAGGTTGTACTGAGCAAAACCTGCTGATGTTAAGGGATAGTCTGGATTTCTTCTGCAGATACTTTTTTACTCTTGAAGACAGGTAGGCTGACAGTTTAATCCCTCTCCTATAATTACGTGCTTCCTCCTCTTGTGAACAAGATTAGGTTGGTTTTTCTTCTCGTCAAGCGTGTTGTCTCCCTAGTCTGCACAATGTTAGAATACAAGGGCAGTACACAAGCTTCCTGCTTTTGCTGTTCTGCCTCTTTTCCTAGTAGCTTTGACACTATTTCAGCTTCATGGTCGCAGCTGCATGGTCGCTCTGACCCAGGACCCCTACCAGCTGCTACAGCCATGTCCTGATGCCAGCTGGGATGCCTAGGTGCTGCAGCAATAGGATGACATTCATAATACCGGACCTCTAATTTTTCCTTTTTGTGGGAGATGAAAGCAATAAGCAACTTCTCCGTGAGCTCTTCAGCCTCTTGCAGGAGCATGCTGCTAGCAGCAGCTGAAGGCAAAGATCTTCCCCAGCTCCCGTGGATTTCCATGAGATGTGTGGGCAGTCGGGACTTCACATTAACAAGCCCTCCTCTTGCTGAAATAGGTATTTGCCTACATCTGCCATACCCACACAGAATCATAGACTGTCCAGAGTTAGAAAGAACCCACAAGGATCATCTCCTGGTCCAACTTGTGTCCCTGCACCGGACAACCCCAAAATACATATGGGAATATCTCCTTCTAGAAATAATTCTTGTACCTGTTTCAACCCTGTGCTGGGGCGTCCTGCAACTGATCAGTCTTCGCATTTATTTATGGGCTAAGAGAATAGTTGTTTTTTATTCAGATCCTCTATGGACCTGAAGAAAAACAAAGGTGAACATCTCCTCCTGATGTTACCAATTGGTCCTATCGTACGGTGGTTTTGTCAGCAAGTTATTTAAGACCTTAATCCTTTTCAGCTATTAGGGAGAAGCCCAAGTCTGGGTGAGACTGGAAACAGGAGTGATTTTCACTTGGATTTTCATCTTTTCTTCTCTCTAGTGCTGCAACCTGATAAAGAGGCAATGGCATTTCACAATGAGCTATTCCATTCACTGCTGCCTGCTTAAAATGAGGAAGGTGGAGGAGTAAGAAGAAAAGACTCCTTTAAATCCATAGAGAAGCATTGATGCCTGTAAGAGCTGTTTAAAGAAGTAAAGCCACTTTAGCTTGTTGATCTATTTCTGCACTGTAATTTATGCTGCCATTCACACAGTGTCAGAAAGCTATTGTGAACTGTTGTATAAACCCACACTGTAGACTTGAGGGGCTCCAGTCCATGGCTCTGCCAGCACTAGTATACTGGTGATAGGATAATAGCAGGTTTCACTCCTAGAAGTTTTTTTTTTGGCAGGGGGGTTAATGTACAAGAGGAATAATTTTAATGATTCCCAACAGACCACCCACTTAGCTATTAGCAATAGGCAAGCTACAGTGTGTGCATCCTGGTAGAGGTGAGTTTTGAGATGTGAAATATAAGCTAGGAGCTTTCACAAATGATTTGTGGAAGGCACTCCATGAAATACCACATCAAGGAGATACCTCAGAAGAAAGCCCAGGCTGGGAGATTGCTTCAGAGTAGCAGCTGGGAGAAAGATATAATTTCTCTGGCCATTGCCACCCATATGAGTAGGGAAGCTAGAAGAAAGATCGTTCAGGAGGATAACGTGTGCTGTGAGCAACGGGAACAGGCAGGACAATGGCATAAAGGAAAGATGCTGAGGGCAGGATCCATCATAGCTAACATTAAACATTTAGTTGTCTAGGCTCTCTTGTGGTCAGCAGAGCATAGCACTTTGAAGGCATGATTCATCTGACCTATTTTGAGCATTAACCTACCTAGGATGAGGCAAATTACCCTTTATACTTGCCAGTTTCTTCCTACCGATTCTGAGTGGAGCTTCAGACAACATAGCACAGATACAGACATGTATTTTAGACATATGAAGGGAAGTGAGACAAATCCTCCTCTGCACGTGGAGTGGGACTGCTGGAGATGGAATAACCACACAGTATCCTCTGAATCTGGGACAGCATCCAGCCACCATCCACCCTAGTCTGCAGGAGAGACATGGAACCAGAAAGACAGAGGATGGAAACCAAGAAAGGAAGAGACAGGAAAGAGGTCAGGGAGTTTCAGTTCAGCCATGTTATGTTTCAGTGCTCACCAAGAGCTACTGTAAGTCATACGGGAGATGTAGGCTGAGAAGAAAAAGGAAAGAAACTAGAAATGGAAAAATGTGTTTTAAAAGCTTCACCAAGAATAGAGCTTCTTCACAAACAACCAACATTATTATAACTTCCACCTAAAAAAAGAATGGTGACATTTTCTCATTATGTTTTTTTCTTAAATTTCATTCCAAAATCTTTATGGACAATCTGAAACTTACTGAAGTGTATATTTTGTGCTGAAAAACAGGTTTTACATGGGCAAAAAAGAAAGCTTTTGTGATGACTGCAGCACAAATTTCTGTGAATGGTTCTTTAAGCTGCGTTGCCAGAAATGTCATGAATCCACTCAGAACTCCAAGGAAGGGAAGTGGTTTGAAATTCCTAACACTGTTTTTTCAGCCAGAACAGCCATTTTGGGTGCATTTCACATGAAGCATGGCTTCAGGGCTTGATATGTCTTCATTCTGGGCCCTGTATTGTGCCAAGGAAATTCTCAGCGTTTAACAAATAATAATAGAAATAAGCTGTGTAAGCATATGTGAATCTTCACTTTATAATTTTTCACATAGAAAAATGATCTCATAGGCGCATAGGAAATACAGCAGATGGTAAAATGTGCGTTGGACCAAACTCAGGCTGGAGACTAAGTCTCTGAGACAATAAAAGCACAAATGCTGGGCAGTCCCCTCCAGCCATATACATGAAGCACGCCTGGTGAACTGAGATAGGGGAACACAGATCAAAACAGATTAAGAGTCCACCTTTGATCTGTTGTTTTCTCCCACTACTGTAAGTCCCAACGCTGTGATCTGTCATTGCCTTATGTGGACATTAAATGGTGTTTGTGCAAGGACAGCCCTCAGTTGGGTTACTGGGAGATGGGTACCCAGCTGCATTATTCTAATTTTCAACATGTTCAATTCCACCTTTTTCAGAGGTGTTTCATCTGCATTGAAATTGGCTCAAGAAGGTGGATCTGGAAAAGCTCTTGTAGCTGAAACCCTGATGCTTCTGTCCTCCAGAGATTCTTATTGGTGGAGATGAACGAATCCTAGTCCATAACCCTGTTCAAAGCATGGTTTTCCATCAGTGACTAGGGCCAAATTGCAGTCCTGCTCAATAGCAAAGTGAGTTTGGAAAATCAGGAATAACTGTGAACTACCTGAGTTCAAAACTGCTGCTGGAAGAGAAAATCTGAGAAATGGAGTCATGCCAGACTGCAAGGATGTTTTGGTCTGTGTAGTAGCAAAACAGAGACCAGCAGAGCCTTGTGAAAGAAAAGCACAGAAATAAAACTTCTTCACAACATATTCCTCACCAGAAAGTTTGTAGATAAATGAAAACTGCACATCCCAGGTCCTTTAAAAGACCTAAACTGGGCTGAAAGATTCCTTCAATGATATCACTGCAAATATTTTGAGTGCAGGTGTGGCTGGTTAGAAGCCTCTGATGGATGTGCTATGTTAGATTCATGCCTGCCTCAGGAAAAATTATCTTCTGCTGTCATGTCAGTTTTTATTCTACTTTCTCTTTGCTACAGGATGCCTGATGGGCTATTCTTGAGTGTTAAACCAACATAGTGCTTTATTAGATATGCTTTTCTACATTGGGCAGATCATGTGCTTCAGAGATCAAATGGACTTATCTATCCACTGGCGACTTCCATTCTTATCAATGACAGTGGCTTTGGCACATCTATCTAGGATTTCATGGCAGAATATAATGAGGAAAATGCTAGGAAAATGTCATTTAACTTTTAAAATATTTTCCTTTTTTTTTTTTTTTTTCTTTTTACTATAGGTAATAGGCTTTCTTCTGTAGTAACGATAGCATACAGAAATTACAGTGTGGGAAAGACCATCTGAAAATGGAAGAATTTACAATGAAAGTTTTGTATAGGGATGCTGAGATGTCAGTGCTGAGATGCACTGAAATAATGGGATTTTTTTTTTTTTTTTTAAGATTAGTTTATCCACTAGTAACTAAATAAATTAGTTAAGCATAGGACCTTGGAAAAGGGGGTGGTATCCTGTCTCTTTCATTCACCCCAGTGCATGTCTTGGGGGAATGCCCGTGCACCTCTGTGAGGTAAACCAGAGACAACCATGCCTATTTATATGACGAAGTGATTTGGACCAATATTATTCGTAACCTGCACCCTGAGTCTGTGGAGGAGCACATCTCACCTCCCCTATTTATACCAGAATTTGAAATTGCAGCTTCCTTTGAAGCAAGCTACAGAGAGGTTTCTAGTGATGGAGGACAGTGGGAGGTAGGGACAGAGGGAAGAGGTGGGAGGCTCTGGCTTGAGTGGAAACTGTCTTTGTGATCTCCATGACTTGCCTTACTGATAACTTGAAGGGGATTTTCCTTAATAGAAAACCTGTGAGCTATATGAGGAGGGTAATCCACTTGACCCTTACCCTCTCCTAAGCCTTCAAGCCATCATGACATTTCATTTCTCACCAGCTGCAAGGCCACTTCTTGGGATTCATTCTGATTGCAATGCAAAGCTGAGCCCAGGGGAAAGGTGAGGACCAGCACGGGGATGTCACAGCAGGGCAGGCAAGCGGGAACATACCGATCATATTTGGAGAGGGTGAGAGCTGGTGGCAGTGAGGAAGATAAACAGGGTGTGTTTGTGCAAGTGACCTTATTTATATCAGCACGCTGAGGAGGGACCAAATGTACCGTGGTGAAGGAAGTGAGTCCACATGCAAACGGGAGCGGGTCCAGCACGACGTGGCTGGCACAAGCCCAGGCTCTGCTTTGCAGGGTGACAGTTCAGGGTTTTCAGGGCAGCTGCTGTCCCCAACACTGGGCTTTGGAGGTCTCTGCATTTCAGGCTGTGCTGAAATGAGCAGGGAGGCTATCAAGTGGTGAGGGAGTGAACGGTCTGCTCTGGCATCCCCTGTCCCTCCAGCAGGCACCAGCAGTGGGGAGCACCCCCCAACCCCCATGGTGATGAACAGACCTCATGAGCAATTAATTCAAAATCATAGAATCATAGAACAGTTTGGGTTGGAAGGGACCTTCAAGGGTCATTTGGTCCAAACCCCCTGCAATGAGCAGAGACATTTTCAACTAGATCAGGTTGATCAGAGCCCTGTCCATCCTGGCTCTGAATGTCTCCAGCGATGGGGCATCTACACTTTTCTGGTCAACCTGTGCCAGTGGTTTACCACTCTCACTGTAAAAAATTTCCTCCCCAATCATAATTTGTTAGTTCCAGATCTGGCTGCTGAATGGTTCATGGACCAATTCTGACATTTTTTCTTTTTTTTTTTTGAAAACTATATTAGTTATTCTCTGAATATTTTGGGTAGATAATTATCCAGTGTGTACTGTGTATTGCAGAATCCAGGAATATTTGCTTTGGCTTTTCTTCCTGGTTAATGAGGGTGTGTGGTTGCTGGCCTAGATCTCATGGCATTGTTTCTGACTACATAAATGAAATTTTTAAACAAGAGAATAATGAATACAGACCAGAGGATAAGGCATATTCTGTCACAATTTCACACAGGCAAATTTTCTTGCTAAATTCCATGAGGGGCTCAGCTGTTGTGATTGTTTACACATGCACTTAATGGCTGTGAACATATCATTGATACAGGGTAACAGGCACCTAATAACCAGAGCTGAGTTTGGTGGGTGCTTTGACTCATCCCTCCTTTTTGCATGTTTCTTTTCCCACTCCTGCTTTCTGTTTGACTATGGAGGCACCGCTTAGGAGGAGGAAGAAAACTTTCATTTGAAACCACAAGAAACCAAGGACTGGGTGTAACCAGCTTCAAATCCAGACAAGAGTCAGCACGTAACTTCATGTGTTACTGTTTTCGTCATTCAGCATATCACACGTATGGGTAGCACTTTCAAACACATGGAGGATCGCCGTCACACGTACCATAATGTGTGCATACACGTGCACACCCATCCATGCACATTTACTTTATTTAAACTGCAGGCAGTTCAGCTGTGGCGCCAGCAGTAGCCCAGCTGTGGTTAGGAAAGCAGCCTGAATGTTTCCTCAGGTCCCCAGATGGGCTTTACCCCCTGTGCTGAGACCCACTTTCTCACAGCTGAAATGGCACCTGAGCTGCCTGTTTTAAAGAGTTATATGGCAGACAGAGCAATGACTGTATTCCCCACAAAAGCTAAAGATTTTGCTCTCTCCAACTCTTCGAATAAGAACTTGTGGCTATGTCAACACAGGCATGACTCAAGAGATCGACATTTCGGCATTAAGTGTCATGAATGTATGTACAAGCCCCAGATGTAACTGTGATACTCAGACAGCAGCCATTACTAAAGAGTTAGCAATCCACCACTTCTCATCCCCCAAACAAATTACTGGCAAATCCTCCTGATGTTCTTTTAAAAAGAAAAGAGTCCAAATACGTGAAAAAAATATTTTGAAGGCCTCTAGAAAATAATCCAAATAAAACTCTGAAAAACACAAATTCCACTGACACAGGGATTTATTATTTGCAGAGTCTTTTGTTCACTGACTGTGCAGGTACAGACCTAAACTTGGGGATGCAAAGGGGACTTGCTGTGAGGGGACATGGATGGAGATGAGGAGGTAGGGATGGATACTATTTGGAAATTGCCAAATTCACTGCTTGTGAGAAAGTGTGGAAAACCTTTGCCTGATGGAGAGGTTTCCATGGGGTTTGAAGACAGGATGCAGCTCTGCCTGCCATCCATGTGCTGAGGGAGCTCTGATAGCAGAATATCTCATGCTGTGATCCCATATAATCTCTGGAAGCAGTGCAGCCGGCAGCGGTGATGCCTCTGCAAGATGCCTTGCCAGCAGTGTTGCTCCCTTCCCATCACTGCACCCCGTCCTGGGAGCAGGGAGCTCCGGTGCTGGTGTGAGCCCCTCCATAGCACAGACTGCCAGTTGCTCAGAAGCCCCTGCTCTGAACAAATTTCATGGTGGGTTGAAAATACAGCCCTGTCCTCAGTGTAACCTCTAATCTTGATTAAAATGCTTGCAGGGCCAGGCAGCCCAGGCTGCATCCTTTGGTCAATTCCGGCAGTGGCTCTTGCATTCCCTAATCCCTGCTAATATCATTGCTTGTCAAAGAAGATTTGTGCCTTTCCTGGAAGACGGCCGCCTATTTTGTAACAACTGGGGGAGAAAGAGACGCCTCATCAGCGGGTGCCGGGAACAGCGAGCGGCAGACAAGAAAGGCATCCTGTTTTCTGGGGAGAAGGCGCGGGAGGTGGGCAAGTGTCTGGCTCCGACTATGAACTCTGGCTGCTGCTCCTGCCCTTTCAGGATGCAAAATAATCCTCTGGTTTAACCATGCACAATCCCTGAACCTCTCATAGCAGTGTTTGTGGCAGAGCTAGGAACTTTTGTATCCTGGCCAAACTGCAGGACAGATTATGTTCTGCTGACCTATATTCCCCTAAAGTCATTTTCAATTAGTGCAGCAGTTACTCCTCTTGTTCACACTGTTATATTTCTCCCTGTTGCAATGCTGAGCTGAAAGTCCGGAGTCCACGGTCTCCAGGGGGATTTTGCTGGCTCCTCCGAGCAGACAGAGAAACATCTCCCTAACACAAACCTCTCCTCATATGCTCATATTTCTCTGGAAAGCTTGTCCCATTGCTTCAGGAAAGCACGAGACCTGCTCCTGATGGCAGTAGAAATCTGGTCCCCAGCTCTTGGCTGATTCCCCTGGGGGCAGGACACCAAAGACTAGCTTAGAGGGGGTTCATTTGGGGCCATCTGCCCAACTGGCACTGGTTGCTATCCATGACCTGCCAGGACTGAAGAAATTAAATCTGACTTCTGGATGGAAGACAAGAAGGGTTGGCAAAGGCAACGGAAGAACTACAAAGGGAAGCAAAGGAAGGAGGGGGTGTGAGTGGGGGCAGAGCCTCTTGTGAAAGGTTGGGTACCCTCCTCTCTGTCAGCAACTGTGAGAAAAGAGGGAGACCTGATGCTTTGGAAAGAAGTAGAGGACATGCCTTCCTTCACGAGAGGGCTCGGGAGAGGAGAGAAAGGTGGTTTCATGGGGTGGGAATGAGGACTCATCCTGGCATCCACTAGCCACATGATGAGAGGTTCAGGGTTGCTGACTCTCCTGGCTCAGCACAGAGCTCGGGGTGCCCACTGTGGCCCTGCCACGCCAGCTGAGCCATGGTGGTGCTGAGCCTCTGTGCAAAACAGCCCTTGGGTCCTGATGGGCAACGTGGGCCAGAAATGCTGCGTGAGGCAGAGGGTGACCAGCAGGTCAAGGGAGGTGATGTTCTGTTCTGCTCAGCACTGGTGAGGCACATCTGGAGTGTGGGGTCTGATGCTGGGTTCCCCAGGACACAACAGGCATAGACATACTGGAGTGAGTCCAGCAAAGGGCCATCAAAACGATAGGGGACTGGAGCATCTTTAATATGAGGAGAAGCTGAGAGAGCTGGGACTGTTCAGCCTAGAGACGTGATGGCTCAGGGATTCCTTGTCAATGTATATAAATACTGGATGGAGACAATATGCAAACTTTCCTTCTTGTCAGTCTGGCCTTCCCCTGATTTGTATGATCCTGCATCTGACTTCTTTTTTTTTTCCTCTGGACAGTTTTACATTACTTTTGTGTGTGTGTGTGTTTAACATGCAGTTGCAAAGCTCTCATCGCCCACCACAGCAGTGTGAAATGTGCAGAACCTCAGTCTTCCTCTTCTACCTCCTGCTGCTGTTTTATTCCTCTTCTGATGTGAAATGCAGGAAGCTGATGTGTTAGTCAGTTATCCTTTCAGCAAGTAAGGACATTGTTCTGTTGTTTTAATAAGAAAAATGTATTTGGGATAATGGCTCTTGATTATATCAGGGAATTGATTTAGATTACCAATATATGCTCAGCTTTGAAACAGTCCCATACAATCACACTGCCACTATTATAGCAGACTTTTTCACTTTATCTTCTTCCTATGGGCCTATAAACACCCCTGACACCTGAAAGAACCTCTCTGTGTAGTCCCTGTCATTACAATAAAATGAAACAGTGTCTTCTGCTGTGAAATTCCTTTGGGCTTAAAAATAAAAATTGTTTTTGATTGTAGTTGAAATAACATGATTGAAAATGGAAACCGTTTCTTACTTGGGTTTTCCTTCATCCATTCTTTTCCTGATTTTGTTGGTAGGCTCAAAGGAATGAATATTGCTGATGGTTTTACCCCCTCCTTTTCCTGTATTTTCCCTCAATTTTGAAAAAAAGTGGGAAGAAATTCTCTTCTACCTCCTTCTTAGGAATTAGTGCTTTCTCCTTTTTGTGTGGAACTTACACAGGCAATCTGGGAAGAAAACAAACTTTAGCTTTGAAAAGAAAATTTGAAAAGCAAAATTAAATTGTTGTGAGATAAAATAAAAATCTGTTTCTAGTTCAAAGTTTCTTAGTAATTCAAAATTAAAACTTTTCCAATAAACATGGGGTAAACCCCTCATTTTTTGGACAGTGAACTTTTTCAGCTGAATGTTTTTCAACAGTGTTTATTCTCTTTCTTCATTTCTGGTAAATCAGTATTGTCATTTGGAGGTAGTTATGAAAGTTTCTGTCCTTTCCCATCTCTCCAACACTCAGCCCATTCCTGCGGGAAAGTCAGAGAATCTCTGTTCATGAAAAACAAAATTTCATTTCATGCCTATTCATGCACAATGATTCTATGATTCTATGTGCAACTTTATTAGACGATTGGTGCACAAGACAGATCAAGGCTAAAGCACATACTGAGTTTTGGGAAGGCTGTAATTGAAGCTGTAATCCATCTGTGAAGATCGGAGGTCACAGCACCACTCCCAGAGCTGAGTCTGAGGTCTGGAGGGGGCAGAGGATTGACCCTGGCTATGGGTGAAGGAATCCCTCACTTGAGGCCTGTCTCTGGTAGGAGAAGACACTGGGAGCAGCAGTGGGGATGTAGCCTTGGCTGGCTCAGACGGTCATGTTCCACCTGCCAGGGACAGCTCAGAGCTCCCTCCCTCCTGCCCTCAAACCTCGCTCACTTTCTCACAAGCATCAGGGTTATTTTTTCAGGTCTCAGTCCCTCCCTACCTCCTTCTCCTGTCTGATACTATGTCCTCTAGGCAGCACAGCTCACAGCTATCTTGTGCTACATCCCCAGGGTCCTGTGTACTCTAGAAATGCCAAGAACAAATCATACCCTCTGATTTCTTGTCTTCTGCAGCATCACTTGTGGATCAAACTCCTACCAGGCTCGCTGGTCCCTAGCTCAGATTTGAGAAGCAGGTTAGTCATGGCTCATGCAGAGATTGCCCCTGGGGGGAATATATCCCACTGAGAACTGCCTGTGGAGCCAGTACAAGGACATCTGTGTGACAGCTGCCGTCTCTGCTAACCCACGGTTGCAAATGCCTATCTTCCCTCTGCAAGACCTGCAAAGAACCAGCCTGGCCAGGACCACATGAGCAAGCAAACAGGGTTTGACACCAATTCACAGAGCCTGGCCATTGGAATTAACCATTAACACCCCAAATAAAACACATGTGAGACCCAATGCACCACTTGCACCCAAACAGCCCAAGAGCCAAGGATTCTCAGATTTATGCCAATAGCAGCACCTTGTATGGGACGAACATGGTCTGCCGATGAGTCAAAGCAAAGATGAGTGACTGCATCCCTGCCAGGATGGTGGTTCATGCACTCGTTTGATAAGGTGCCACTTGCTGGGCCTAAGTACTTTCCCTGGAAAGTGATAATTAACTGCTGAGTGAAGGAGGTGTCATCTTCTCCCATTTCTTTAATCTTCCTTTCGAGTAGAAAAATGTGTAGAGGCTGATGTCACCCAACAGTGCTGTGAATTTAGGTGGATGTTCTTGGCTTCGCTGCTGGGTCCCTGGTTCATGGTGCTGTTCTCTGTCATGGAGCCACACTGGAGCTTGTGGGCAGCTCTCAGACAAACTAAACTTTCTCAGGTCTTCTCTGCCATGCTGCAAGCATGGCACATCGCTTCTGGGCCTTCATCGCGGCCACACAACTGGTGGAAGAGGGCTGTTCATTTCTAAAGTAGTCTAGCTGCTGGGACTGATATTCACACAAGAAAAACACAGTTAGGAGAGGGTTTTCCTCAGGACTGGCATCCTAGCCAGTGAAGCAGCACAGGGAAAGGTTTGCTTTCAGGAAGCAAAGGAACATTTCCACGCATTTGGGTATCTGCAAGTATCTGAGCTCCTATTTTGGCTAATGAGGACTGGAGGCTTCAGTCAGCTGCACAAATATGAGTATTTAGTGTCATCCAAGATATGCCTGGGTTTCCAAGAGGGCTGGTAGATGTGATCAGACCCAAGGGGCACCTTTGCCTATGGCTGAACTGAGCCCAGGTCAAAGCTGGTTTGCAGTGGTGGACCTTTGCCAGGGCCATTGTAAAATTGTCTATGTCTCTGTGTGTTCTGCTTTTCCAGGTCTGGGAAATGGGAGACAAAAGCCACCAGATAACTCATCATACCTCAGGAGCCAGGCTCTTTTACCTAGACACTCATTTCTAATCACCCTGCCCTGTCACCCAAGGGCACCCTGAACCTGGCACAGGTGTGGCTGTGGCCATGGGTGTGCAGCGTTCGTTAGCTCGAGCAGACATTACTCACTCAGACATGGCGCCAGCACATTAACGAGGTGATACGGCTGTTGTGGACGTGGTTTGTGCCAGGCCAGCTCAGGACAGCAGCACAAGGAGTGAATGAGTGTCTGTCGATGGGTCCATGTGCTGACGGGTGCCCTGTACAGATTCCCAGGAGGAACTGTGGCCACAGGCATGGTGTGGGGAGGGGAAGCTGATGAGTGAGCCCATGGTGAAATGCAGGAGGGATGCATGTGGCTTGGGTGTGTTGACCTGAAAAGGTACAGACACCTACTGCTGCTCGAGCAGGTGTCTCTCTTCTGCTGCTAAACCCGAGCCCAGACCACAATCCTCAGCTTGGTCAATTCATTTGTCACCCTGTTTTTAGGAGCTCCTGCCTGGGATGGGGAACACCCATCTCTGCCTGAATCATGGCAGGAAATTGATGCCACATGACAAGAGATGGTCCTAGCCCATGCTTTAGCAGGATGCCTTAGGATCTAGGGCTCTTTTTCTCTCTCCTGATATTTAATGCTTTATTTGTTGCAGGCATGGGGAGAGACAGGGACATTGGAGCCCCTTGCTGAGGGTTGGTGCGAGGGAGAGAGAGGATCGCACCATGGCTCCATCTGGTTGAATATCAGGATGACTGAGCTGGCTCACGCAGGTTACCTGAAGGGTCAGGGTTGCTGGTGGCCCAGATGAAGAACTGCTCAGCTGGCCCCTTTGCTGGGTAGCACATCCTGCATCACCAGGCAGGCTTCAAAATAACCACCCCAGCATCACTCTGCATTCCTACCCTGGGCCTCAATGTTGTCAGCAAACCTTGGGTGAGTAAGGCACAGAAACATCTGTGGCCTGCAGCAGCATGAGGGAGAAAGATGCTCTGGGTGCTCCTGGAGATGTTTGTGCCAGGCACTCCTGGGGCAGCACGTACACCTGCTCCTGTCCAGCATGGGCAGGCTCCTGCTCTGGTGTGCAGACAGCTCAGCGAGGTGGCTTTTGCTTAAGTTTACATCCAAAATTTGCAGCAGGTTCTGCTGCAATCTCCATTAGCTGGCTGAGAGATTCTGGACAGGGTTGCAAAATGGGAGAAAAGGAGCCCGAATGTCACTCAGTCTGCCCTCCTTAGCAAGGCAGGATTACATGTGCCAGTGCATTTAGAGAGTCGTCCTTTTTGACTTCTGTCCCTTTCCTGGCTGGTGCCCATGCAACAGCTGAGAGGCAGCTAATATAATTAGCAGGACTTAATGAGGGACAGTGCCGTTGGTTAGCACTGTCAATGGTTGCAGGGCCACTGAGCCGCATTCGGCTCAGGGCAGAACCCACTGTTATCAACTGGCTGCCTTGAAATCTGACTGAGGCTTTATCTCTTGGTTTCCAGGTTAAATACAAAAAGCTGTGATTCAGCTTTGTATGGAAAGCTCTGGATTAAACTCCCAGAAAATCTAACCTAGCTGGGATCTCTCCCATGCAAGCAGAGCCCTGAATGGTGCCATGGGCAGCACTGAGACATGGGGGCTACAATGGGAGAGTTTTTAAATCATCCCTGTTTTTCACTACATACATTGAATACTTTTATGCTTGATAACCTCTTGAGGTCTCTGGCATCAAATGTATGAATAAAATTGTATGCAACATACACATCATCCTCACTCTCTTTCTCACCCTCCTTCCTTCTTCATGAAAACCTGACCTTTTCAGGTTTTGAATTTTGCCTTTGTGGTCTCTCAATATGAAAATAACGACACTCCACACAACAATAACCAGAAAACTCATGGCCTGAGGTGTTCTTCAGTGTGATGCATGGATTTGAAAAATTATTTGAGATGGAGACATGGCATTTGATGACTGTTCATTATTATATGCACGCCATCTGACAGGGACTCAGTTTAAACCACAAGCCAGGTAGAGGAAACGAATTGAAACAGTGGGATCAGAAGTAGTTGGTAATAAAAGCCAAACCTTTCCTGTCTCTATCTTTTCCCGCTAGGACCTTCTACAGATTATTTTCCCAGAAGTACCGGTGAAAGACTCTTGTTCATAAAGAAACAAGGTTGGAGAAAAGTGACTGTAGTCTGCAGTCTCAGAACATCTGTAATGTAGCTGCTATTTCTTAATCTCTGACAATAGTTTTTGTAACAAGCAATAGATCTGTATTTTTTTTAATAACTAACTCTCACTTGCAATGAAAAACACAGCAACTCCATTTACACTGACAGTCTATATCAGTGGTAAACTATATTCTAAAGAAGCAGAAAATAAAATATTTAAATTTTTCTTCAAGGTGGCTTTAAATTAGATGTTTTAAACCACATTGCTTTAAACTAGTTGATAGGAGCTGAAGACACATCCAAGGAACCACACCTATTGCTTTGGGTGACCCATAATACCTGTCCCTGCCCCTGTCCCCATCCCTGTGCATGGCACCGTGGTTGCCCAGCTCCCTGGCACAATTTGCATGACACTGTGCACTGAACTGAGGAACTGATCTGGCTTAGAGAAACATCTGCCAACCCTGCCCCCTCCCCTCCACCCCTGGCCTTCCTCCTTTCTTTAATCTGGATCAGTTCCCTGATCTGGTCCTGGTGCTAATAAAGCTGACAGGGAATAAAAAAAAAACTGGGAGAGGAGGGGTGAAAAGGTGGAAGGGTAAGAAAAATCTTCATCTTGTCCTGCTGCTGTGGACTTTGTCTCATGAGACCGCACAGCCTGAGCTGTGTAACATCAGGCACCACACTGGGAACGGTCTCCTCAAACCTCACAGCTTCACTGAGTTTCTACCCTGGCAGAATTGAGCTCACGGGAATCTCCATGAGGTGGTGGTTCCTGGAGCAATGTCAGGCAGTAACAGGGAGGATGCAGTGGGTACCAGGGAAAGAATGAAGGAGCTGTTGGAAGCAGAACTGCTTTGCATGAGAAATAAAGTGGGAACAGTCTAAACAGCTGCCTTTTTAGTACCTGCACCTGTGTGGTGAGGAAAGTGCATGCCATTCAGGGAAGGGTGATAAATGCAGACTCTGTTGTAACACCAGGCACAGTGTCACAGGTGTGTCAGTTGATAGGGTCAAGACTTGCTATTTTTTGCTTCTACAGAATGTAGTTTTATGGATATGCACATGTATTAATATGGGGCAAGCCAGATGTGGCCACAACCACCCTTTTCACATCCTCTCTGCCAAGAAATATGTACTGAGCTGCACATGAAGTCCCAACTCTAGGAATCCTCTCTGTACAGACAAGCAATTCGGAGCCCATAACCTCAAAGCGTCAGTGGATGCCATTGTTATTCCCCTAGATATTTGCCTGCATCCCAAGGGTATATGAACTCCACTCGCTTTCTCTGTTTCCACCCCTACCCCTGTGTCAAATAGTAATAAGTAATCCCAGCAGTATGTTTACCTCCTTGTCATTTTTTGACTCAAATACAGAACAGCCCCAATTGTTTCAGGCTTAAAATGTTATAATTCAGCAGTGGGACACGCTAGATGAGCTTTGCACAGGTAAACTGAATAGTCATCCTTCATTTTAACCAGAGACCCAGCACTACCACTCAAGATTTTTGTTTTCTTTTCTCCATACGTGCAAACTTTAAGTACTTTCAGAAAGATTTATTGTACAAGCTCAGATGTTTCCCTATGTGTGGGTAAAGCTGCATTGCACTGAAGTGATAGTTATTAGGATAAACTCCTAGAAGGGGAGGGGGGAGGGAGAGGACTGTGCTTGTCTTTAGCAAAAGGAGCATAATCAGAATCAGACAGAGAAATAGAAGGCCCCTAATTAACAATAGGAATTTATTTTACTCAGAAAAAATATCAAAAATACAGCTCATAATTTTATGATTTGGACTTTTTTCTGCATTTTATCTGAGTTTGGTTTAGTCATTCATGGCTCTTTGGTAATTTCAAACTCTAAAAAATGCCCATTTTAGATAACCTGGGTGGCTCTGATTATCCTGGGCATCATTCCTCTACGTAGATGTCAATGAAGTCGTTCTGGTCAGTGGAGATGTCAGCAGCTAAGGAAGGAACGGCATCCTGGGAAAGAGCCTTGTTATTCTCCTTTGAGCTGAGTGGAGAGGTGAACCCTCTGGAGATACATCAAGGACTTCTGCAGTAGAGAAACCTCTGAGCCACTGGAGAAGCCTCCAAGCCACTGAAGAAATCTGATTTCTTCAACTCACCCTCCGCTGAATGGGTGGAGAGGAAAAGCTTGTTGCCACAGGCAAGAGTGACAAGGTGGCCCTGAAACCCCACCTGCCTGGCACTCAGCCAGCTCCTGAGCCTGACCCAGGCCTGCTGCTTCAGAGGTGGGCTTGGCAGAGACCCCTGGCTCTGTCCCCAGAGCGTGGCTGTGGCTTGGTAGGTGTTACCAAACTACACAAAGAAACAATTTTTTGACATATGTTTTTATGTAGGGTCATCTGGAGGGAATATGGCATGCAAAGGACTGATCACATTATGAGTTCCTTATATTACCTTGGCTGTTATACTATGTAAGAAAGGCAGAGTGTCCTCACATTATTATTGTAATTAAAGAATATTGTGCTTTTAATTTGCACAGTTCCTTCCTCAGCATTGTCTGATAAAATTGATGATAACAGGCTGGTTATTGTGAGTTATTAATAACATTATTTACTCACCATATGCCTAAGAGCCAGAGCAGTAAGCAATGCTGTGTTGTCCTAGGTGTCCCTCCCTGCACACACCAACTAAGTGGATCATCTTTGATCTGGTTTTGCCTCCCAAGGTCTTACTTCAGTTTGGGCTTTCTGCTTACTATTCTCTTTGCCCCCAACCCTGGCTCCTCTGTGTTTGAGAGACTTTACGTTCCTGGAAGAAAGAAAAACAGTTTGTTCTGTCTTCTGCATTACCTCCTGTGTTTGTATGGAGTGGATGTTCTGGTCTGATTTTAATTTCCACAATTCTACAGTCCTTTTGAGTCCAATATGCTAAATATAGATCTAACCCATAATAGCCAGCCTCTCTTTCGTTTCTGTCTTATGAAGTTATTTTCTGCTTTTATCATTTAAGCCTAATGGATTTACATTATTAGAAGCTCTCCAGTATGTACAACTTGATTACAAACAAGATGAGTGCCTCAAAAGTTTCCAGGAACATTTGTCTGAATAAAAACAGGCAAAAAAGAGACATTTTCCTGGCTCTGCTGGAAGAGGATTGGTGTGGTGCAGGATGGCACTTTCCCTCTCCCCTTCCTGCTGCAAACCTGTGTATGCCCTCTGGGCAGGGTGAACACATCCACCACAGTGCCTAGAAAAATCACACTCTGGAGAAAAATCAGCAGACAGCATGAGAAGTGCTGGCTCAGACATCTTGTGTTGGCAGATTCCTACCAAAATTAGTTCTGGATAAGCCAGTACATCTGTAGTCAGAGAAAACTATTCCTCTTTCTTCCTATTCCTAACACAGTCATGCCCAAAAAATACAAGTCAGGAAAATGTTTGGGGAAACTATTAAGGACCATGGAGGGAAAAGAATATCCAGACAACTATGGAGACATTTGAGACAAATATGAAGTCATGTGTAATAAACAGCTTGGATTTATGAGGACTAAAGCAAGCCAAACACAAGTGATGGCTTTTTGGGGCAGAACAGCCTAAACCAGCCAAGGAAATGAATGTGCTGGATATAGGAGGCCCACATGAGACACAAGGACCACTCTAAGGCAAATTGATACCAGTAGCCCGAGCCAGTAGCTGGTGAGGTGTGAAGTGCTGGGAAGCCTCGGTCATGTCACCTCATGATTATTCAAGTCTCTTTGCCTTTGGCTATGCAAGAGGGATATGCGGGAGGACTTCTGTGTGATCAGGGGATTCTTCCTTGTTGAGCTTTGTTGGGCTTGGGGTCTCTGTGCGAGAGTCAAAGCAGCATATCTGAAGGTCCACCACAAGGTGTGGATATTAAAAACTGACATCTCCAAAAGAAATTAATTTTGAACCCTACATGAACAAATGCTCTGGGCATAGTGAAGTGATATTCTCTTTACTTGGAGAAGCTCATCATGCTTAGCTTGAATATTGAAGTGCTACCTGAAAAGGGGCTGAGAAGCATGGCAACATGCCACAGAAGTCAGTGTTTCAACACTTCCTTATTTTCAGGTGCCTCTCAAGGGCAACACATAATGGTTTTGTGAAAGGTGGCGTTTCAGCACTACCCTTGGTCAGGGTCTCTCCAGTCATTCATTGTGCATTACTGACAGTTCACCTGGCATCTTGTTTGGAAGGAACAAGCCAGTTTATTCTGAAATAAACTTCAGGTATAACTATGGGGATAGTTCACTCCAAAGCATTGCTCCCAGTAGGCACTATGGATGACACACCAAGACTGATGGCCCTACAAAGCCCTTCACAGTAAACCAGCACTCTGTGCGTCTTGAAATATGACATTATGTCCATAAGCCATGCTCAACTATGGAAGAGACACTGCAAGGAAGCTATTTGGCTTATTCACATTCTCTAGTTTGCTGCTGGAAGGATCCAATTTCATGGTGCAGTCCAGAAGACCAGAGGAGAAATCTGCTGCTGCTGGAAATCACAGTAGCTCTACAGATCTAGGTAGCTGCCAGGAGAACAGATGGTCCATGAGTGGTACAGAGCTAACTGCTGTATTCATCTAGAAAGTGCATTGTGCAACGCAGGACCAAGCTGGTCCCAGCTGTATCCTGGCAAAGGAAAAAAGGTATGCCATGTGGGAAAGGGGCATGTATTTACCTCGAGTGTGTCAATGACCGTGTACTTCAGCAGGTGGGGAAGTTCAAATATGACAAGTCCGATTAGGCCTAATTTTTCCTAGCAAGAAATGCCAGAGCACTGATGCACGTGGCCAAAAGATTTGCTGCAATCTGGTGAGAAGGGGTTCTTCTATGTTGCTCCAGACTGTCCTGGAACCAGTCCTGTCTCTCCTGTCTCCTGGTTCTGAAGTTCTGCACTGCTCCTCCTATGGCAAAAAATAATCTTGAGTATTCAGAGACTGATAATTTGAAATGCATTAGGAGCAGTGGAGGGGCTGCAAGTCAACTAAAAAAAAAACAAAACCAAAAGCCAACCCAACCAACCAACCAAAAAAAAAAAACCAACAAAAAAACCCCAGAAGGTGGGATGAGAACATGAACAAAAATATAAAATGATATGATCTCCTATGGATACATGAATTCAGTGACAGAAGGCAGACTATGTCCTCCAGACCAAAGCTCCAAACTCCAGTCTCTGGAGCCTGCAGGGGTGAGTGTGCCCAAAGGGAGCTCTCCCACAGAGTGGGCACTAAGTATCGTGTCCCTCACAGGTCTCCTGTTAGCCCTCCACTTGATCAGGGCAACCTTAAATAGGCAGAGGCGGTGTGTGTACGAATAAACTGAAAATGGTCAGGGTATGAACATGAACAGTTCATTCATAGGACAAATTATGGACACAGTCCTTAATACAGTTTTGGCCTGGTCCAGCTTGCACTCTTCCAGACAGTGCATCACCATGGTTAGCAGGTGGTTAACCCGCTCCCAACAGTGGTCTGGACTCAAGAGAGCTCAGCTTGCGGAATACTTGAATTTGTCCCCTATCATCCCAACTGTTAAAACCTCGCTGACAAAGCCCTAAATCAGATCATCTTTTAGCTCCTCTTGCCTTGCCGTCCTCCTGGCTAGTGATGCCTCTTTTGAGGCCAGCTGTGAATTATCTGCCAGAGGGAAGTTCTTAAAAAACTTTATGCTGAAGTAGCCTGCCTTATGTTCTCCATTAGGCAGGCTTTATTCCTCCCATGTCCAGCATTACACCAGCAGAAGTTGGATTAGGCTTGTATTTCTTGGCTAAACAATGACTAAAGGAAGCTTGATAACTATCTACAAGTATTTGATGGGTGTAAGCTCCAGTGAGGAAGAGGAATTGTTTAGTGTGGTTAAAGGACTTTTATGGCCAAGAGCGATTAGATTAAATTGAACAAAGCAAAGCATAAACTGAATACCCTTCGTAATACCTAGCAGGCTGCGAGGGCAGCTCCCCAGGGATGTGGTGGAAGCAGTGATGTCTGGGTCAGCTAAAACATTGCAGGGAGCAGAGCAGTATTTACGTTATTGACCTGGGAACGCCGTCCCATGAGCAGCGTGTCCGTTCTCCCCACCATGCCCATGGCCTGCATCTACCTAACCCCATACCCAGCTAAATAAGGAGGGAAGAAGGGTGTCAGGGTGGTTCAACCCCCGCCTGCACCTGATTTGTCCCCTTCATCTGGTGACGTGATACGTTACCCTAAAGTTTTCCTACTGCTGACAGTGACTCTGATCTCGAGAGTGTTAAGGGAGAAGTTATGCTTAACACTTTCTGTAGTGAGCCACTAGTAAGCTTTCCTTAGTACTTCATCAGGCTGGGGCTTGAGCCCCATTTATCTTAAACCTGCTACTAATCTTGGATTATCACATACCTACAGGAATGCCATCAGCGTTCTCATCAGGTTACAACTTTGTTGACTGACAAGAATGGGATGATTGACTTTGTACAAGATGGGAACAAACAGGAGTCCACAGTTCCTTTGAAAATATACTGCAGGGAAAGATGAGGTCTCTCTCTCAGGAGAAACAACATGTCGTAATCCCAGCTGCAACTGTGTAAATCTGCTTGCCCTTTTTCTCTGAAAAGCAAATATAGGGTGCGCAATCCCATCTGACAGGAGTTTCTGATAGAGGACACGAGCCGTCTTGGCCACTGAGAGCAAATGTCAGTGACTCAACCACTGCTGTGTCTTTCAAAATGCTGCCGCCTCTCAGTGAAAAAGACACAAGGGGATATTTGATGTTTGATGAGTCAGGATGCTTTCCCCTGGCATGCCTGTTTCTTTGCCTAATTACACAGACACAATAGCAAAGAAATTAGATAAGCCAGGTAAGGTTTGTTGTGGATGTCCTGGTCGTCTAGGAGACTAGAGCTTTATTTACCTGGCATGACTTGTAGGCAAGGGTAGGACACGCATACCCTGTTTTCAGAACATCATATTGCTTCCAAATTGCAGGTTATCTGTTCTGAAACAAAACCACTTAATGGGTTATCTCCTCCTTTAATTGGTGCAGTTGTTGGCACGTCATTAAATCCCACTTAGCACAAGTGTGAGAAGCCTGCTGCTGAAGACTGCCAGCATAAAAGAAAGGCAGACTTATGCACCCTCCCATGGTGCTTTCAAAGAAAGCCCTGATCTGTTCATAAAAGGTCAGGAAAGGAGCAAGGAATTCAAAAGTCTTAAAAAAACAGACCGGACTGGAGTCTTCAGTAGTGCGTCATCTCAAGTTTTCTTCTCCCAAGGGAGTAATTCTTTAGATGTTTTGTGTGCCCCTTGCTGGTGTCTCTCTCTTCTGTTTTTCTTCAGGAGCACTTTGTCTATTTCTGCATTTACTGAGCCTCCTTTTTATACAGAGGCAGAGATAACAGAAATCTTTATATGAGGGAGTCTAGCAGGGGTATCACTGCCTCCCCTGTGCATCCAGCAAATGCTAGCACTATCTGGTTACGCGTGCACATTATGGACCACCCAACAGAACAGGCAAGGCACTATTGCAGAGTCCATGAAGCTCTGATACATTCTTCTTCCTAAAACTGGCTGGCAGCAAATGTCTCAGATAATAACATATTTTCTGTTCTTTCTCATGGGCACAGAATACCAGTCTTGGTAGCTTCGTTAAAAATGGCATGATTAAGGATGACATTTTACGAAGGGTAGTTTCCCATCCTGGCCAAGTATTTTCTTCAAGTAAAAGTCTGGCAGGTAGTCATGCTTTTGACGATGTTTAGAAAAGATTAATTATCCTTCCCAGGTACCTGCTGTCTTTTCAGATCCAAATAAAATCACATGCCCACTACGTGGGTAGTGGAGAGGAAGAAAGGAACTGCAAGGTCTCTTTCATCCCACGTGACCATACAGGTGACTTCTTGCAAGACGTTACCAGTGGTGGCTGTCAAAGCCCCTGATGGATGCATGTTTAACCTACGCCACAAGAAGCTGCAACTCTGGTGCAGTCTAGGCTGGCCTGGAAACTCGGGGTGGTCTGTCCTGTGTGAAGCATTGGCTTTGCAAACTCAGGAGTATCGGAGCTCATGAACTGAGTTTGAGGGCTAACCTGAGCAGGTCTAAGCACTGACCCCATTGGAGGAGGCTCAACTACACTTCATAACTTGATGAAGCTTTCAGAAGCCTCTCTAATAACAGTGCTCAATTTAAAATATATGTTACCATGCCCTCTTTCCTCTGTGTTGCAGAGTACAACCCTAGAAATCCAACATATAATAACACATGAATTCTGGAAGAGTCAGGTATCAGAAGCAGACAACCGCAGGGTCTTCAGAAGCTTGTTCTGTGTGAAATGGTCCCTAGATATCACAGATAATGTCCACAATATTGACAGCAGCTTGACAAATAAAATCCATGTAAATCATGGTGTTTTTTCAAAGGCATTCATTGCAGGTTGTTCCATACATCAGCTTCTCCTCAGACCAACTCTCACAGGAGTGCCTTCTCTTTTCCTTGCTGTTGTGTCCTCCCGTAGAAGACTGGTATGCAGCCAAAGAGGTAATTTTGCTGGGCCAAAAGACCCCACAGCTATTTTTAGCATTAAATTAGACTTTCATTTCAAGAGTACATCACCTATGAGGTATCTGAATGCATGCCTGCCAGAATTGCCACTTCCCAGCTGGAAGTACACCTTACAGTGGCCACCTGTAATGACCTTCCTGGGCAGATCTGAGCTTGTCCTGCCTAAGCAAACAGCGGAAGTGCAGTGGAGGGAGAGTGGTATGGGAATCCCCAATTAGCCTGACGTCAGGGCAGCTCTCCACCTATGCTGATAAATCTAACCACTGGACAGGATTTATGAGTTCAGGCACTGTCATAGAATCACAGAAATACCTTCCATCCAGACCCAAAGTGGTGATGCTAGTTGCCTCTGATCTGTGCCCCATGGGCCAGCCAACTCAGGTGTCTGCACAGAGCTCCATCCTGTGAGTTGGACATGACGTATCCTGGACTTCTTAATGCCTGGATCCACTGTGCAGGCCTTGAGGGAGGAAGGTACTTTATTCTCATCCTAGAGAAGAGAGTCAGGTTCAAAAATGCCCTGTGGTGCATCCTCAAAACCTTGGGCAGCATGCCAGTGCTTAATACCAACCAACTCCCCTCCTTGCTTTATATGCTCTTTATTTGGTTTACCTAATGATGCAACCTGCATGAGTTGTCTTGGCACTCCTCTTTTCCCAGGGCAGGGACTCCCTTGCTATCACGCAGCCACTCCCCGGCTTGGCCACTGTCTCTCAGTGATTCTGTGAGCCTTGCCTTCTCACCCAGAGTGCACTTAGCACATCAGGAAGGCGTCAGCCCCAAATTCAGACTGTTGTGCTTCGGGTTGTTCTGAGGGCTGCAGAGATGCTCCTGAGATGGTGGGGGGACCAGAACCAGGTTGCATTCCCATGGAGTGCGGGGCTCATAGAATCCTAGAATAGTTTGGGTTGGAAGCGACCTTCAAAGGTCATGTAGTCCATCATCCCTGCAGGGGGAACATCTTCAACTAGATTAGGTTGCTCAGAGCCCCATGCAGCCCGGCCTTGAATGTCTCCAGGGATGGGGCATCTACCACATCTCTGGGCAACCTGTGCCAGTATTTTACCATCCTCATTGTAAAAAATTTCTTCCTCATGTCTAACCTGAATATCTTGTCTTCTAGTTTAAAATCACGTCATAGTCTTGTCATAATACACCCTTCTAAAAAGTCTGTCCCCATCTTTCTTATAGGCCCTTTTTAAGTACTGAAAGGCCACAATAAGGTCTCCCTGGAGACTTCTCCAGATTGAACAACCCCAACTCTCTCAGCTTGTCCCTTGCCCCATTCAGAAGAGATAGGTAAACTATGAGGTCCCTCTTCCTTCTGGCTGATAGAGGTTTCACAACATCACACACCCTATTCTTTGGCTTTTCCCTTCCCTGTATCAGGAAATGGAAGCCCTCATGCTGCAAGGCCACTGCCTCATCACTGGTTTTCCTTACGTGGTGGTTCAACACAGGGGTGCCTCAGTGCAAGAGAGACATCTGTAAACTGGACTAGATTCAGAGAATAGCAATAAAAAGCACAATACTCTTGGAAACATCTGTAAGGCAGCAATTTATAGCCCAGCCTTTAGCATGCTGGGACAAACTTCAAGTGAAATAAAAAGAAATTAACTTGTTAAATATCTCTAAAGCAGACATGTAAAAAGTATTATCGTCTGTATGTAGATAGCTTGTGTAAACAGCCTCTTCCACTTGGAGCTGCATCTCTGTAATTACGTATTATTTGCAAGAAGAATGCAGAGCGTGAGGAGTGAATATGTTCCAAATGTGTCTGAACCCTGACCAGGTGAAGGCTGTGATTTTAGCTGACTTCAGGGAGAGTAGAACAAGCCCATGCCTTTTGTTTATTCTCCTTGAGCTCTTTGCAACAATTGTACTTTTCACTGGAAGTGACTCACCTGGCAAAGAAGATAAGCCATGCAGACGAAATGCTGAACAAAAATATAGTGCTGGAAACTATCCTCTGAATTTAAGGTTTACAATTCTTCTGAAGCCATGATCATATTCAGAACATTCAGGCTTCCCTAATTACTGAGAGGAAGAACTACTATTTTTTTCTAAGTGTGGTGTCAGCATTTGTTACGAGCAATGAACACAAAATTATCCGCAAACCTTCTCATGACCTATAAACCTGCAATTTGATATGCCTCACCCAATTTTTATTCTGTAACAAGTGAACTTTTTTCATAGATTTTTATGGTAGAGACTCTTTAATCTACCAGGCAACATGTAACAAGATCCTATGGCTGGAGGCTGAAGCTAGTTACGTTTCATCTAGCAATAAGGCGCGCATCTTAACAGCGATTAATTAAACATTGAAATAACTCCTGAGGGGATATGATGAATTTGCCACCTCTTGAAGCTTCTGAGCTTTGTCTTTTCAAACCTCATGCTATACCTGAAGTACAAAGTATGGCCTCGGTACAGGAATTGCAGGGTGGGGCAGTGTTGCGGTATTTCTTAACGTCAATGAGAAGACATTTTCCACATCAAAACTCCAAGTTTTTCTTTTTTTTTTTTTTATTTTTAATGTACATAATGAAATTCATTCCTTCTCCCAGTTTCAACCAGTCTACTTCAGCAGAAGTCAAGAGATCACTGCCAGCTTATACCAGTAAAGAAAGCCAAACTTTTAAAAACACATATCAGCTAAATTTGCAGATGTCTACTGGGCTGCAGAGTAGCATTTTCAGTCACACTGTCGCCTGTTCCTAATTTTCAGCAATGGCTCTCTTTCACTGTCAATCCTTCTATCTCAGGAACAATACATTGCTATTGAAATATTTAATGAGTCACTTGTAAATATCCCACAGGAACAACAGGACATTTATCTCATGCTGCAGAGCTGTATTTTAAAAATAAATACATTTAAAACAAACAAACAAACAAACAAACAAACAAACTCAAAAAATCCCAAATGTTTTCCCCTTGCTACTTTATAGAAGACTTTCTTTCTCCCTGCCTTTCCCTTTCCATTTCTCATCTGCTCTTCACCCATGGGGTTATGTTGAGGTGACTCTGAGAACGCCCCGGCTGAGACACTCTGTTTGCATTCCTCAGTCCATTTGCGTTGGCTCCTCTCCCCTGTGTGGGCTTGGCCATGCAAAAAAGTGACCTTGTGGCAAACTTGGGTGTGACCTTCTAAAACAGCAACATCTCCCAGCATGACTGCTGGGTCTCCTACTCTTACTCCATGGAAAATGTGAGGCAGTTATTCCCATGTCCGCCAACGAACTGTTTTACGTTTATCTTAGGGTAGGAGCGTGCATCTACGGAGTTATCGCAGCATGACTAATGTGCGGTGTTGCCACATCCTGACTCCCCTGCCGGCAGCTTGTCCCAAAAGCTGTACTCTGTGCCTTCTCGCTTTGCTGATGGTGTTATGCTGGAACCAGATCCTTGCTGTGCACCTTTGTGCTTCTGCTGCTGCGGGATCACAGCAGTACCGTGATCCAGGCACAGCCCACAGAGCATCGCTCTGCGTGACCCTGGGTCCCCCTGTGCTCAGCACCGGTGAGGCTACACCTTGAATCCTGTGTTCAGTTTTGGGTCCCTCACTACAATAAAGACATTGAGGTGCTGGAGAGAGTTCAGAGAAGGGTAGTGAAGCTTGTGAGGAGTCTAGAGCACAAGTCTGATGAGGAGTGGCTGAAGAAACTGGGGCTGTTTAGCCTGGAGAAAAAGAGGTTGAGGGGACACCTGATTGCTGTCTACAACTACCTGAAAGGAGGTTGTAGCATTTAGATTAGATATTAGGAAAAATTTCTTCATGGAAAGGGTTGTTGGCTACTGGAACAGGCTGCCCAGGGAAGTGGTAGAACCACCATCCCTGGAGGTGTTTTAAAGACACATAGATGAGGGTCTTAGGGATATGGTTTAGTGCCAGTGTTAGGTTAATGGTTGGACTCGATTATCTTGAGGGTCTCTTCCAACCAAAACGATTCTATGCTTCAATTCTATGATTCCTCTGAGCTGGGAGACATTCTCATTACCTGGCTCTGCCTGTGCGGGGAGTGGATCCAAAAAGCACAAAGTATCGGCCTACATTGTCAGTTTATTATGTGCCCGAGCCTCCTTGCAAGACTGGACTTACCCCTGTTTATACCACCAATCTCCAAGCCACCCCAGCATGGGCTTCACAGCTCTGTGGTGATGACACTGGGATTTTCAACACACTCTGCACAGGTTGTATGAGTCTGGCCTTTGAGGGCATGGATAGCCCTTCCAAGCTGGGAAAGCTAGTTTGGGGATGAAGAAGGAAGACACGTATAATTTTGACTAATCAGGATAATAAGGGCCTTACATGTTGTGTCATTTTTTGACTGGTAACCACACTGGTCCAGTTTCACCAGTAATCAGAGAGGAACTTTACTTTTCGTCTGCTATGTGAGATGTTAAGTGACATACATATGCATGTGACCTATTAAAGCAGAAACTCAGGCTCTGGTTCTTTTGACGGCCTAAGAATGGCACAGAGGTGCCAGAGAGGGTTGGCACACATTGGCATGGCATTCAAACAGCTCCTTTGACCTGTTCCTTCCCAATCCCGAACCCACCCATGTGCGCTGCTTTACTCCTCATGAGAGCAGAGCAATGGAGATAAAACAACTGTGAAATACACCTGCCTTTCATCCTCATCCCTGCTCTATTACACACCTTTAACTTGGGAATATAGAGTAGTTATGCTGTAATATAAATAATTTCTTTACCCGCACCTCTGGATCAATCAGCAGCTAGAAATAGCAGGAGGGAAATGAAGTAGTAATGTAGGGGATAAAAATAAGAGTTGAGGGTGTACTCAGCCAACTAAACACCATTAGGACATACTGTTCCACTCAGTGGGCCTACAGCTGCGCTGGGCCATTACCAAATCTAGTAATAGGCCATGCAGGAATCTTCAAACTCCTAAAAGCAGTGCTCCTCAAACTTTTGAGCCCTTGTTCCTTCTCTGTAATTTCAATAACTCCCTTGTGGTGCTTAGTTAGAGTAGCTGACTCCTCAGACAGGATGAAAAGTCTCTTCAGTCCAGAAGACGGAAACCTTGCTCTTAATTTCTTGCCCAGGCTATGAAAGAGAAATAATGCTGAGAACGTAAACTCAGCCTTAACATGGACAGGAGGTTGCCCATAGAGCATCTGAATTGCTCTAGGCTTGATGATGAACATGAGGAGCAAGGACTGGGGTGGAAGTGACACAGTTTGGTTTCTTGTTGCTATGAAAAAGGACCTGCTGTATCCTGGATCCAGGGGACCAGGCTGCAACACACCTGCAGCTGGACCAAGAGTGTCTTATACCCTGTGGACTGGCACACTCACCATGTCACCCCACAAACTGACTGGAATTTTGGGATCATATGCCTCCTGCAAAGCAGCATGCACACCTACATTAAAAACTACCCCCTTGGTGCCTCTCTATAACTCTACAGTAACAAGTAGGCACTTCCAAACTACAAGTTATTTCATTTTAAAGACATGTAAAGTTAAGAAAGATGATTTCTACCTCTCCCCCAAGAGAAGCAGTCTTCCCCATGACTGAGGGAGGGACTTGAGGTCCCTGCGAGCATTGGATGCTTTCTGCAGGATCTGACCCAGAGAACTGGGGTCTGGTGAATGTCTACAGTGCTGTCTGAAACTCAGGGGTGAAACTGTACTTGGTGGGAAAGAGCAGCGGCTCTGTGGGAGAGAAATGCTCGAGGGAGAGGGTGTACCCAGAGAACAGCAGAGGAAGAACGTGTGAGGCAGCAGCTGTGGATACAGGCAGGAGGGAGGTGGTAAGTGCTTGGGAACGAAACCTGGAAACAGGGAAAGGCAAAAAGCAGTGATGGAAGGAGAGATGAAATGAGAACTGTCATGGTAAATGTCCTGGGGAAGGTCCTGCATGGGATGGGCACGGTCCTGCATGGGGATGGGGGCATTTTGTCTTGCATTGTCAGGGTACTTCAGGCATCACAGCCACTGCGGGGCTTGGTGGGGGCCCTCTCTAACTCAGAGTGCGGATAACGCCTAAGTCCCAACTGTGTGAGTGTATTTATTCAATTGCATTACCTAAGCCAGGAACCGAGCCTCCCCAGACAATCACCGGTAAGCGTTTCACACCTTGCAAGGTCTCCTCTCAGCCCACCAGCAGCGGCAGGACGGGCTGGTTGGGACATGCACACCGCAGGCTTGCCAGCCCTGCCTGAGGCTCCTTCTCCAGTCAATGGAGTAATGGAGGGAGCAGCCAACCGACCAGCACTGACTCAGCCCACTGAAGAGCAGAGCTGTCTTCAAGAGGCACGTGTTCCTCTGCTCTGACTATAGGAAGAGATTAAAGCAAACCAGCCTTTAATTTAGGGATCTCAGTCAAAAATCTCAAAGTTAGAGAGGATAAATCTGGATATCCATGCACATAAAGGATATATATGGAAAGTTGTTGTTAGGTAGCAGTGAGAGCAGATGAGTCATCTCAGAGAGCACCAGAGCTGACTGTACCATCTTCTGCACAATAAGCACCACTTCTTGCATAATTTGAAATGCACATAACACAAGAACTAGTGTGTTGGCTGCAGCTCCTCATATTGCACATTTCAGTTCAGCTGTCTCGAGCAACTAGGTTTTTGTATTAGTTTTAAGATAATGCTGGTGTGAAGTAGTCATTGACAAAATATTACCGGAAAATTTTCAAGCTGTTGAACAACCACCAAGAAACATGTGTTAAAAATCCTTTTAGTGTATTAATTCTACATTCCAATTTAGAAACAAGCAAATTTCTCAGGAACCTAAATAAACCAGCATCCAGCATCTTATTCATAAGGTGTATCAGCAATACTTAATATTTGTACATTTTTCACCAACTTCCTAATTGGTATAAAGCTTGATCATTTCTGTTTCCAGGGCTAGACATACTGTTTTGGCACACTCTGTTGAGTTTTTATGGTAAATCCGACACAGGTATGCTTTAGCCATTTTGGACTGTAGAAATACTTCTGAAGGCAGCAGCAAGGCTGCCTACAACTAAGTTGAGATGGGAATTCAAGGGAAGCTTTTTGTCCTCTCCTTGCAGCTAATAGTGCTAGCAAACAGCACATTCCTGGTACGGTGGTTTCTTTCTGGGCCATTCCCCGTGTTTCCTCCTGCAAACGAGTTCTCATCACACAGTAACCAGGGAGCCTGCGTCTCTCCCAAAGCCCCACATCAGCACTCACTCTTCTGTCCCTCTGAACGGGGCCCTCTATCCCACTAGGTGACCCATGAAGGGTCTCTCAGACCCCAGAGCTGATGCAGAGGGAGGGACGTGTGTGGCCTAAAACATGCTTTCTCCTGCCACCTGACCTCACACAGTGGTGGATACCTCAGCTGCATTGCAAAAGCTTGCAGTGTAGGGGGAGTAAAAGCACTTAAACCTACAAGTTCAATCAATGGAAATGCATCAGTAGGTGGGGAGAGAACATAACAAAGTAAGCAGCAAGCCTGAAGTCTCCCGTAGACTCTGAATGCTGTGGAAAACAATGAGTGGAATAGGGCAGAGAATTTTGGTTTGCTACACATTTCCCCTCTGTCCCTACTTCTCCTCACTCATTTTCTTCATTTTTTTCAATTACTGGGATAATGCAAGTGAAGAGGAGCATCTAGCCCCATCCAGTCTGATTTTCAGGACACATAGGCACTTTATTTTTAAAATAAAACACAATACAACAGCTTTTATATTGAGACCATCATCAGTAAATGTCTTGCATAGTGGATTCAGTTTCCTGTCATGACCTGTATTAATGATAGTTATGTCCAGCTGTTAGTGGACTCCTCTTCCAAAGAATGCTTTGTTTAAATGTTTATTGAAAATTTATTTTTAAAATGTCTTTCTTCTCTTTAATAGGATTTGACATGTTGGCTCTCATGTAGCATGCAAGCTATTTGTATAAAGCTTTGAAATATATTTCTGAATGGTGCTATAGAATTACTACATGCACTGAATTGTACAAATTTATTGTGCAACTAAAATGTTTCCTGCTCTATACCATAATACGATTTGTTATTTTTCCAGCATGCACATTAGCCTGCATTCAACTTCTGCACAAGGTAGAACTCCTCAAATTAAATTTACAAGCACACCTGAGCAAAGCTAATTAGCTCTGGCCAGATCATGTTTCCATGATTAAATAATGCTGGCTGTTATAACACATTGCAAGAAAATGCAGCTATAAATCCCAGTCTCAGTTTATTTCCAATGCTTCATTGTACCATAGAAACTCTGTTATACTTTCTAGTAACCAATTGGCTAGGCATGGGATTGAGTCACCCTGAGCAGATGTGTTAGATGCTAACTCTGAGGAGATAAGAGGAACAAAGCTGGTCTCCCATGAGCTTTCCCCTCAAGGACCTTCCCATGCTACACAAACATTAATAAATCGATCTTAGCTGCATCCTGCCGCAGAGTTTATTAACTGAGGAAATTGGTTCCCAGAAAGATTTAGCAACTTGCTCAAGGCCAAAGAGTAGGTCCACAGCAAGTAAAAAGAGCTGAAGGATTGTGCTAGAGACCTTCACTTATTGCCATTTAATGTTTAACATTAACATTTCACACAGTGTGCTGCAGGCAGCACTAGGCGTTCGCCTTGTCAGAAGTGCATGGGCCCTGTTTTCAGAGACTAGTGAGCAACATGCCTACAGCAAGTCAAGCTGAGTGTGTTGGTCACCACCATGTACCCCTGGGGACCCATCAGAGCAGCAGATCACTGTGTGGGTAAGGGACATTTCCTGCTTGTCTGTGGGGCTGCTTTGGATAGAGGATAAGAGGTCCATGGCTCCACCACTATCATCACTGGGACACATCTGTAGGTCTCCCAGGGGTCCAGAAGGAGCTCTTGGGGGCTGTGTCTACTCAACTTAGGGAGCAGAGCTTTGGAGACTCTGGGCCCACAGTCATCCAGGACACACTGTGGTTTGCAGACAGCTTTGCTTTCAGGGGAAACAAGGATGATGGGGGTATATGGGTTGTGGGTGCATATCCAGCTCTGAGCTGAAGAAATACGTCTGAGATGGTGGACACCAAGGCAGCTAAATCCTATGTAAAGTTCAAGGTTTTTACACGTGGCTCTGACACTTTTGCATTTTATTAAGATTTCTCATTTTCCAGTCACTTATAATATTGCCAAAATTTGACCATTTGCAGTAAAATTTTCCAATCCAGGTGCTTGCCTGAGGCTGAATTATTACAGATAGGGTGGGGAAGAGAATTTAATTTAGAGCTGTTCCTCGTGGTCAAGATTCAGGATGAGGGAAAAGGCTTATTACGTAAAAAATGCTGTGACTTATTCTTTGAAACTCCTCAGTGCTCTGTGAATGAAAAGAGAGTTATGTGAAGGAGAGGAAAACAGAGCAGACAAAGAACTGGTCTTTCTGGGGACAACTCAGATTGATGGCTATTGTGGGGAGAGAGTTGGAGGACCTGGATGGGTTGAACTGGCACAGGCAGCGTACATGACTAAAACTGGGAGAACGAGCCCCAAAACCACAGATTTTACAGAATGGAACTGAACTGTTGAGACTGGGGAAATTTTACAGTGGGGCAAGTCCTAAGGCGTGAGGCAGAATGGTGTTAGGACAAGAGTAACCATTTGAAGTTTTGCACCCAAGAGAAGGCACTAGTCCATAGCCTGGACTGGGTCTGGTTCCTAAATTTCATCAGTCGTGCTATCGGTGTTTATGTGTGAAACCACTGATGACGGCATATTTCATGTCCCACGTGCTGTTAGAGCAGGCTCTCACATTACAGGTGTGGTCCTTCAGCTGCTTCAAGACTGTGGTGTTTACCCCACTGATAAGTCATGCAGATGTCATGCAACCTTACCTAACTCCCTTTAATTTTGTCTTTAATTGCACACAAATACTTGGGGTTTCTTCATGTAATCAAAGTCTCATATTGTGCACTAAAAGGATGTCTCAGCTGGCAAGCTCCTATTATATTCCTGATTTATACCATGCTCTTTGCATGCTGAAATATTTTCTTCATGGGATTTTCTGTAGTGCTCACCACTGCAGTACAAGAACCCCCCAACTATTAGTTGGTTCATTTCTGTAAAACTTGTTTGTGATGAGGTATCGTGATACTGTCATTTGGCAAATGGGCAGCTAACTCAGCACTGCAGCTGCCCTGTTTGAACTCACTGGGACTTGATTTTTCAGAGCACTTACTGTGTGATATGATGCTGTGAATCACTGAAGCATCGCTCTCCCTGACTCATCTGAGACTGAGAGCTCAGCACATCTGCAAACCAACCGACTGGGCTTGGAAATCAGGAACCTAGAAAGTAAGAGAAGACACAATTAGAGCCCCTCTGTGAAAAGCTTGGGTGAACAGTATTTCCCAGCACTCTGCAACAAAGGAGGAGATAGGATCCAAGGATGTAATTTCGTACTTTTCCCCACAGTCTCATTCCTCATTCATTTCTAGCTTTTGTAATAACATGGAGTAGAGATACTGCCGCAGCCACAGAGTGGGTCTAATTTGTGTACTGAAGGAAGGAGCTGTGTGGAAAATTACTGTCTGATCAGACAGTACAAACCCTCTCTGCATAATGCACATACACGTGGGGGATGAATTAAGGCAGCAAAAGTAATTTTAAATTAGCATTTTCTCACATTCATGTGCTTGTTCTGCCCAGCTTATTAGTATTCCTTCAAAGTGGGGTTTTGATTTGTTTTGGAATAAAATGTATTTATTGTAATTCTTTGTAGGAAATAGCCGCTTCAATCTTTCTTACAAAATATTTTTGTAAATGGTAGGGTGCCCTTTTCTTGACATTCCTCACCAACTTGTGTGCAGCGTTTGAAGATGATAAATGTGCATCAAGCTTAGCATTTCTACCACCACCTACCTGCGTTAGCTCTTGTTTCATTAGAATTTCAGCAATGTGCTGGTTCATGGTAGATAACCTCCTCTCCCTCTCCGGGCTGCAAGTGCCTGTGAGTGTGTGTGCATGTGTAGGGGGTGAGGGAATGGGTGCATTTCTCATCTCCTCAGCATTTATTACATTCCTCTTTCTCTACCTCCTCTGCAGCAATAAATCAATGCTACTTGTTATTGTCTACTCCTTGGACAACGTCTCGGGGGGAGAGGCAGGCTTTCCTGGCTATAACATCATATGTTTTATTAAAAGGTAAAATAGGAGTATAGAACTACTGTTTTTGCAGATTTTGGGAGGAAGGACCCTGTCCTGGTCATGCCGATTTTATTGCCCATCAAGACAGCCGCGCTTTGCCCCATGCAGGCTCCAGTTACCAACCCCAGCCTTACGCTGCCTGCACAGGCAGTAGAGAGCAGTGTGCCAGTGGGGAGACATTTCTGCTCTCAACCTGGGAAGGAAAATTTGGGATTTCTGGTGCTGCTGACTATTTCCTACCCTCGGGCAGCTCCAGGGTTGAGATGCTGGATGCACTATTCCTGTACCTGTACTGAGATGGGTGCGCACTCCTCACAATTCTGCAGTGGGTTAATAGTAACTGAAGCCCTAAAAGTAGGTTGTGGATGGAGTGAAATATAGCCTGATTATTGTTTACTCTGACCAGAGCAGAGGCACACACACTGGTGCCTGGAGAAACTGTAAATCAAGAGCAAAATCATAGTGGGTCTGTGGCTTGTAGCAACTCCCTGGAGAAACTTTGCCCAGAAAGCCTCTGCTTTCTGGTTTGTTGCCTGCTTTCTAATCACAGCAAACTGGTATCCTCCACACAGGCTTCCTGATTTTCTACCAGGAAAAAAAGAACTCCCCACATACCTGTCCCTACATGCAGGGATTAGATGTTCCCTCTCTGCACTGAGAACATCTTGAAGAGATGGGCTGGAGAAATGCTGAGAAAATGAACTGGTGCAGTGGAGGAGCAGGCAAGACAGGAGCCTTCTGGAATAGCGGAGTTTGGTACAAACCCAGAATCACGAAATATTACCTGATACACCTGCTCAGGCACCCAGGACCAAATTAAACAGGCAGGTTTGGAGCCAGGGTTGCATCTGGGATTTTTTCATCCTTAACCTCTTCCAATGGTAACTGGGGTAACTAATCTGGGAACCTTCATGTAGAAGTTATTGAAGGGTTATTGCAGGCAGATTCTCAGTCTAAAGCGAAGAAAAAGGCTCCCCGACACATTAGCATGTTTTTATTGTGGTTTTTTAGACAGGTTTTATGTTTTCTTTCTGCAGCAGCAAAGGTGGGGAGAGTTGGGTCCCCCCAAGCAAGAAATGTACTTTATCAACTTAGTTTGTCAGCAACAGCTCTGGTGAGAACATGCACACACATGCACTTCTTTCTTTGTGTCTTCCGTAAACTTTGGCTAGTTTTTTATTAAAATGGCTGCCTCGAGCTACTGACAAATGGTACTTGTAACATGAAATGTGCAGGGTACAAAAAAACCCACCAACTTTGATAGAAGCTCAGATTGGTTCTCCTGCTGTGATTTTGACCATTTCATACTGGAAGTTTTTTCCTGCCCCATATCTTCATTTTTGAGGGGACATGCATGGGTCATGATGCATTTTTCACACCCTATGGGGAAGATGATGTCTTTGCATCAGGTGTCATTTGGGTATAGCCCTCCCTGCCAGAGGGATTGCTGTGTTGCTGACTACACCAGCAAACACACAGCTTGTGTGGTGGAGAGAAAAGCCTGACATGCAAAAATGATCCATCTCTTTCATGTGGCTTTCTGAAGCTCCAAAACATGTAATGACAAGCAGATGAAAAAGTATTACATGCAGAAAGGTGAAGAGTTTTTCTCTCTTTGCCTGTTTGCTCCTCTTTCCTAAAAAAGTTCTTTCCATCCTTCACGCAGTTGTTGGGGGGTGGACTCACGTTGCAATAGACGTGAGTTGTGTTTACAAATACAGTGCAGTCTTTGGGAGAAAACTGGTTCAGGAACTCTCCTGGTCCCATGGCATGGAGGAGGGGGGAAAAGAAAGGGAGAACCTGGTATAGAAATGGGCAAAGAGTAGCCTGGGGACAAATGGGTTTGGCTTGGGAGTCAACTGGGTTTTGAGGAATCCATGGCCACTGTGTAGAGGTCCTTGGAGAACAGCTCTGGTTCCTCCTACCCACTGCATCTGGGGCCCTCCCAGGTCTCCACATCCTTGAAAGTCACCTGGTATAAGGAGCTGGTGGTTTCTCTTCCTACCAGGTGCTGCATCACAGTTTGGCTTATCTCTGGCTAAAGGAACTCACTGAGACAAGTGACTGTTTAAGACAAAATGAATTATCCACAGCCCTGATGTCTTTACACATCTCATTTTTCCACAACTGTCTCACTTGCTGATTATAATTGCCCTTTAATTGCTTGTATAATTTCAATTACATAACAAGTAAGCTGTACAGTAGCTGCCAAAAGTATCTCTCAGGCTCTTTTTTCTTTTTTTTCCTCCCAGTCATTAATTGAGTTTAAATAATTCCACAACTGTGATTGCCATAGTCCTGAGAGAGAGGTGAGTTCATTCAATGGATGGACTTTCTTTGCATACTATCTACTCTGGACTCAAGTGTATTGGTTTCCTCTGCAGAGATTGTTATTTAGATTGGTAATGCTGACCAAACATCCTTAATGTGGACAAAAGGATTTCATGGTTTATGCAATCAAATGCTGTAGAGATATCCAGCAGTGTGAATGCAAACAACAGCCAAGAGAAGACCATTCATCACTGTCACTAGCGTTGTTTCTGTTTTATGTGCCAGCGAGATGCTAAACTGGAAGAAGTCCAAGATCTTTGCAGGGTTGAGATGGAGATAGGACCAGCCATTCTCAAGGGATTTTATCATGTTCAAGGAAGGGTGAGATCAGATACTGGGTTGTATTGAGAGAATTTGCTGGCATAAAGCAACAATTAAATAATAAGGATAAGCTTTACGTGCAGGCTAGAGGTTTATTTTGGAAGAATAATCTCATGTGAGGTTTCTTTGACTTCTTTTTTTTTTTTTTTTGTTTTCCTGGACGAAATGGAAAGGGACAAGGGCAATGGAGAGTCTCATTGGAGACTCTCCTGAACTTCTGTTGTGCAGAAGGGTTGAATTGGGAATATTGACTTGTTGGTCAAGAAGGAGCCTTCTTTCCTGAAATGTCACATTGAATGAAGATAGTTTTCTCCAAGAAGCAGGCTGAAAGTGATAGATAATAGAGATATTCAAGACTGACAAGACCATCCACGGCTCAGAAGAAGGCAGCAGGTGTAATTAGGAAATCCTGTGATTGAAGCTATGTGGTTTGCTTTCAGAATAGTTTTAGAACAAAGTATATAAATGTAAGCAGGTTTTAAACAGTCAAGCAAGGAACCTTTGGCTATAGTAGCTATTTCATTCTTGGTTTGCATTTGTGCTTGTTTGTCTTCTTTAAGGAGTGTATATTCTTATTGCTTGATATATACTCAATTACATATCTTAAATATGGTATGTCTCCTTTAAATTACATTTTGTTCTTTTCATTTATGTTAACAAGAAGCATAAGATGTACTAGAGGATACACAGCATGGGAGACCCCTTGATTTAAACAGACATGTAGCTTAACATATGTTTATTTGGAAATGTAACTTTTATCATTTTTATTAGAGCAAGAAGTGGTGGGTTATCTGCTCTGTTTTTCTTTTTATTATTCAGTTTATGTCAACTTCTGCTCCCACAGAAATTGAAATTAAATGAAAAGTGCAAAGGGCAGAATTTCTAAAATATATATTTTTTTAAAGGATGTATTTGTGAAAATGAGGCAATTTAATGATCTGGTCACCTGGGTTTTCAAGATTTTAGATGAGTATATCTCATCCCCTTGCCCCAGAGGGAAACAAGTTCTGGTTCTCCAACTTAATTATACTCTCAGCTGAAAATGAATAAGATATTAGACTGAACTTCATCCATCTGCCAAATGCCCATGGTCTGTAGATACCCAAATACCATAGACTGCAGATTAACTGTCCCATGGATGCCAAGACCCGAACTGGCTCAGCACAGCGTGGTTTATCAGTTCAGGTGCAGTGTCATATAAGGGCGGCGTTAGGATTTTAAGGTCAGGGAGGGAGGGCTTGGGAGGTGTATAATTGTGTTTGCACAGTGCTGAGCCTAAGCTAATAAACTCTGTGGGGCCCAGCCTGACTCCCTGTAGAGGCACCCAAGTGACCCTTGGCACATGCTTTGGGATGTGATCTCTTCTGGAGGACACACTCCAGCTAGCGGCTTTTACTGTTATCACTATTATTATTACTACGATCCAGAACGTACTCATTGCAGTATCATACATAGTGTGGAGGACACTTGAGCTGCACTAAGAAAGAAACCAGTTTTGCTTCAAAAGCCAATTCAGCGCACTCCTAGATTCTGCTTAGTCAGTGACTTTTACAAATTCGATGTTTTTTGCCTTTCCTCAGAACCTGGTAAGCGAACTTAGAGTGTTTAGTATAAGAATATTCTTTCACTATAACTCAAATTGTTTAATTAAATGTAGCAAGTGTAGGATTTGACATATGTTCATCAAGACTTTAAATAGGCTCATTTTTAAAATAAACCAAATTGCAATTTAAAGGAAAAAAAAAATCCATTTGCATTATTTTTTTTTTTTCCACAGGTAATTTCTGCATTTGCAGGAATTCCTAGAGGGAATACTTTTCTCTACCTGCCCACATTTTGTGTCACTGGCAACTTTTATTCTTTCGTCTTCTTTGGGTTTAGATTATCATTAAAACCATGGAATTACAATTACGGGATCTCTATGGAGACTAGGAAAAATAAAAGGAAAATAAAACAAAAATACAAATAATAAAAAATGTCATTGTCAGAATTTTCCATCCTTGTCCCCTACAAGACCACATATTCATTATCAGACTCCATTTCTTTTTCACTAATTATCCTTTCCTCATGGAAATGTCTGATTATCTGACCTCTCAGACATATCCTCTCTCTCCCTCCTTCCCTTCAGTGGCTAAAGGACTTGGGGATGGTCAGAAATACTGCAAATGTCAATTATTCCAGCTTTGTGCAGGAAATGGAAATAATAGCAAACCCATCCAAGCATTTTGAACTCTCTTTAAAGTCTCACAGAAGCAGCGGAAGGTTTAAGGTGGAGTTTTTTAACCTGCCTGAATCAGGATACTCTTCCTTGACATAAATCAGGAAAGGAAAAACTCAACCTTTTGCTAATTTGGGTAGGACTTTGATGATAATTGGCCCAGAGAGATTAAAGTGCTACAACATGAAATAGCAGAAACTAAAATTAATGGAGCTGTAAATGTGATTGCATTGTGTAGGGCCCCCACATATGGTTCAAAGTCAGTGCTTCCTCTGTATATGACAGCATTCATACAGCAAGAATGCTTCTGAGGAACCGCTATTGCACCCACCATGAAAGCATGGAGAAGAAAACCTCGCCCCGCAGTGTCTGTTCACCATTCTTCCTCCTCCCATGATGACTCTCTGTGGTTTTATTTGTGGACTCAATTAAACACAGGTCTGCGTTCGCTCTCATAAGCAGACTTATCCATCAGTCATGATACAAACATCAAGGCAAGCACTGGAAGGTCACCTTGTTTGGAGATAGCTGAGATACATCACATGAGGTCAGTTAAGTTGCTCAGACATAAATACCAAGAGCCATCTGAGATGCTGTGAGATAGTTGAGGTCTTCAGGCTGGGCTGGCAGATATGGCACAGTATCTACAGGAGGCACATGCCCACCTGGAGAGGCAGCTGGAGGCCAAGCAGACTATTGCAGGATAACTCCAATGGCCAGTGTTTCTGAAACTATATCACCAACTTGGTCTTTACAGATGAGCCAGGTGCCTCAGGTCCCAACGTAGTCAACTGAAATCTAGTCAGTGCAGTCATCAGCATTGATGAGATATCCATGGAACCAAATGCTGAAGTGCAACTCGGTTGCCTTAACATAGATATCAATTTTCTTTTGAGAGGTTTTCCTATACTTAAGGTATTCACACAGGACTGGCAGATGGGAAATTTGTTTCTATGAGGAGAAGCTAGACACCAGCTAGGATACTCAAGCCAACCAGTACCTACATTCTGGCAACCAAATCTCCAAGTTTAAAGACAGGCATGTGCTCTGTGGACCGAACAGCAGATGATTCAAGTTTAAAACCAGTCCAACAGCAGAAACCTCCAACTCAGTTCTTCCTGTGTTAGCTACAATGAGGTTTCAGCACACAGTGTGAATGAAAAGCATGTGAGTCGTAATGCTCATGAGCTAACCTTTTGCCAAGTTCATTCTTCTCCTTGTAGACTGAAGCTACAATTCCCAATTAGCCTATGCCAACCATTGACCAACAGATAGGCCTTCCAAGAGCTCTGAGTAAGCGGTGTGTACCACATTAACACAAACCTGTCAGGAACTGGGCCACATATGAACCTCACTGAAATGGTGAACTTCTGCCGTAGCATGAATCTGTCTTTAATTTCACTATTTCCATTGCACATAATTATTACCATTGGCATAAATAGTGAGTTATCACCCTTAAGCCTGCAATGAGTCTGACTTTTTCATTGCTATGCTTAATTGTTGCCAGGGTTCCCTGTAGTAGCATTAGCCTGTTTAATATTACATGACATGAGAAAATTAAATGATCAATATCAGGTTAAGAGCACTCAGTTGTTCTTTCTTTGCTTTTGTAATTGCCAGTATGACGGGAAAATAATTACTATGTTGAGTTTATTGCTATTCTTATTGTTCTCTGCTGGTGATTCTGTTGTTCGGCTATAGACATGTCTGATTTAAATTGTCTATAACATTTTTGTCTTGGAAGGAAATAGAAAGGAAAGGGGAAGGTAAAGGAAGTAGGAGAAATTAAAGGCTGATCTAAGATTAACATAGCGTTTACTCTGGCTCTTGGCAAGGTCTTTTTGTAAAAGGAGACTCCCAAAGCAAAAATCATCTAGAGTGGCTTTGTTTAAAGTGACACTGTCAACTTAAATATCACATTTCAGAATTTTTTTTTTTTTACTCCATGTGGTTATAAGTAACACCCAGACCAATTACATCCCATTAGTGCCATTGGAACACCTCAGATTTTTACAGCTGACAGACCAGAGAAAAAGTACTGCTCTGTATTTTTTGGATGTTTTTTACTTAAATTTGATAGCACTCTGTCCATGATCACCAGCTCGTATTGAAAGCTTACACACAAAAAGGGCTATGTAAATTTGGACCATGCCAAAATCTTTGTTTTTTTATTGAACTCATCAACATTCGATTTCTTTTTTTTTTAATTTCATTACTTACCTGTCTGTGTCTTAGGGCTCTTTCCTGTTGTTTATATAGCTTTTTGATAGAGTAAGAGGAGAGAAAAAGCCACCACCAATGAATTCAGAAACAAGATTTTAAAACCAGCAGGGGAAGTAGAAAAACAGAAATTCCCGTCAGTCCCCTCCAGGGAGCAGGCACCCTCAGGGTCTTTGCTTTCAGCCAGGTGGAGACAAGCCAGTCCCTGGTGAAAAGATGCCTACTGTCTTCAGAAGCCAGTGGGAGTGGGCTGATAAAGAAAACCCTTTAACCATGATGCCTACGAATCACTGGTGCCAGCGTTAAGACATCCTGGGAGAGAGAGGGAAACAAAACTGGTTATTCACTGCCTTTGTTTAGCTGCCTTCAGAGGTTTCACGGGAGCTCAATGCAGAGACACAGTGGCATATGCCAACTGTTGACTCTCTCAAATAATAAAGCAATCCCAGTGGGTATTAAGAAGCGTGGAATCATTCTAATGAGTCTGGCAAAATCTCATTAGGACGAACAGCAGGTGATGACAAAATATTTGCTCTGTATGCAAATGACTTGTTTCCTTCTATGTCTACACGCTGTTGCATGAGTGCTCAGAGTAGGAACTGTCAGATAGTTACTTACTCGAGTAAAGCACTGTATATGTGGTGGTTGCATTTCATCAGTGGCAAAAATGAGAATAATGCTGTGTTTTCAGAGAGAAAGCCCCCCTGTATCAATAAACTCTCAGCCTCCTACCTGCAAAACCAACAGTTTTGCTGGGCAACCAGACAATTCAGGTTTCTTTCCAGAAGTGCCTTCAAAGCAAGGACAGATAGGCTGCAGGCTGTCAAAACTTCTCAGAGCTGTGAGCAGAGAAGGTATACTGGAAGGGGGAGCTGGGGGTGTGATGAATAACGAAAACAAGAGAAAACATGACAGTCCCTGTTTGCAGAGGTAGGTTACCTGCACAGACCTGAGTCTGATCTGTCCTAGTTCAGAAAAAGTCTACTGGTTCAGAACACGCCTACTAATTAAACAGGAAATATCCAGCTGCAGGCTCAGATATTGTTGTCTGCATAGTAAATCGCTAATTTGCCCCTTTCTGCTACCTTAACACCAGGCTATGTAGCCCTTGATATCCATTCAGTTCTTGATGGTGTTTCTGGCATAGCACTCTTCCATTCTCTCCAGTGTATCATTAATAATGCTTCCTACATTTGTTTTAAATCATGCTGGTATTTATTTATTGCTGCAGTCCTGTTCCTACTCCTCATACATGTCAGAGGCAAAATTCTTGCATGGGGGAGATGGAAGTCCCCCAAGAGCCCCATTCTTCTGTGTGTGTTGGAGGAGAGGAGGACAGGGGAGTTGAGTCAAAGGACATTCCAGATTAAATAAACCAAGCCATGCAAACACAAGTGTTCCTGCAGATCTTCTCTACAGCGCCTGGCAGACAAATGCCTTCACTATACTTTCCCCATGTAATTGTGGTTTGCTCTCAAAAAAGGAGTCAGGAATGCATTTGAAGCCTCCCTTCTAAAAACACCACTAGGATCCCCAGGGCCATGCAAAGCTTCCAACTCTGAAAGGCAAAGGACTATTTGTATGATGACCCTGCACTCCTCTCATCCTCATCGGTTTTTACCTGGAGTCAGTTTACTACAGGCTCTCCATCAGAGAGGGAATTTAGTAAGCTGATTATGAGAAAGAGCCATTTGCTTTCCTGCCAAAATCCTATACAGATGGGGTGAAAACAACACTCTAATGAGCAGAAATTTGCCTCTTTCACCATCCAGCAATTTGCAGCCCAAATCTTATGGAAGTCATGGAAAGGGGACCAGTCCCCTAAATTGTTCCCTCCAAAAAAGAAAATAAATTTTGTTAGATGAGCCATGTGTTCTAAGGGTATCAAAATTGGTTATTACTTAATTTTAATAATAGTGTTTATTTAAAATTTTTAATTTTACTATTAAATGATAATAATATCAGGTGCTTTTTAGTCCGTAGATCTTTATCAAAAGTGTTTTTCACCCAAATGTTTTGTTAGGTAAACTCAATATCACCATTTCTTCTTTCGTAAGTTTTGGAAGCCTAGAAAGGTCACCAAATAAGTCAGCAAGAGCAATGGGAAGCGGTGCCTATCCCTCCCAGATCAACATCTCACAATGACAAGGGAACTGTGGCTCACTGTGTGCTCACTGTGTCATTCCTGTAGGTCTGGGAGCTACAGACCTACCCAAACTCCTTCTGTCACTGGAGGTTTTCAACAATAAGTTAGACAAACATCACCTGGGGTAGCATGGGTTTGTGTTTGACTCTCTGGGCATGGGGACTGCCAACATCACCTCTCGAGATCCAGACCTTTAGTCTAGGATTTGATGACTGATGTATCCTACGTGGTGTTTGCCTTACATTTAATAATTGCATTAAATTGGGATCTGCAGTCGAAGTGCTGCCAAAATGAGAGCAGGCCAAGAGTTACATTAAGCATTAAAATGCAGGTTTAGTGGGGTTTGTAAGGCAGCGAGGCTTGTTCTCACGGTTAGGTTATGCACGCCAAGGAAGCATGTTCCAACCCAAACCAACAGCAGTGCACAGGGACCACAGCCCTCTGGTTCTGCTTAACAGATTCTGCTGACCAGCAAAAAGCAATGGAAATCCCAGGCCTTCAAAATGAAGTAGCCCTTAAGCAACTACTTTATTTTTTTTTCCCTTTTTTTTTGCTACCCAACTAGCCGAACAACTGAGTGTTTGTTTAGTGAGACAGACTGCAATAAGAAAACTGCGGACAGCAGTGACAGTGACTCATTTCAAGCTAGAAATGTCATCTGACGTTAGTGGTGGCCCATATCAGCCAACCAATGGTCATCCACATGGTGTTACCAGATACATATTGCTCTGAAAAAACCCTATGGACTTCTCCCAAACTCAGTATGGATAAGAACACGCCATGTTTGGCTCCCTCTACCCAAAGCAGCCCTCCACCACTCCCAATAGGCTTTGTGTCCTCACACCCATGCTCTAACATCTTACCTCCAGGCATGCGATGCATATTTGTGGGCATTCTGTAAAAACATCACTCAGGTAGAATCATGCAATGCCCTGAGTTGGAAGTGACCCATAAATATGTTCAAATCCAACTCCTGTCCCTGCATATGACAGCCCCACAGTTCACACCATAAAATACATAGGTGATCTGAGGCACAACCATCAAGGTACCTCACACACTTCCTGCTGAAAAATACAGCAAGTAGAAAGCAGAATTTCTCTCCCAGGACCACAAGGAGACCACATGGGCTTCAAAGAAGCTCCAAGACCAATCAGCATAGACAAAAGAGCTCAAACTGCAAGCAGTATGGGCAGGGGTCAGTATGTGCTGCTTGGCCTTGGCAACATTCCTTGTCTTCTTTTTTTTAGCAGTACAGATGTAATATTACAGAGACTGTGAAGACAGCTTACTCATGCAGAGGCGTCTAGTACTATCTGAGATGCCAGAATTTATTCTGCATGTCTTTTACCTGTTCCTTCCAAAGGGAAATTTGCATATAAGACCTCTGTAGTATCTGACAGGCAGCAGAGATCTCTTGGGTACCCTCACAGATCTGGAATAACACTACAGGTCTGTGTTCAAGGATCAAGACCCCCTCTGTGTCTATGTTGCAAGGTGATCTAGTTGCCCGGGCTCTCATTTGAGTTTTTGCAGCCTGAACTGAGCTCTGTGGTTTTGTTGCTGGGCTAGTTTGCAGTTAACAGCAGCAAGCTCATATCCCCTATAGTCTCAGAGGTGTCTGCAGAACAGGTCTACTCTGAAGAAGTGATAAATACCTCTGGCTAGTCTTGTTGCTCCCATAGGCCAACAGTAGTACTGCAGTCTTGTAAAGTCCTTTGAGTCTTGAAGTATTGTTAACATGCTGGTCAAAGTAAAAAGAGAGCGTAGGTGAGTTTGGAGAGAACAGAGAGGTCTTATGCATTCATGTCTTTCTGCTCATAAGAAGTATTCTGGTTAAAGCTAGGGGAGGAGAGAACTACCCTTTGATTTCTTTATCCTCTGCCTCTCACCTCTGAGAGCCCAGAGCACTTCACTTTTCTGTTCTTTTTCTTCCAGTCTCAGACAGATTTTGAAACATCCCAAACCCCAGTTTCCATTCCCACCTACCCTTCCCAACATGTCTTCAGGACTTCTGTCAGAGTTTACTCAATCCTACCTCTGCCCTACCACCCCCTCACAAACCTCTGTAACTTTATTCTTCCATTCACTTTCTACTTGTTCTACCCACCCCCTCTAACCTTGGCTGCCCCAAACCCTCAAAGTTAGTGTCTTCATATCTTCTGCAGCTTCCTGAGGTCCATTTCTCTCTCTCCACCCTGTACCTATCCTTGAAGGACTCCATTGTTACTCTCCCCTCGGCCAAAGCAGACAAGCGACGTTTCCTCTTTACCTGACTTTCCTAGGAATAGAAACCCACCTGGCCAGGTCTAGGGCAAAAGAGAATGTGTCTGGGTAGAAATGGTGACCTTAATCTGGCGATGAGAAGTGCTATATCAAGATTTAGTTGTCATTATGTGTTTGTTTAGAATAGTTTCTAGGAAGTTTGGACTGTGTTAGAGCATCTCCACAACCAACTCACTACAAATTAATTGCACTGCTGTCAACCTTCTAGTGTTTGTTGGTACCAAACTGAAAGGCACAAGTCACTCCATAGTAGACATAAAAGTTTTTTTAGAACAGAACAGCAGCTAAAAGGATGAACACAAGCACATTTTTTTTCTTCTTTTTTTTTTTTTATCTCAGTTCTCAGCATTATGCTGAGATTGCCCTTCAAATGTCTGAGTGACAAATGTCCTTTCACTTTTACTTTACTTTAAGCAGCTCAGAAGGCATATTATTCTTCTTTCCTGTTTTTCTTCTTTCTCTTCCTCTTTGCATAATAAATCAAAGGGGTAACCACTATCTTATGTAAGTATTTTTATGGATTCTGGAACCAAGATTCATCCTGTCTTTCAGCCTGTGCAGAGACACTTAAGTAAATAGTCTAATTGCCCTTAGATATCTCCACTAATCACTAGAAGACAGGCACTTTGGAGAGTTCTGGGAACACTTTGCCTGAGGCTGAAACACCCTTTAGAAGTCCTTATGTCGGTCTTCTCCCAGGCCAAATCTACCTGAGGCCAAACAAACAAGGTGCATTTTATTGCATGGTGCTTCCTCACCACAAGACCTTCCCAACAGATCCAGAACTTTCAGTGAAGTTGGTCCATAGGTGGCTTCACAACCTATAAATGTCAGTACTTTTTGGCACCTCCAGTTTGCAGGTGCTTGAGATTTTCAGAATCAGCTGTATGTCACCATCTACATTTGTTACCTGGGACAAATCAAGAGGAAACTAGGAAGCTGGAGGCAGTGTTATCCCTATGAACATGATCCTAAATTTCCCAGTACGGGCATAAGGTTTTCGCTCTAAACTGTGTATTCCTACTCCTCCCTTAAGACAAGTTTTACTGGGCAGCCATAGGACACTGTTTACTTCTTCCTGGAAAATAAAACATCACAGATATCTTTGCAGCCTTTGACTTCACTGTAACTTAAGGAAAATTTGGGCTTTCACCTTGACATAGAGTTCAAAGGTCTGTGTTGAGCTGAGGGAATATTTGAGGATTATTTTTTTTTACTTGCTGATTTCCACTGTCTGCAGAGGAGACAGAAAATCAAACAGTTTGTTGTATGCTTGCTAATCTTACATCACCACACAATTTTTAGCAACATTGGGAACAATAAGTTACCAGGTTGTATCCTGTAAGTGAGCCGTATAACTCCAGATCTTGTATAACTTAAACTTGTGCAAACTTCAGCAAGATTTTTCTTCCATTAATTATAGAAGAACAAAGCTTCTACTCTTTCATATTTAAAAAATTACCTCTTCCTGGAATTCCAAGGCTAAGGTGTTTTTACTGTGAAAAAGAGCTTCATGGTAATGATAGCAGAATATCAGATTACTGACTCTGTATAACAGTCCTCTGTTTGGCTTCTGTCTGCTTCTTAACAACTTTTAGTGAAAAGCTGAATGCCTTCCAAAGACACCTTTAATTCACATGTTAAGAATGTTTATGCCTCTCAAGTGGTCAAATTAAATTGTAACAAATGAACCATATAGACTTGATATAGGTTCTAAGGCCCTGTTTAAATTGTTGTGTGTTCATGCAACAATTAAAGCTGAATAAATATTGCCCAAAGAATTTCAGAGAGGATTAGTTCAAATGCTTGATTAAACTAATTTCTGCCATGGTTGGTTTCCATGGGCATTTGTTTGATCTGGCAGAAATGCTCTTCCCTCAAGCATTGTAAGAGTCACATTTATTCTGCCACGGAAAATAAACAATGATTTTGACTCCCATCATCAGTTACAACTGAACAGCTCCATATCACACCTCTTGGATAGGAGATGTCTAGCAGCCAAACCAAGAACTAAACACTGGTCAGTCATAGTGGAGTGTAGGTACTCAAGAAAGCATAGAATTATTTACTGATGGCATATTATTTGGCTGGGTCTTAAAAATATTAATTATGTGTGCATCAACTGTTTTTACAGACCACAATAGCCTAGGCTCAAACATCTCAACTTTAGACTTTGCAAACTACGCATGACTGGAGTCATGACATCTCTAGGTGAACCCTTTGACATTACACCCAATTTTGAGGTCAACAAAGATGAGCAAGTCTTTCAAGCTAGTCTGTTGAACTGTTTCATTTCTCCACACAAACCCCATCTTCATTCTCCAAAGTCTTCAAGAAAGCCTTGAGGATAAGAGGAAGGAGCATGGGAGAATTTAAATGAAGAGGGAAAAGGCTGGTGTCTGTGGAGTTATCCAGTCCCTTCAGGATAAAAACCCCTCAGCCTGTACTCACTAAAAGTCTAAACCTGAAATACAAAATTAAGGAATAGTGAGTTTAGAATATTTTGTTTAATCCTACTTCAAATCACAAGACCTTTGCATTGCATATGCTCTCAGATACTGCTGATTAATACAGTTAGTGACCATTTTCCCAAGCTGCCTACAGAGCTCCTCTGTCCCAAATTTGGCTATGATCACCAGAGGAACTCAGCTGGAAACACTTATTTTGATTACTTGACAGCAAGGGTGCTCCTACAGAAGGTCTTAATTTCTGACATTTGCTCATCTTTTTTGCCTATGAGATCTTAGGAACCTAAACCAGTGACCTCCCAATGGTGGACATGAGTTCTAGTTAATGATGTAGTAACGTTTTATCCTTTTGGCTATGCAACAAAATAAATCTTTTCTTCATGCTTTTGATGAGGAAATAGCTTAAGGTTGGCTAGGTCAAACTACAGGGCAACTGGGTGGACTACTACAGCAATGAGGTGACTCTGTAGCCTCTGTGGCATTACTTGGGGATGTTATTATCCTTATTTATCTATTTAATAATGGCTGTGTTCTAACAGATACTGCCAGTACATGTCTGGAGGGAGACATGCTAAGCATAATGGTAAATATTGATCCTCCTGTCTCTTCCTGGAGCACATCTGCCAATCCATCTCTAGTCTTCAGCCCTGAGATCTGATACTCTTCTTTGGCACCACACTTATATATCACAGAAAGAAACAACTCCAACTGGTGATCTTTGCACTGTACTTAACAACATCGGGAAATAATCATAGCTAATTGTTATGGCTGTAATTCCAAACCTGACAGCTGGCAGAGAATCAGAGGTCTCTGTCAGATTTGCTGAATGTCTCCCTAATACGTTCCACCAGATACTTTATGGCAGTACTCTCCAAAGCCTTGCCCTTTGACTACTTGCATTTCTTCAGTACTAAGGTAGTTGCTGCCAAAGCTGTCCTCCTTTAGGGTAATTATTTGCACAGTGTTATTTCTTGGAAGCACAGCTGGCAAATGTTGCTTTCACACAGGCTGGACTAGATCTATGCAGAGAAGGGTTGACAGTGTAAAGATTTTAGAAGCATCTAGAGTGAATGAATAAACACTGGTTATAAAGAAAAAGCAGGTGCCATCTGCTCCCACTCAAATAAATCCTGTTGACTTCAATGGGAGTGTGACAACTTTCACAGCCATTCTATTTGGTTTTCTGAAAATATTTTCTTTAATATTAACAATGATTCAAAGTGACAACCCCCAGAGTCTGTGGGAGTTACGGAACTGAAAACGCTGATAATGAAACATGGATCCAGTCCCATGAAGGTCAGCAGAACAGATGAGCTGGCATTTAAGAACAGTGTGTATATCCCAGCAGTGGGTTCCTGAGCTAAGATGAGGTAGGTAACATTTTCTTAATGGCTTTGGTACTATGAGATCAGTGGTTCTCATCCTACAATCCAGTATGGACAATGTACTGCCAAGGCAATTCTAAGAGAAACACATGTGCCAGGGATGTGTAGAAAGAGATGTACCTCTCCTTGACAGAGGTGTTGCCCCTTAGGAAATGGAGCACTCCAGGAGAGATGACTCGTGCTTCCTTGGCTGGCATCTTTTCTGGAAATAACCAGGTGACCTCATCCTATAAGTCTCTCTTGCCAACAAGAGCACTTGGGTAACTTCAAAAAGGCCTGCACCACCTCTGAAAGGGACAAATGCTGAAACAAGGAAAATGCTTCTGGTGGGACAGTAGCTGTGATAAGACCTGTGTGCTGTACCACCAAACTCAAGATCGAATCGCTTGATTCATCTTCTAGTGTCTGGCCAGATGAAGGACAACACAGTGAAATAAAACTACTGGCAGCTCTGGAACAGTGGATAAAACCTGACTAGTGACCAAAGAGGAGCATGAGGGAGCACTGGTTTGTTTTGCAAGGGCTGCTGCACTTAACTTTGGCACTTGAAATAGAATTTCTCCGAAAGATGTGAAATTGCTGCTCACTTCACTGGCAAAGCTGTGGAACCATGTTTTCACTGCCATATATCATGTTCTATTGTTTCCTGATTGTGTAAGCAGCACATTTTATAGCACAACAGGGTTGTGATCTTGAGTCTAGAAGCCAAATGGAGTCCAGCTATGGTCTCAATGCACCGCTGGAGAGTTTCATACAGACCCTTCAGCCCTAGTGTCTCCTCTAGCTTCTCTGGTGTGTACACTGCACGAAAAAGGGTTGCCTCTAGACTTGCTCAGCGGTAGTCAGGGCACAGGGACCTGGTCAGGTTACGGTGCCTGAGTCATTGCCTCACAGTTCCTGATGTCTCAGGGAAGCTGCTGTAGCTGGATCTGCAAGCTCAGGCACTTCTGAGGCACCAGCGAGGCAATTCAGGAGGCTGAAGATAAGGCATGGGCACTTCATTGTGTGTCTGACTGAGCCTTTTATGCTAAAGCCTGCATATCAGCAGGTAGTATTTTGCCTCCCTTCAGGCATTTTAGTTGATCCTGATGCTCTAAAGTCAATGGAGTGTATGTGAGGGTAGAAGAGGTTAAACCGGTGTAACCGACCCAGTACAATAAGAGCACTTACAGGAGAATCCAGGAGAGTACATTTTCCTTTCATTAAGATGATATCTAGGAGATCGAACTAACTGATATAATGACCCTCTCTTACAGATCATGACTATTAAAGAAATGTACATCTAGTTCTTGCTTTTGGCTTTCCAACATGCAAAACATACCTTGCCTGTTAGCCAAGCTGGTGTAAGCAGATCTGATGGCCTGTACTGACTGAAGTGGAACTGGAGTCACCCCCCAGAGCTGTCCAAAGGTCCTTTTGAGTTAAAGCTTAAAAACTACCTGTTATCAAGACAGAAAAGCTCTTTTCCCTGGCTTACTGTAATGCCTCATATTTCTACTGCTGTTCCTTCCTTCCAGACTCAGGCCAGGCATCAGTATTGAAAGATGCTTGTAGTACCAGAGTTTGTATTTTGGTGTGGCACAACAAATAGGGCTGGAAAGTCTGAATTTGCGATTGTTTTCACAGCACTTGAGATTTATGTTTTGTTTTGTTTTGTTTTTGTCCAGGACCATGGAGAAAGCAAGGAAGAAAGGAAAAATTTTGAATGCTTACAGCTTACCCGGCTCTATTCAGCATCTTCACATCTTCACATGGCTGTGAAGAGCAAAACACAGTGCACTTCTATGTTGGACCAACTAGGCTAGGCTTTGCCAGTGAAACTGAAAAAAGTTAGAAGACTTCAAGACAAATAAGACAGCAGGAAAAAGTAATGAGGGAATTAAACTGATCTTCTTTAGAAATGGGTGAGACAGGGTAAACAGGGAGAGATCTTGTTTTGCTTTCATCCTGGAAAAAATAACATTTCTTCCTTTCCAGTTCTGCACAGTTGACTGATTTGGAAACAAACCTGTTTTCTCTGGAAAGATTTATTTGCCCAACAGACCCTTTTTTTTTTTTTTTTTTTTTGGCAAAAAGCAATAAGTTGAAAGAACAAGGCTTGTCTTGTTAGCAGGTTTAAAGGGCTCAGTAATTAACTGGTACATTTGGAGGCATGGCATGCAGGATACTCTCTGCAACCTACTTTATTACAGTGTCACAGGGAAGTGCTGTGAAATGGGTAAGAGCTTTAAAGAACAGTGTTTATTTCTCAGCTGGTATCAGATAGCAGGATTATTTGAATATGAAGTTAGTTAAGCCAGGGCATTTGCTGAGGTAAGGACACTCTGGTGTAACCTTTGAGAACATGCTTTCATCTGTGACATGCTCTTTCTCCCTCCCTTCCTTTCATTCTTTCTTTCTGTCTTTTCTAAGTTGAAAACAAAGCAACACTTATTTAGTCTGAGGACAGCCTGCACTTTTTCACATCAGTCCTTCGCAATACATAGTAGGTGCCTTCAAAACACAAACTGACATCCTGTGACTTGGGGAAGTCAGTCACAAAGGTCATTCATCCCTGAAGTCATCTCCTTTTGGTGCACAATGTGTAATAACATTATTCACAGCCAAACCTCTCTTATTCCCTTCACCATTCCCTTCCCGATTTTCTGTCTTGTCTTTTTTTTTTTTTTTTTTCCCCAAAGTATGATACTGTAGGCAATTGCTGGCTTGAAGAAAAGATTTTAAATGTTGGTGGCTCAAAATAGGACTGTGATTCCATGCTGCAATGATTTAAGTTCTGGTAACTTGACCTTGTGAAGTCCTAAAGATCTGCAGCTTGCAGTAACTGTAAATAATATGGAGAAGTGCTCAACACTCCTGGGATGCAGCTATTGACAGCCCGTTCCCCAATATTGGAAGCCAAAACAGAGGTATCCCTATTCGGATATGAAAAGCTGATGAGTCTCTTCAAGTGCCAAACAGACCCTTGCGGGAGCAAAGAGAGTATCTTCAAGCATATTTCTGGAGATGCAAAAGATAAATATTTATCTTGCAAAATGCCACCTCTCTTATTTCAAGGGCAACCTAAACACTGAAATATCAGTGTGTATTTATTAGTGTATTCTTTTTATTCTTTCCCACCAAATACCCTTTACCTTTAGACTCTGACCTGCTTTCATGAAGTACTAACAAGCACTTTTGCGTGGGGAAACATCTGGGTTTATGGATGTATATGCACCAGGATGGCACAGTACCTGGATCCAAATGAGATTTGTCAGAAAACTCTCTCCTGCTTCCCATTTAAAGGCTAGGTTATAATTTCTTAGCTTAATCCAGAGCCCAGGGGAACAACCTGGGAGGAAAATTTTGACTTGCTGAATCACTACCTCTTCCTGATCTCCCCACTGCCCTGGAAAGGAACAGAGGCAGTTCGGCTTCTCTAACAGCATCTTGTGGCCGCACCAGTGCTAACATTTTGAGACCACAGTGTTGCCTTTTCCTCAGCTCCTTGTGTGAGTCCAGGGTGGAAGAGCTGCTCTGTTTGTGACCACCGGCACAGAAGACCCAGCCATGCAACTCAGTGGGAAAGGGAGGACGAGCCAGTTGCAAATCAGTATGATTTGCTTTCATGATCTCCTCCACAGGGAGAAGAGAAGTGCAGAGGGAAAGCATTTTATTGAAAGATCAAAGTGTAGAGAAAGGAATGAGTTAACGGGCACGCTTTTCAAAATAAATAATTCTCCTGACATCTCAAGGGATGGGTGAAGGGCATATTGCCTTGTCAGTTAAACACAGCCGTTAGTTTCAAGCCCATACTAATTAGCCAGCTTAGAAAAACACGCTGCTCAGCATTTCTAAATGTGGACTACAGCCTCTGCCACTCCTCAGTGCAGATATATTTGTCCACATCCTCTCAATGTGACATGCTGGTACAGAGGCGGCTTGGTTAGTAGTTAAAAGAGAACCTAGGATTAAACAAGGCTTTGTCTGGTATTTTTCTCACTTGCTACGTCCAGGTCAGCCCAGGACAAACCACTAACTGAATAAGGAGTGGGAAGCCTGCTGTGTACTGGGATCCCATTCGCACAATGGAACAAATCACAGCAGTGCCAAGACCTAACTCTGTTCTCTATGGCTGCTCTGGTTTGCACCTGCATGAGCAAGAATCACGGTCCCTAATCTCTGCAGAGGGAAAAGCTTGCTTTTGTCCTATATTGAAAAATGTATGTGGGAGGAGATAGTAGTTTTACACCAAGGATCTGGGGAAATAACTCAGAGTGCAGAATGGCTGAGAGAAGGACTCTGCTTTGCTTTAAATGACTTTTAAAAAGATTCACTTTCCCTCTCAGTCCTTCACTTCTCACAGTGTAATTCAAAGCTGATAAGCCATCACTAAACTGAAGGGGTAAAGGAAGCCTTGAGTCACTTGTATTGCTCAGGTACAGCAGTGATAGGTGACCAGGAGGTCTGTAGATGTGTCATTTCCACTTGATAAAAGTATCATCTCAGTTAAAGCGTTCAGCTACAAGCATTTTTTTTCCAGTAAATGGATACTAAAACTTCCTGGACACAGATGCATGAAGTTATGACTCCAGACTCACCATCTGCTGCAGAGGAGTTCAGATGTTGCCTCAGCCATGGAATTTTCCCGTGGAGACAGTGGGGCCTGTAGCTGTGCCCTGGTGCTAGAGAGCAGCAGGGCTCTCTTCTACCCTAACCACATCCACAAGGCTCACCTGACCTCTCTTTCTCTTCCCACTCTCGCTCTGCCATGTGCATTTGGACCACAACCTCTTCAGGACAGGAAATGTGTCTTATTACCTGCTCGCGTGCACATTCAGCTCCAAGTCAAAGCAGGTCTACAAGTGTCACTGTAATGACTGCGAATTTCCATTATACACAGGCTCCTAATTTGTCTTAAATAAAAGTGCTGAACGCATCCCAGAAAGGAGACAAAAGCACATGGTTTATTTATATGCTTTGGTAACACCTGCAGCAGAATCTCCTCTTGTCTCTGCCTCTCTCACTGTCTCTTCTGCCCACTCAATGAGGGAAGCATGGGGAATCCACCTGCCCTGACTCCAGGGTGTCTCAGCTGAAGCACATCCATGCTCCTCCTGCAGAACCCTCCATGCCCTGATGGCTCAGTAGAAATATCTAAAGCTTTATCCATTCAACCTGCATCCAGAAATTGTAGTGGTATTTCTCACGTCACACTTTGGCTGCCCCACAGGGCATCACTGGTGTTTTCTGGGGGTTGTGTTTTGTTGTTGACATTGTTGTTCTTGTTTTTCCACCCCAAACACAGGGATTAGGTGGTTTGGGCTCAGGAATCTCCCACAAATGTACATAGGCCCCAATGCCAGGAGATGGGATTTTGCTGTTAGTGCACACGAGTAGAAGTCGTGTTAGAGAAAGAAGCAGGAGCTGCTTCCAATGCACTTCTCTTGGTCCATTCCAGTGTTTGGGGTATTTCCAGTATCCCTGGTCAATCTGTTGTCTGCTCAATTTTCAGTAGTAGACATGGCCTAGCATTCCTCCTGCATGTTGCTGCCAGGGCCCCCCCTTTCTGTCTGAGAAACAGTAGTTGCTGTTCTATGTTCAGTAGTTTCATGTTGGAGCAGGAGGTTGGGGACAGGTTTCTCACCAGCTTGGGATGCTCTCCAAGTGACTGAGCTCCTAGGAGCCATGTACTACTGCTATCAGATGACAGCGAATGAGATGAGAATCAAGTTCTGTATCCTGAAAGCTATTAATCAGCATTACCCATCTCCTCCTGCCTGGAAAACTTCACTGTTCCTGTGGCAAGAGTGCATCTGTTCTGCCACTGAACCATGGTCTAGACAGTTCTGCAGTCCAGAGCTGCTGACTCTCTGCACACCTGGCAGGCGTGCACACACCAGAATGCCATCTGCAGCCTTGGGTTCTGTGAATTTAGGCTTTCTCTTGATCCTGCTCTCTAGTTCACCATGCAGAATTAGCTGCAGAGCCCACAGCAGCTCACACAGTGCAGCCAGGCTAAACGCTGCCATCGTATCTTTGTTCCTGAGGTGCTGTGCTCAGTCGTGAGTGCAGCTCCCAGGATGGCAAGCCGGGGTCTCCAGCAGGATGGTCTCCCCTGCCATGTCCCCCAACACTGACTGGTGTTTGTGGAGACAGAGCACGCTGCTCTCCCTCACTTTCTTTCACCAGTTCATTTGAGCATCGCTACTCCAAATTGTTGTAGAGGGCAAATCTCTGGTGGATGTAAAGCAGAACCATCCGACTCACTGTCTCTTGAATGTGATCCATAATTTACACCAGAAATTGACAATCCCTTTTCATGTATAAAAAGTTTCCTGTCATGGTTTTACATCTACTCCATTGCTCTGCTCTGCATGGAAACACTTCGTGTAATCTCTTCAGAGATAAATAAACCTTCTGCTGAAAGTTAAATGATGCCATTATTTTCTGGATGTTTATAGATGTCATCCTGCCGTGCTCCCATGCCTGGATACAAGACAGCCTGAATCTTTGTTTTCCATTTCCGAAAGCTCTTGAGGAGAGAATGAAGATGTCAGTGTAGGAGGTACATGATGGGCAAGCAACATGAGCCAGCACTGGGTTCACACACAGGAGTGCCTGCTCAGGACAAGTAGCAGATGACAGACATTCCAGCTGTTTCCTTGGCCAGCTGCGTGCAGCCCCAGGCTGCAGCGGGATGGGAAAAGAGGATGTCAGAGCATTCCCAGAGGCACGGGGAATAAAACTTGGATCCCAGCCATGGAGAGGGAAAGCTTCACCATGAAAAGCCATCTGAGCATAGGTATGCTCCTAAAAGCTCCTTGGTAAGTAGGGTGCTGGGAGACTCCATCAGTGGTTAGCTGAATGGCCCAGGAGCAGAGAGGTCCTTCAGAGAGATCACAGTTTTGGGGGGTGCTGGGAAAGGGTTCTGTTACCAAAGTGGCATGCTGAAAGGAAAAGAGGCAGAGACCAGATATCTTAATTACAAATTATCAGTAAAAGCAATAGCTTGTAAACAGATCTAATTTGCTGCTGAAGCATGAGAAATGGCTATCTGGTCTCTCTTTAAGGATGATAAAATACTGCAAGTATAAACTCCTCGTACAAGCTCCTGGTATAAACTATCAGCAATCTTTTGTTGTTTCTCATCTAAACACAGGTTCAGATAAATAAATGCCATAAATAAATAGAAGAGAAACCAGTGGAACAAGGTGAAAATATAAATCATTGCAATGAGGGTAAGTATGTCGTCCTTGCTACGAAAGGCAAAGAAGAAGGGAAGGGAAGGGAAGGGAAGGGAAGGGAAGGGAAGGGAAGGGAAGGGAAGGGAAGGGAAGGGAAGGGAAGGGAAGGGAAGGGAAGGGAAGGGAAGGGAAGGGAAGGGAAGGGAAGGGAAGGGAAGGGAAGGGAAGGGAAGGGAAGGGAAGGGAAGGGAAGGGAAGCAGAGGAGAGGTTTTTCTGCTAAAGTCATCTCACCTAGCTGAGACGCCAAAGGTAGGATCTCCCCATATTACATATATACTCAAAAAAGAGAGAGGAACATCTGAAGAGCAGCTCAGAGATGTTAATTACACCCTGGAGATGCTGAGATACACTTCCAACTCAGAACCTCAGAGAAGTGCCTTTCTCTGAGCGAGACTGAATGCATTTGGCTAAATCATACCTGTCAATCATGCTTTGTGTCTGGAAATGTCAAAGCTGGGTCTGTGGAGAAAGTGATTTGTTGTTGTAGTGATCCAAGTTGCAGCTCCTGTGCAAATTTTCATTCTTTGTGCTCTCCTCTCACAGGGTGGTCTACATGGTCTGTGACACCGGTCCTTGCTGGGCATTGGGCCAGACAGGTGAATCCCGACTTGAAAAATTTCTTTGAAAAACTGGGAAGCTGCTCAAGTGGTGTGAGGATGAAAATATCTCTTCAACATCCCTGATTTGACTTCTAATGAACAGATGAATTTTTACTGAGGTTGATAGGATTACTTGAGGAGGCTGAAGAGGCTCAACACTCCTAAAATATTAAACAGCATAAGTCATAAAAGCAGGCATTTTTAAGAGAATGGGCATGACATTTGCTACCTTCCTAATGCCTGACTGGTCAAATGCCTGACTGTCTGTCAGGAGACCACAACTTTTAATTAATTGGAACTCTGAGGCTTATTCTCTGCATTACAATTTCCCTCAGGGACCTGAAGCAAGCTTGGACATCACTGTGCTGACTGTCATAGAGAAGGTGAAATCCTTTAACACCAAAGAGCCTAGTAGTCTAAATAGACAGAATTCAATCAAATCTGTCCACCTCATTTCACAGATAGGGATTTTAATTGCAGAAAGATGTTAAGTGACTTGTCAGAGTCACACGCAATCACAGTCCCAAGGTCCAAGGAAAAAGCTAGGGTCCTCCTATAGCAATACGAACCATTTGGACAGAAATGCATGTGTGTATTCACAAACTGGAATGACATGAGCTCCAAGAATAAAAAGCCTTAATAAATACCATCTTGAGTTTTCTGGAGCAGAGTTGCTGCTATTGCTTCTGTGTTGCTGGAGAGATTAGCAGGGTATTTATTGCCTTTTACATTCATGCTCTGGCTTCAATGTCCTGGTTTGTAATGTCAAACCTGGGTAGTTTCATTGCTCCATGTCAGCCAGGAAAAAAGGAAAGCAGCACAATAACAGGCATAGCAGTTACAGTGGTTACATGCACTTAAGTAACCGTCTGGGAAATGGTAAGAGCTGCTCCAGCCCATTAGAAGTATTAGACCAAGACTCTATTTGAGCTATAGAGTAGGTTTGTAGGCTGTCCAGGTTTTTGGGATTGGGTTTTCCTCCCCTCCCTCATATTAATGGCTTGCTAGGAACTAAACAGTCACAAACTCACAGAAATATTTTTCATCATCTTCCTGTGAATAGAGAGTATTTGGCAAACAACAGGAGCAAATCCAGAAAGCTGGCTTTCAGCTCCTGAATGGCTAAGCCCCCATTTACACCCCAGCCCAGGGAGACGGACCTTTCCCATTTCAAGCCAAACCAAGACTGCTGTGCTAGAGCTGCAAGGAGGACGAGGTAGGAAGCAGCACCATCAGAAAGATGCTTGGCTGTACTGTGCCACCAGTGCAGGACACATTCAGGTGTTACACCAGCAGCTGCAAAGAGTCCCAGGGAAAAAGGGATGTTTCCCAACTTCCTCTGCAAAACCTGGGAAGCTGATGTATCCCCTCCTTCCCTTACAGTGCTGTTTAATAAGCAAAGGAGCTGGGGCTGGTTTACCTTCTCTTTCTGCCAGATTCACTGTCCCTGGGGTCAGAGGTTTGTCAGCAGCTGAGCAGCAGAGCTTTCTGTGCCCTGGGAGAATGGGCAGCCAAAACAAGTATGAGACACAGGTGAGGAGACAGGACTTCCTGTGTTTTCCAGAGATGCCCTGGACACTCAGTGTCTGGAGAGTATCCACTCTTTCCTGCTGCTCCCATGCTCTCAGGGAGTGATGGTGATCAGCCGCAAGTGGCAAGGGAGGTCCTGCTGCTGGTCATGGACAGGAGGATGCTCCTCGCTTATCCTCAGTGGGGGCATCGGCTGTCTCTAAGGTGTTACTTTAACTCATGATGTTACAAAAGGAAGGAATCAATTCTGCAGGTTAAATGCAAAGCTATTTTGACGTTTTACAAAATGCAAAAGAAAGACATTAAAAGAAGAAAACAGACCCGCTGCCCCCACCTGAAAAATTGATTTGCCAACATAACTGCATGATGTTTTGTGAAAAGCATGTGGTCTGTGTTGCCCAGCTCTCATCAGTGTGAGTTTCTGACTTCCTTAAGAACACAGCTACCTCATTTCTGGGTAATTAGGTAGTCGGAAGCACCAACTAAGCCTAAACAAACATACTTTACTCTAACAAGGAAAGTTATTGTGTAGCCTTTCAGGACACAGTTTTCTGTAGTATGCAATGACTCTAATGTCTATTAATTATTTCTAAATGGTTTAAGCATTATCTGCCTTTGGGTAAATTCTTTCTCTATACTGTAATGTAACCTGTGGGAAGGAAAAGAAAAGCAAAATCAGTGTTTTGCCATGTCACCTCCCCAAACCTAACAGATTATTCTTTTAATCACTTTCACTCTCATCATCACGCACCAAGCTTAAGGACCTGGAAAAGGTTGGTGAGATAATTTCCCGGACTCCATCCCACATGTCTCTGACTCACTAGTTTTAAAGAGCATATGTACGTATGGGCCTTTTGGGTCTCACCTCTCCTGCCATTGGCAGCAAGAAGCGAGCATGCCTTTTCGCTCTTTGCCTTTACAACAGTTTAAGTACTGTCAGTATCTCAAGGATGTTGTCATGAGGTAAAGACTTTGGTGAGATTTTACTTTGTGAAGCTAGCAAAAAAGTCTCATGAACAGACAGCCCAGAAACCCAAACATATCTATTCACGTAGTCGGCTTTGTTTTAAAGAAGGAAAATAGTGCTACGTTGTGTGAGTCTGTATGGATTACTCATGGGTATTCTTCTCCATTTTCTGTAGTGTCAAGCCCAGATCCAGAATTTTATAATCAAGTGTCCCTCCATTAGCTGAATTGTGACTCATGACTGCTGAAAGAGAGTGTTATAAGTATAATTAAAAATAAAACAGTTTGGGAATATGTTTTTTCTCTATTACTACATGTTCTTTAGCAACCACAGACTCGCAGGAGATGCCTTTCCCTTTGGCAGGAGAAGATGATGGGAAAACACAATATAGAAGACCAAAGAAAACCTGCAACCCACAAATTGGCTTCAGAATGAGAAGCTAGTCTTCTCACGGTTACACAGACGAAAACAAACCAAATTTGATTTCTACATACACAGCATCTTTGTGTTCCTCAGATATAGCTCAGACAGAGAGAATCATCGTAGCAAATGTCACCTAGCAGACTGCAAAGGGGAGAGTCCCTGTTTACTCCTGTCTGTGTTTATCAGCACTTTACTGCGGAGTGCTGCTGAGGTCAGCATTTCAAAAACCAGAATAGTGTCTTTCAGCCTCCTTAAACCAAAGGGCTTCCACCTTTTCATGGGAGTTTTCTCTTGAAGCAGTGCAGCCACAAGGGTTCCCTTATGCGACCGTAAAGCACCAAGCACATCTGTCAGCACTCAATAAATTCAAATTAATAATAGGTCCTCAAAGAGCTACATACTGCTTCCAAGATACCTTAACATGTGGGCAGGAGAATGGTCTCCCCACAAATAATGAAGCATGCTCTTGCTTAATGGGGTACTTAAAAATGAAGCTGTTTTCTCCTATGAAAGACTGGATTTACAGCTTAATGTATGCACCCAGCAGGAAAGTTTGTCCAGAAAAATGCCCTTGTGCAGTTTTTACAGTTTATAGCAAGACTAGCAATCACATAGAAAAAACACAAACGGTCTTCGTATTTTACCTCCTCTACCCAGCACTACTTGAGAGAGGAGGACTGTAAAGACCTGAGTCATGTCTGACTCATCTGCTGGGTCCTGAGAGGGGATTCACCCCCGGCAGCAATCCACGCACATTGTGCAGACACACACTCCTGCCTGGGAAGGGCAACCACTCGGGGAGTTGTCTTGTGGTTGCTGAGGGAATGACGCATTGATTCACCCCCTCACCTGACTTGCCTGGCTCAGCCAACTCCCTAGTTAGTCCTTCCCTCTCCTTCCACCTCTCCTGAGGCCTGCTTTGCATTCCCTTCTTAGAGGGCTTTTTGCTGCCAGCCCTGGCAGGACTGACGGGAGGGTGTATTGTAGTGCTTGAACCTGCCCAGGTACATGAGTTTTGGCTGAGTTTGACTCTGCACATGGCAGAAACAAGTCGTGTTTCTACTTATCTATCTTCAGACCATCATACAGGAGATAACCAAGAATATGTGATGTGAAGGAGCGTGTCTCTGGGATCTTTACAGTTTACTACCTTAAGAGGTTGCGTGATTGTTTTATGTGGATGAGCTCATCTAGACCCATCCAAGGCTGTGTATGCCCTAATACATAAGGACAAAGCACTGGTCCAGCCTTGGGCATGCCTCCTTCCCCTTTGTTCCAGGCAGTACCAAGGTTTTTGATTCCCTCAGGCCAATAGCTTCCTTTTGGCAGTGTGATTACTGCAGCAGGACAACACACACAATATTTCCATGTCACCTTCTGAATATCAGGAGGAAGCATCATGGCTTGGCATAGACTGCACATGTTGGGCCACACAAACCACCATGGCACCACAGAGACAGCTATGGCATGTGGCAGTCTGACTCACTGTCCAGTCAAGCAACAACATCATGTGAGGAACATCACACATCATTCCCCACACACAAGCAGCACAGTTGAACAGTAAAATGTAGGATAATAACCATCTGACAGAGTTACAGGGTGCCAGAGTAGTGTAGACCCTGCTAACTGACCCTGCTAACTGATCCTTTCTGTGTCAGTATCCTTGCCAGTTTCTCAGGTCATGTTTCCAGGAGTGACCCCTGGCCAAATCCCAGCTCATCACAAGGATGTGACTCAGCAAAGGTGTTTACATGGAAAGAAGATGAGCATATGCTAGAAGGGAGTTAGAACTTGTTTGGAAAGTTCTCCTGGTCTTGTTGGCTGGGGGCACTAGAAGTTTTGCAAATCTCTTACATGCCTACCCCATGGGGTAGACATCTAACAGGTGTTAGAGTTCCCTGAGGAAAACTGCATTGGAAAAGATTTATTTTCTTCACATAAAGTTCCTATTGCCACAGAAAAAGTGCTCATTAAATCTTCATTGGGACAGCACAGGGCCACAGAGGATATCTAAGACACCTGATGACAGTGTTGTGTGGGGTCAGGATAAAGCTCTCTATATCCATATAGCTGTAACTGAAGTCTGTGGAGATAAATCTGAGATAAAATTGTCCCACCTGGCTTTGACACTTCAATCACTTCATCTGCGGCAATATGGTGTTTGCGGTCGGCTGCAGAAGCCAGAGGAGAAGATGAAAATGTTACTTGGTTTTGAGGCTTGGCTTTGGTCAGGAGAGATATCAGGGCCTGACAGAGTATTTGAACCTACCTAGGAATTTGCAGGAGGCTGAGGAAGCACGAAAAGATGAGAAAAGCAGCTACTTGCAGCGGTTCCTAGGCTGGGAATGAGAAACAGGTTGTGAGACAGCACTCAACTTATCTCCAGCTGTGTCCCCAGGGAACCATTCTACCTCAGTGCTGTAACTTTTACTGCAGCTCTGGCAGCATCTTACCTCCTGTGCTTGCCTTAAACCTGCATTTCCCAGGTCAAAAGAGATATTTCTGTAGTCTGCCTGCAAGCCTGTTCAAATGGCAGCTCTTTGGTATATAGGAATGAGATGCGACTCATAACTATATAATGAATACTTAGAAAACTGTTCTCCAAATGAGAAAATCACCTGGTTGATCCGTATTTTGAAGTGTTTCTCAAAACAATGAATAGAAGCAAGAAAAGCACCTGAATTTTTTTTTTACTCTTTCACAAAATTTGCACCCTCTCCTGAACTTAAACTGTTGTTAACCTCAGTGGGAGTTTTCTCTGTGAGCTCTGAAGTTGCAACTTCATTAAAAATCAAACAGAGCCATAATCACAACAACAACCTTCCCCAGGGCTACAAAACTACCTCACCAAAAGCTAACCTTCCCCTTCTGCTCCTGTCCTGCCCCAGGATGAGCTGGGATCCCTGCCCTGTGATTCATCACATTTGGGTACTCACCTACTCCTGGGAAACAGGTCATGAACAGCCATGTAACCCAAAGCTCTGCTCCTTAGCTGTGACTGCAGTGTGACATGTTTCTCAAGCTTGATCTTAAAATCAACTGTAAGAGAGTGTCTGATACGTTACTAATGTACTCCAGACTCCCACTGTCTTTTCCTTCAAAAGTCTTTCCCTAACAGCTAATCTTTGCTGCAATTTTAGTATGTTGCTTCTCGTGCTGCCTTTGGTGACCACAGAGAGCAATTTATTCCCCCATTTTGGCAGAAGTCATTCACCTAACGACTGTCACAAGACAGTTCTTATGCCTCCTTTCAATTTTCCCCCTATCTTCCACTCTGTACAAGACAACGAATTGACCTTGCAAGTTTTAGAGAGGCAAATCTATTATTTTGTCTGAAGCATCCAGCACCTCTTTGTAATGAGGAACTGGTGAAATACAGGTGAGAGGAGGTCCTCCCTTGGCCATGCCAGCAGTGCACCCCAGGTCTGAGCAAACCCAGCTCAGGGTGGGACTGGTGCAGCTTCCATATTTTGCAGAGCAGGTGCGCTCTGAGCTGTTTTAAGAATCAGGATGTTCGTCAAACCTCAACTGGATCAATGCTCTGTATATAGGGAGTGGCATGGAAGAAGTCACAAAGTCCAGGCATGTATCAAAAATGGACTGAAAGACAGAGGGAAATTAAACTACTGAGGGAACAATGGGAACAGTGTTAAGCTTTGCTGCCTGCAGCCCTGGTGAAGAGGGAGAGTGTGACACACCAAGGCATGGAGGCAGGATCCGTGTCATCTGTCACTGTATGTCTACAACACAACTACTTACATCTGAGCTAATCATTCTTGGAGTCCTGTTGAGTCAATGCAAAGGAATACATAGCACATTTGAAATGTCTACCTACAGATCAAAAGTACCACCTTTAGTTGTGTTTATTATTCCTGCTGATGCTGGGGCCCTAGGATGACTAGAAGTAGATGCTTTATTTGTTCAGAGGAAGCTGACGCAGAGTGATTGCCTTTGGTGAGAAAACTTTGATGTCACTCCTCAGATGCTCCTCTCTGTGCCTTCTTTGTTCTTCATGGAAAAAGAGGATGCTTATCCTGCACCTTTCCTCATTCCAAGCTCCTCAGGTGTCCATGTCACATGGAACCCAACTTCTGATGGATATCTGAAAACATCCATCACAAACCTGAAAACTCTGCCCTGAGCTATTCGTGAACATAGATGTACACGCTGAGGAGGTTATGAGCACACTGCACCCACGTGTTTTGTCCATCTCATGATGGCAGGAGTCTCCTCCAAAAGCCCATCTCTGTTTTCTCTTAGGAAAACCTTAAGCTGAGTTGTGGCTTTCTTATAAGCTGCAGGTGACAGAGGGCTGTGACAGACAGTATCATTGTGTGATGACAGTATGAGTGATCTTGATACCTCCTATGTACTGTGATAACCCAGATTGTCACCATGCTATCAAACGTTTTGGAAAGAGCTAAAATAAACACAGAGAGCTGCTTAAGAGAGACCTGATAGGGGATGGTATGAAGGGCTTGGAGAAGTGAGCAGCAGGAGCTGGGAAGGGAAAAAGGGAGAAGGACAGAGCTGGAGCAACAGAAGTGGCTGGGGGGGCTAGCCACCACCTCCTGCTCACTATCTGCCTCAAAATTTGTTTCACAGATGTCTTTTGAGACATTTTAGGCCACCCCTCTTATCTCTATCATGTAGGGGGAGGGTTGCCTGCGAGCAGCACATTTTGCAGTGCTTTGTCCAGGCCCATGTTCACTGCTTGTCCTTGGGGACTCTCACCATCTCTCCTGGGAGGCTTAGTCAACAGTCTAGCAGCTTCTGGGCAATTAAGCTGTAATTTTCCTTTGCTCTATTTTATGCTATTACTTGCAGCTGCTCCTCTTGCTGCCTTGTCCTCAGCAACCCTCTCCTGACCTGGTGTTTTCTCTCTCCTAACTCCTCAGCTATCGTTATCACAATCCTTGCAAGTATCGAATGCTGTTTTAAAAACACGTTCTCAGGACCTCCGAGGTGTTTACTCCTTTCTGCTAAAAAGCAGGCTTGTGGAGAATGTGACGTATCCCTTGCACAGTTCAGAGGCAGGGCATTTCCCACATTATAAAAGAGTGGACCGCAGCCACAAAAGTTGAAACGTCACTTAAAAACGCTGCTGTTTGAGAGGGAGGATTGCTCATGGCTGTTAAAATGTACAAAAACACGTTACTCAAAAAGCCAAAAATAATATCCCTTGGCAATTTGTATAGGTTTCAAAATGCTGATGGTTTTTAAGAGCCTTTTTAGATACAAGGATCTCTCTCTGCCAAACTAAGATCCAGCAGTAAAAACAAACAGATAATGAAATAAACACTATGATGAAAAAAAAAAAAAAAAGAGGAATTGTTGCAATAATGTACTTTTCCAGGAAAATTAACCATAACAACAGTGCTGGTGAATCACTGGAGTTCTGTGAACCATAGCGGCTCCTACTTATAAACAAGATTTTGAAATCTTACAGTGTTATTATTTCCACGGTAGCTCTGACAGTAGCTATGTGAAGGTTTTCTGGCACTAAAAGAAATTTCTTCTGAAAAACCTAATTGGGATTTTTTAATGCTTCCTAGAGAATTACATTAAATGAATAGGAGTTATCTGCCGAAATTATTTACAAATTTTTAAAAGGCTTATTCCAGCTCCATCGTGTGCAAACATTTGTAAGCAATGAAGCTTGTTCCGGAGAAATACGAAGCATAAATACCCTTGTGAGGAGGGGACAGACCCGTAACTCAGGTCTCTGTGGGTGAAGAGGAAACCTTCTGTGTTGCCTTTGAGTATAAAATTATGATCAAGTAGAGGACATTTAGCTCTAAAGGTCATATTCAGCTTTTCCCCAGGAATCTTCCTAAATCCCAGTTCCAGTGGACTTCACGGTCTTAAATCTCAGAGTAGTCTGAGTGATCTGTTTGAACCCCATCAGAGAACTATCACCCAACCATGGTGCGACCCAGAAGGACCCTGTGCTGTGGGCATCCGAAAAGAGACTCTGACACTTGTTTGGGCGACAGGGACAAAGATTTGTCACAAATTATACCATCTGAACATGGCATCTGACTGCAATACAAATCCAGGCTGGGCTGGTGTCAACCGCGGGATGTTACAGTCACAGTGCGGTAGCTTTCATGGAGGGAGTTGCAGGGATCTCAGATCCCCTGGCTCAGTTTTCACCTACACACGCTGCCACAGCTGGCGATAGGCAGCATTCCTGCAGGCAATTACAGCGGAAAAGACTGGATAGACGTGAAGGATTAACTGTTCTCACTCAGACTTTGACGTATTCCCTCTGGATCACAGCTCTTGGCACATTTGAGTTTCTATGAGCAGTGGTGAAAGTACTCTGCCAACATGATATCCATCACGAACTGTGCCTGTCTTCACACACACACACAAACACAAGCACCACTCACTGATTCAGTGCGATTTTCTCTGTAAACAGCAGCATGTTTCCAGTGGGGTCTCAAGGGCTACATTGCTACTCCAGTGGAAACCTTGCCATTAGCCATGAGTTGAAGCATTTTGTCACCACACCAATGTTTTGTAGACCACACTTTGTTTACTCACAAGAACTCAAAACCCAGCTAATCTTTTTTGACATTCTTGTGCTGGAGATTCTTCCCTACATAAAGAGTTTTTTCCTCCAGTGCCTGCTCTATCTCTGAGACTAAAAGGATGAATGGTTCACATCAAACAAAGAATACAGGTAGTAGAAACCTTCAAGTTCTTATCACTGACTTTTTTTCTACTCATCGTGGTATACTATTCCATTCATTGTTTTCATCTTTGGAATTTTACTTTTGCAAAAGCAAAAATATGCTACTCTGAGCTGGACACATTGGTTCCAGAGTCGTTCAGATCCTTGCTGTAGATAATTGCTGGCTTAGTGATCTGATTCAGTGGAATTGCTGTGAATCTGCAAGAGTGATATTAAAACCGCACAATTCCTGTTAATGGAGTCGAGGAACGACACCACTCTTTCCCCCTTAGCTCAGTAAGAAATTATAAGATGGAAGAGGACAAGTCTAGAAAACATCCTGCTTTCTCAGTAAGGAGAGAAACAGACTGTGGAAGTGGTTTGGATGCTGAGCTGGCCAGAGTGGGATAGGAAGACAAAGAAATTCTTCCAATAACTCTTGATGTTCTTGGAAAATGAGAGCCTTGGGGAACAGTGGGACTGAGGACTGCACGGGAGGAAATAATGCTGCTTTCCTCAAGAGGAAGCTCAGTCACCCTTTCTGGAATAGCACATTTGCTCTGAAATTTGCCAGATAAATTTTCTTCAACAACCGTTTCACTGGATATGGTATCCATATGAGGAAAAGAGGCGGACACTGCAATGGCAGGCCCAACATCACCAAATGGCCTTAAGCAGTCTGGAACAGAAAAACTACCAAGGATGTAGGAGATATCTTGGCTGTAATCACAAGATTTGCATAGTTACAAGAAAATCTTACAGAGATAGCGAGATAGGGAGTGAATGTTGGTTGTACACATCACAGAAATCAGATCACTGACAAATATATCCAGGTTTTCAAGGAGGCTAGAGAAGAACCAGGAGGTGTAATTGCCCTATCAGGGACATCACCTGTATAAAACTTCTGTTCTATATATGGCCAAACATGGAAGAGTCTCACCAAGAGCTGTCCAGGCACAGTATCCTCATACAATGTAAAACAGCAGCAGAGGAAAGGTGCATCAATGCCCAGCTATGTCACATGAAGTAGATGCGCCTGCCAGCAGCAGGGATTGCGGATGAGGGATGGCTGTCCCTCTGCATTGAGTCCAAGGAGACCTACTGAATTAATTTTGATTACACAGTGAGCCCTTGACAGCTAAAGCTGAATAAGTTGAAACACTGTGAATGCCGGCATAGATAAGAGAAATATGAAAATGGGCTCTTTAACATAGCTGATAACAATATAATGAGAATCAGCAGTTGAAAGTGGAAGCTGGATAAATTCAGACTAGAAGTAGTCTATGTTTTTTAAGCGTAGAGATAATTAACCATTGGAAATATTTATCCAGGTTTGTGGTTGCTTCTTCCATTACTGGCAATTTCCAAACCAAGATTGCATTGTTTTTTGGAAAGAAATGTTCTTTGCCTCAAGCAAGAGCGAATGAAGGAAGTTCTCTTGAACGCGCCTGGTACAGCTTAGGCTGGAAACTATTGCAAGGTAGATAGAACAGGCCTGAAGGCTCAAATAGAAGAATTATCTGTGTTATACGGATACCATTTTTCTACATATGTTATTGGCATTGCATCTTTGCAGTGCCAGGAAGCAGCTCTATTTTATATTCTAACATATACATCCAGACGAAACTCACTTAGGATAATTTCCTTCAGGGCTTGTGTCAGAATATTGCTGAAATATATTAGCTTGAGTTTCAGTTTCTAATGGCAGCTTAAATGCTCCCAAACACCAGCTTAGTTTCACTTTAATTGTGTAATGATGATCTTCTTATGAACATGCCTTGCAATCGTTTTCTTGCATAACAGAAGAGCATAATGGTGTCTGATGGCCCAGACTCAGTGTCTTCTTTGCATTCCCATATTGCAGGAGGAATCTAGGGGGACCTGCAGATGGGAATGGATTCAGAATAGTTAGGCTCCTTACTTTAATGTTTCTTTATATCTCATTAAGAATATCAAAGAATTCTTAAGAACAAATTCAGCATAATAGCTCCCCCCATACAACTGCTGGTTTTTAACCCCATCATTCCTACATGTGTGCTGAAAGGCATTGCAAAGAAATAAGCAATTGTCTAAGTAAGACTTGTTTTAGTTGGTATTTGTAAGGGGGGAGAATCAAAAGCTTTAGAGCATAACAGCAACACAAAGCACAGACAAAGGCTTTAATCTTCTTTCTAGTTACTGATTGAAAGGTAGTTCCTCACAGATTGTAGCTAGTATGGTTAAATCAGTAACTGTTGTTACTGATAGGCATTAGTTCACTATGAAACATTCCCTACGTTAGCTAACATTCCTCTCATGCCAGGATCTGCATTCAAGATTTAAATAAGATTTAAATTGGATTCAAGATTTAAATTGACACCAGAGTTTGCAATACAAAATAAAGTGTATTAGTAGAGTTGTTATAACTGAGATGATCCAAAAACACAGACAACCAATGTTTATAGAGTGGTCACGTCTTTTGTTGAGACGGTTTACATTTGGAAATACTTCTTTGGCTCAAAAGCCTTTATTTTGGTCTGAAATAGGAAGAGGTTTAGTTACTTTTAGGTTACTTAGCTTGTGTATGGTAATAGCTGAATTTGGGTCATGCTTTATTGAACACGCCATCTACACACAAGAAAACAAAGATTGTTTTTATGCATTTTCTCCTACTGCCAGTGTTTTGGAAGTATCAACAGCCAATAAACCTTCACACTGTAAAATGGGAACTGATGAGCCTACAAACACCAGACAAATTCTGCTGTTACTTGTGTGGTAAAGTGTCCCTGAAAGGCTGTTCAAAGCTCAGAGACACTTTGGCTGGAAAATACTAAATATCCTACACTTTAGTGAGCAGAGAGTTGCTATTCTGAGAAGCATCTGAAAAATCCCTAGTTTTTAAAGTAAACAAACCAAAACAGCTATTTCAGTAAGTGGAGTTAATTATTAAAGCCAAGTGACACCAGAAAGCTTGAAGAATAACAAGCACCCCAGAAAGAGAGGCTTTGCCGTACTTGAATGGACACAGTCTATAAGCAGCAGGACATCCGAGAGTGTTTCTGTGCTGTGCTTTAACTCTGTCTCCAAGATCTCTGGATTTCTTCATGAAGTTCATTGTTTGTATGGCTCCAAATAATAGTACAGCCATCTGAGCATTTCCAGTGTCACAACCAAGATCTAGATCCTGAAAACAGCTAAACATGTGTGTCATTTTATGCTACAAGACTCATTGACCTGGATCTGCAGAATGAGAGGACGCATCCAATCTGTCCTGTCAGAAACTGTGCCGTACCCTGTCAACACATGCAGGCTGCAGGCAGCAGTTGTTTGTAGCAAATTTAACCAACTTCCCACTTTTCCTCATGTTTTTGTATTGCTGTATCACTTACAACACATTTAGCTGAATCTTGGATCAATTGAAGTCTAGGGGAATTGTTCCAGAAACAATATTACTTTTCTCCCGCTGTGAGCGATGCCTGAGAACAAAGCAATTGGAAAGACTGAAACCTCAGACATGGAGAGATTAGTCAGGGTTCAGTGCCACAGCCAGGACAAGTGTTCAGTCATCCTGACACAGCCCTGCTGAGCCCTTGACCAATAAGTTCCAACCTAGCTTGTTGTCCTCACCCAGGACAGAAATATATGAGAAACTTAAGTTCTGTGGTAGACCTCTGAGTCAAGCATTTACCACATGGCTGTCACACCCACTGTTGTTTGGTTTACTCAAACTTAATAACTCGTCAGTATATTACGTGGATTATGGAAATGCTGTAACTTCAGACAGGTTGGCAAAGCAGCATAGAGCTATAAAGCAGCGGATTGTCATCCTTCCAGCGGGCATGGTGGTCTCTTCATCTGTCCCTTCATGCTGTAGGTTTGTGGGTCTCTGCCCACATATATTATTCTGATGGGATATGTGATCGCCCTTGGCCAGGTCTATATAATAATTTCCTTTCCCGTCAGAAAGATTCACTAGTCAGGGATTTACTTTCTACTTGTAATAACTATTCTGGTTTCCCTCTGTCTGCTAAGCTTGGGAAAGTCTGTCAGAGTTTTACAGGGCTATTATACTATTTATCAAACTAACAAGCCTTTTTTACTGAAAACTTTGAAATGTGAATGCCATGAAGTTGCATCCTTTCAGAAGATCCGTCTGACTTGGTTTATCTGGACATTCAGCAACGTGTAACTTCATCTGACCTCTTTCCCTGCATACCTGCCTTTAGGGGTGATGATGCAACCGGTGCAGATATGGCTTACAGAAAGCCTGGAAGGTCCCACAACTGTTTCTGGTTCATGACCACTATTCCGTAAAGGCAATAAATTCAGAAACCTGTTTTGGTAATTTCATTTAAGAGAAGGCAGGAAGAAGCCTCTTTGGGTGTTCCTAATAGGAATATCTCAAGGGAAAAAGAACCTGTGTTTTGGTTGCTAGCTTCATAATGTGTATATATGTATGTTTGTAACTGTTTAGCCACCTTTCTAATATATTTTGCATATTGCATAATATCATAACACCACGTTTTTTTTATTAGGTTAACACTGAGTAGGGGACATGATCTGCAGAAACTACAACCTTGAAAAAAAGCAAGAAAGATAAAGGAGAAGGAAGCATGGCTACTTCTACTGAAATAAAGCACAGAAAGATCACCCACCTGTTTCCCAGACATTTACAAGAACTTCCTGACTTAGATCCTCAGTGATTGCAATGGTTAAGCTCAAAAAAGGAATGAGTTTCTGAGCATGTAGGGAGCCAGCTCCCTGTTCATTATACTGCCAGCAGAGACAGGTAGAAGGGGATGTGAGCAATGGGTAACATCACTTGCCAAAACAAGAATAAAGAAATGAACACTAATTTCTGTGTCTTTACCAAAAACCTGACTTCATGCTGGAGAGGTTATATTTTGTGGCTGCCGACTCTGTGAGTTTGGCAGAGAAAGGAAAACAGAAAGCAAGTTGAGTGATATGCCTCTGGCACGCTGTCAGGGAAGCATCACGTGCATGGCCTGGGAGATCTTTCATACCGACATCAACATATGAGCAATTTTCAGCCAGGCTCCTCCAGCCTGGCAGAGTCATTACAGCAAAAGTGAAGCTGATCAGAAGGCAGAATACAGAGAGCTTTGAACTGCCAGCCGCCGGCAGCCTCTTCAGCAATGTCTCATGAAAGGCCATGAAGATGATGAAAGCAGTGGAGCACCTCTCGTACAAGGAGAGGCTGAGAGAGCTGGGACTGCTCTGTCCACAGGAGGGAAGACTTAGGGGACGGGAGTCTTATCCATGTGCATAAATACCTGATGGTGGAGTAGAGAAGGAAGGACCAGGGTGTCCTCAGCAGTGCTTAGTGACAGGACAAGAGTCAACGGACACAAACCAAAACAGAGGAAACCCTGTGGGTACTAAATTATTTTTCCTATGAAGGTGGTTTAACAATGACAGAGATTGCCCAGAGACATTGTGGTGTTTCCAGCTTTGGAGATATTCTAAACCTGATTTGATACCTGCTGTAGCTGTCTCTGCTCTGAGCAGGGGTCCCTGCCAACCTCAGCTGTCACCCTGTGATTCCATGAAACTGAGTCAAATCCAAGCGTGTGCAACTCACGCTTTGCTGTCACCCCTCCACAGAGAGGGGAGTCCCATTTTCTGTGGGAGCCAGTGGACCGGGGCCATGTTGGGCACATCTGCCAAGGGGTCTGCCTGTTCCTCTGTCTCCTGCAGGTCGGAAGCCCAGCGGGCTCTCCAGGCTGCCTGTGCAACATAGCAGCCACAACATGCTTCCTCCTGTGTTATTTCACCCATAAACTATGTGAACAGGTAGATGAACCAGCCACCCAGCTGGCCAAGATGAGGGATTCCCACACAGCAGTGTTGGCTAAAGGGAATGGAGAGGAAAAAAGGGCCTTTTATTGCTCTTGCCATGCTTTCAAACATGAGAGCAGCCTGAAGGAGGCAATAAGAAGTGCAGTAGCGATATCATGGCTTCACTCCTGCTTACAGCGTTGTCACTGTGGCCTTACATTAGCTCCTCTGAAATGCAAACAATCTAAATAAGGCAGAAAGGAGAAGGATCAAGGCCCTTGGTCAGCTAATTAATGATGTTTTGAATGCACTGGAGACTTTATCAAAAAGCAGCCAGGACACAGGAGGAAGGAAATGCCCTTCCAGAGACATTACAAAAGGCCTTACAAACATACAAATGTGTGGGCTTTGGACTGGTAAAAAGCAATTCGTTAGAAACAACTGCTCATCATAGAGGGTGTGCTGCAAAAAAGTGTGTTTCTTAGCTTTTCTAAAGTGCTGCTTTGATGCAATTTTCTGGCTTTTCTACTTTGCAGTTTTCCATTCTGCACCTTGTTTAGCTAGGAGGGATTAATGAGAACTGCCTGTCGTCAGCTAAACTGCCTTTCTGGCAGCGTCTTGTGAGGAAGTTGTGGAGATCAGTAAACAGAGCTGAAATTTTGTGTGGCCCTGAGCTGCCTTTTTTTTCCTCTGCATCTGTAAAGGAAGTAAGAAGTGCAGCAGTCAGCCCTGTCAGACAGGGGAGATATTTCACAGGAAATAACAGATGGCTTCAGGCTCATATTTCTCTTGCAGAAAACTGTACCCAGGTACTCTGAAAAATGAATGCTTCAGGCTAATCTGCCTCTTTCTTTTGGTATATTGAAATGTACCTCATGCATAAAAGTGTAAAACATGGGTGGAAAAAGCCCAGGCCTTCTTGTTTGCATAACTGTATATGCTCTTTATTTTGGAAGACAGTGGATGATAGAAAGTCCAAGGTCTCTGAAACAACAGGTATGGGATTTCTTTTTGGTAGTGGGCTGCTGCTAACATAATCCAGAGCAAAGGGGTCCATTTCTATATGTTCATCTGGAAGGACGCAAAGCAGCAGAGTCCCTGCAGGACTGCAGTGCCAGGGTCATACCTTTCACTAACATAGAAGATGCCTGCTCAGTGTCATTTTCATGTTCCTCACCCCTGTGTACAAGCTCTTGTACCCACAGATTCCTCTGCAGCTGCAGACCAGGGCTCAGGCATGTCTCCTACTGTTTCCCACAAGGACAGCTTTCATGGACGGATGACGTGGCAGCAAGAACAATGCTGGTAGCACCTGAGAAGAGCTGCTGACTGGCAAAATAGAAGGGAAGAGTATGTTATCACAGCTTATCTGCTCTGTACGGCTGCAAGCTTCCTGGGATGCTGGCAGCGCCTGTAGGCTGAGAAAGAGGAGCTCTGTGTCTCCAAGGAGGCTGAGCCTAGTATCTGAGGAGCTGAGTTGAGTGAGGCACAAATGTGACTCTAGAGACAACCATGTTGCTAGAGAGGACTTTCTGTTTTGGGTTATGTGCGTCAGAACAAGACCCACGTGTGTGATGAGCAAGACTAGCTCAGCATGTGAATTGCCATCAGTGACCGTGACGTGGGGCCAAGCCCAAGCAGCTGAGCTCTATGCTGGCTGGGTTATCACACATTTTGGGACCATCAGGAGCAGGTGCATGTTACTGGGAACACTGGCGTGGTCACTTCCCACCCATGACCTTAATGCCTGCCTGGTGATCTGTCATTACACCCTCCCAGTGACAGATGTGGTGACACACCCTCAGGAAAACCTCATTGTGGCGGTCCACCTCTGCCAGCCCACCAGCCCTGCCACTCACATAGGGCTGCTCTTGCCACCTCAGAAGTCATCATACAGGGTAGAGGGTGGAAAGCCTAGATAGCTCATGGCATGTGATGAGGACAGTCAGGATGTCCTGGCTACTGCAGCTTAAGTAAGACCTGATGGTCAAACCCACAACAGACCCAGGAGCTGACTGCCTCAGCTGGGAAAGGAGCAGCAGGGGAGGGCAGCATGTGAGATTTACCACCTTTTCTCTTCATTGCGTGTCTTCCTTGGGACCATGCACACTGGACCTCTTCTGAAAGCCCTGCTCTTACACATTGCAGGCTGCAGAGATGCAACAGCTGGGAGAAAAACATTTCTCCATCATTTTCTCCTGACAGCTAATATCAGATGACTTTCAGTCATTCAGTCTCCTGCTCTCTGCTCTACTGGATATTACTCATACTATGTCACCTTTTCCTTGGGCTTGTCCCATGAACATTAACTGGAGTGGTTTGCAGATGCAGGCACGAGAGAACAGCACAACCCAGTCCTTCATGAACTGCTACTTCAGCTCTATTACCCTTGCCAGATCACTTTGATTTGGTTGTAGGACTAGCCCACCACCACCTGTCTGCTGATTCTTAAAGTGTTTCCTTTCTATTGATTCAACAGTCACCATATGTAAGTTCTGATTTTTGTTTGGTTTTGTTGGTTTGTTGATTGTTGTATTGATTTTTTAAAAAAATTATTTGATTCACTGATTTTATTTTATTCACTTTGTGAATCCACCAGTTCCTGTATGGCCCCCTGGATTTTCAGCCTGTTTGGTTTAGTTCTTTCACTCACTTCTGTATCTCACCTATGACTTTAAGGAGTAGTATTCCACTATGGTCTATTTCCCTACATATTTAACTCTACCATCTCCACCCCGCCCTGATTTTTCATCCTAATTGACCTACTCCCACCTTCTTCTTCATTCTCTTATCTCTTCTTCTGCGTTTCTCCAGGAAGGTGTTATCCATAGATCCATGTTAAAATTGAAGGATTTAATAGGATTTTGTAAGCATCTGTTTTGAATCATGTATGATCAGTACTTTCATTAACAAAATGAATGAGAGACTAGAAAGGCCACACATTGAATTTGGAGATCACAGTGATGGCAAATATTTTTAAAGGAAAGAGTTAACATTCAAAATTACCTTAATAAATCAAAGAAACAGTCTGAAAAGAGAAATCCAAATGGTATTCAGCAGTTATAAAAGGTACTGTATTCAGGTTGGCATAATTAACTACATGATCATATAGTGGCAGAAAATTGGTTGGTAACAATTTTGGATAGGAATATATGAATAGAATGGTGGATTGCAAGCTGACCGTGGATCAGGAACATTATGTAGTTACAAAAAAGGGTGGCATGATACTGAAATCACCTGAGATGAATATAGTTTGCATGAAATAATCCTCTGAAGCTCATTGGTAAGACACCAGCTGGAATATTTCAGCATTATATTTTAAGAAATCCTAGAAAAGAATACCAGGAAACAGACTAAATTGTCTTCAAACACTGCTGAAAATAACATGTGATCAATTTGTTCTCCTCATCCATCTGGGAAAGAATAGAGAGGTTCAACACCAGCTCTGAGAAAAGCATGTTAATCAAGAGGAGGGTGAACCACTAGAAGGTGTGGGAGGGTCCTGGAGTGTCTGCTGCTGAAGATTTTCTAGAATGGGTCAGGCATGACCCTCACAGGGAGTGTCCTTCTGTGGGCAGAGGAAAAGTCTTCTTGATTTCTTGAGGCCCCTTCCAGCTTTCAGGTCTGCTTCCTGCCCAGACGTTGACCTGCATCCTCTGCTGTCACCTCTGTCCTGCGTGTCTCCCACAGTCTGACCTCAGCCCAGACTCACCCATCCTTTTGCAGGAACGTGTTTGCCACCTTCTAGCAAATCACTGAAATACACTTCAAGTTTTCTGCCTGTTCTCTTTCTCTTATCCGTTCCCTCATCGCCTTTTTCCCTTTCTTTCCCCCTGCACTTTCCTTCTTCCCACTTGCTGTGAACCTCCATCCTGCCCCATGGCCTGACAGCCAGCCTTGCCCCTCTCTGCAGACAGATCAGTAAAGCTCACACCAAAGAGATGAATGAAAAATCTCCACTCCCAGGTCTCTGCATCATTGCTCCAGACTGTTTGCCTGTTCACTCCTGCTTTGGTTACATTTGGTTAAGACCTGGTATCTCTTTTTCCCAGCTCCTGAGAACATTTCTTCCCTTGTGTTTGGAGAGGTCTTTGCCTCTGCAGCCTTTGAGCTTGATGACCAGGCAAGATGGGCTGAGTGTTTTAACCCAATCTTTGCTCTGTTTGTCTCACCTCTCACCTTTCAGGATTTTCTCTGTGCCTTTTTTTTTTTTACATTTCCTTAATGTGCTTCCAACCCAGACCAAACCCAGAAGGCTTCAATTTCTAGGAAGCGTTTTTGAGCACACAATGCTGAAGTTTAAAGATAAGCCAAATGAGCAAACATGTCCATAAAAGGAGAGCACACTGGGCCAAGACCACGTGTAGACTTGCAAATCCACCCTGGGATTTCAGTTCCAGTAACAAACCCGTCTGAGATTTACTCTCACTCTCTTCTCCGAAAACAAGTCTATGGAGAGCGTGATGCAGCAGTTACCATAGCAGCCAGCACAAGAAATGTCCATTAAGTGATCACAGTCCCATCTCAAAGTGAATTACCAGCCTGCAGGTGAACTTTAGCATCCCCAGAAATGTCTCTTGGGGAAAATATGTTGTCGTGCGCTGTGGAACAAGAGAATGCCGATGGGTTGCACCAGCTTGCTGTTACATTGTTATCCTTAATTATATCTGTGCTGATTTCTAAAAAGTACTGCACACGCTTTTCCTTTTTCTTGTCAGGTGGTTTTTGTATTTTTTTTTGTTTTTTTTTTTTCCTGAAGGATGAGACAGAGTACCCAGTCAATAACTGCTAATGAAATGTGCTTCAGGCCTCTCTGCCTTCTGCCACAATTAGATTGTCAGCCATCCCAGGAGAGAAGCTATTATCCATGTAGGTGTGGAAAATGATCTATCATCACTGTTAATCATTTCCATTCTAGTAGCAGGTAACATTCCAAACATATCAACACCTCACCGTGATGGCTGTTTTTCACATATGGGAAGTTGAAGGTCCTCTTGTATGCTTAGACATAAGAAATAGATAAATGGAGCAGGGCAGTGGAAAGGGAATGGATTCCAGTAGGGATCCTAGGAGCACAAGAAAACACACTATCCCCTCACAAACACAGCTCCTTAGATAGCCACAGGCATATATTGCCAGAATGTGGCTGAGAGGAGCTGGTCCTGCACACAAACTCCTGATCCAGACCTTGCATAACATCTCATTTTTGCCTTTGTACCATAAAACTGTTTTATTCATAACAGCAAGTGCTGACAGGCGCGCAAGCACCTTTCTCAAAAGCAAAGTACAGCTGCAGGTATTGACATCTTGACTCACAAAGGATGACTTCAGGCTTGCAGTAGCAGGAGACCTAGGTTAAAACAGCGGAGTGGTTATTTAACCCAACCTTGATGCTCTTCCAAGAAGCCACTTAAAGCCTTTAAATCCCTCCACGCTGTGACTATCGTAATAGCCACATGAAGAGTTATTAAAAACTTCCCACGAAGGAAGGTAATGAGAAAACTATAATGTCTGGGAAAAACAAAACAAACAAACGAACAAATCCTAGCCTTCTAGAGAACTTGAATTGAACTTGACCTCTGTAAGGTATCATTTACTTCCTGTTTGCTGCCAAAGTACAATAAGGTTTATATTCGGGCCCCACCTTTTAGTGTCTGGGTCTAAAAATAAAACAATGAACTTGTGACACGAAGACCCTGTCTCCTGGAGAAGCAGAATTTAGAATTAGCTGTAAAGCACGAATTCCCCTCTCTTTGAGGCAGAACTCATTTTGAGTAGGTGGATGGCTTTTTTGTTATTGTTGTTTATTCTTTTTTTGTTCTTCTATTTTTAGGTTACCAGACTTCTGAGGATTTCATTAGGATTAGGCCAGCCTTACGCAGTTGTTTGTTTTAAATGATCATGACTGTAACCATTTTAAGGCACTTGTCACCATGGTTACCTTGACGCTGTTCTCCAAGGTGTCTGAGCCAAGACATGACTGAGAGGGAACAGAGGGCTACCTGAGTGGGACCATACATGGATGTCTAATCTGTAAATCTTTTTATTTCCTTGGAAGTGTGGAGTCTCATTTCCATGGATAAGAAAAATATGTTAAGGCTTACATTTAGTCTGTGCTCAAATGCTATGAAGCTGACTACTTGATGGTCCTCAGACAGCTCTTAGTCTCATATCAGAGAAACCTAGGATGATGGTGTGGGCAATGAGGTGGGCTGGGGTCAAAATGACATTTTGGGAGATGATTCAGTGTCATAATATTAATTCCATCTGAAAGTTTAAACTTAATGCTGCTCCTTACTGAGCTTTCATTCCTGCTGTGAAACCCACCACTCATGTCTCGTGGGAGTTAGACCAGACGTATTCTTAGTTTCTCAGCAACAGACTGATTAATGTTGATATTTGTATGACTGTGGCTCACTTGATTCATCTTCTCTTTCCAGAGTTCACTGCTTTGTTCTCTCCATGTTTTTTTTTCTGGGAACATTTCTGCTTCCTTCTTTCCCTATTTAAGTTCATTTTTTCTGTTATTCCTAAAGCAGTTATATTCTTAATGGTTATCAGAATAGTTGGATGTGGTCTTGCTGATTCAGTGGAGCCCCTCAGAAAATGGGGGAATAGACTGGTTATTTTCTTATTACATTTGCCCAAGAACCAGGGTCTCTTTCCAGCCTCATCTCACTCCATGGATCCCCTGGGAGATGCCCGAGTATGGGCCCTCCATTTGCGTGCACAAGAGTAACTGTACACCAGCCAGCCCTCCTAAAAAGAGATCTGGGGTAATTCACCAGACAATTGTACAAAAGGCTGTGAGAGACAGAGCATTTCCAGGTGGGATGCACAAGGGCTGCTCTGTGAGGGAGGGACCACTGGAGCAGTGCTGCCAAAGGATCACACCATGGAAACTTAAGGGCCCTTATTTGTGAAAGGGCACAGTCACCTACTCTGTCCATTTCCATCCATTAGAACCATAAAGCTCCCAGGGTAGCCACCTGGCTCTAGGTCCTCTCAGTTCCGGAAGATTCCTGAATACAGCAATTATTGAAGGCCTAGGCTAGAGCAGCACAGAGGTTGCATGATATGACTGGATAGTAAAGCAGATAGGTGACATGACTGGATAGTAAAGAGGTTGTAAGGAATAAAGGAGCCAATAATAGCAGCAGAATGGTAGAAGGGATTTTTGCATGGTGCATATTTGCAGTGCAGCTGGTGTTAGTCATGGCTTACTCCAGCAGGTGCAAAATGTACCCACCACCTTTGTATATCTTACTGAGATGAAAGGTTAAAGTCTGAAAAATATTTGCCAAAGCCAGTTTTCAAGAGACAGAAATACGAATATCAGAGGCCATTATTTTAATCAGCTTTATGTGCCAAAACTAACTGATTCCCAGAGCCAGCTTCTCAAAACAGTCTAGAGCCCCTTCTAACCAGTGTGAGTACACAGTACTTCTGAACTGGTGGTGGTCTGACTTGCTTCACTATGTCCCAGGCGTAGTGTGAAGGACACAGTGTGATTAACAACTATTTCAGCACTCAGATACAATCAGGCAGATCACAAAGCCTTTTCCAAGCGCTGATTAAATAAAGATCCTGTCTGTCCTGGAAGGCTCACAAAGATAAAATAACTCCTGAATAGGTCTAGGTATCATCTGAGTTAGTTACCTCCAACCTGCCTCGTGTTTCCCATTAGCAAAGCCAATCAGGAGCCCATCAAAGAAAGTGTGCTGATGGTTTGTCCCCTCTCATCTCCTCCAAATTAGTGGTTACGTGTGACAGAATTGGTCAGAGAAAGAGACAGGTGGTCTGTACCAGAGATGTGCATGCAGCAGGGGTGCCTGTGCAGGATGGTAAAATACTGTAACAAGTTGCACAGAGGGGTGGTAGATGCCCCATTCCTGGAAACATTCAAGGCCTGGCTGGACGGGGCTCTGAGCAACCTGATCTAGTTGAAAATGTCCCTGCTAATTGCAGGAGGTTTGGACCAGCTGACCTTTGGAGGTCCCTTCCAACTCAAACTATTCTATGACTCTATGCAGGGCTGTTGCAGTGCCATGCCAGTGCGATGTCCTGGGACATGGGTTGCTGCTTTGGGTCCTTGAGAGCTGATGAGAAGCACTGTGCAGAGACTGATGGCAAAGGTGGTCTTTGGTGTGGTTAACCTGGGGACAGTCACCAGGTGTATTGCTGTAACGCGGCTCTGAAATATTTGCCAGCATACAAAATCAGAGTTACTTCTCTACCCTGAACTGTTATGCACACTCTGCATTAGCTTTCTTGTGGTTCTTTAAAAATCAGCAAACTCATGGTAATTATAAAACTGCTATGTTGAGTACTGACACATCAATTTTTCTCTTTTTGCTTCAGTCTTGCGATTTTCCCTCTCAGAAACCACAAAAGCTCTTTAAAACAAAAAACCCAACAGTCTGTAAAGTGCAATATGTGATGGGAGTGCAAGCGCAGCTGGATTTGCTTGTAAATAAAATACCAATCAAAAAATGCAGTAGATGTTGTATATTTGTGCAGAGAGGTCTTGCAGCGTGTTTGGACAGCTGCTGCTATTAAAACTTTTGCCAAGGAAATTTAAAAAAGACACGTTCTAACTACCATTTTCACAAATATATAAGGAGATTTACAAGTGTTTCAATGCCAACATGAAACCTTCTTGGAGCTACCTTTAGAGTTACTTTCAAAATATTCTAAACCTTTGAGTAGCATGTTCATTTTTACCCTATATATCTGCCTCAATGTAATACAGGCAGTAAATATATTAGTAATATATTGTCTGCATGCACATATATCCAAGCATGTTGTTTCAGTTTTTGTTTGTTAGGTTGTTTTGGGGTGTGTGGGTGTTTTTTGTTTGTTCGGTTGTTTTGGTTGTTGTTGTTGTTTCTGTCTTGGAAACAATATTTAATAAAACATTTCACTTGTTAGGTTTTTTTTAGAATTTATTATAAAATTATAAATCTCAGAACTACAAAGATAAATGATGAATATTTGCTGCCAAACTGGACACAGGACGAAGTTAATTCCCTCTCACTGAACAAAATCAGATAATCAGGTAAATTTGGGATGTATTCATGGCTAAGAAAGATGTCTTCAGACATGCCCCTCTTGTGCAACATGAAATGTAGACTTAATTCCATTGGAAGCCCAGAGGCCTTTGAACTGGTGATGAGGGCAGAGGGTGCAGGAAGACATGCCCCCAGGCTTTTTTCCGTTGTGTCAGTCAAGTAATTCCCTAAGGGAACAAAGTTTATTCTTACATTTTCCAAATGCTGACAATATTGCTCCTTCTGTTTTCCTGCAGAGTCTTCCATCACCAGTTGCAGTGCCAGAATACAGGGCAGGGACCCAGAGTGGGAGGAGCCGAGACTGCAGTTAGGGGCATTTGAAGATACACTGCTGTAACTCTTTACACGCTGAAAAAAAGAAATTACAGCATCCTGGATTTCACTCTAAATTACAATAGATGAGGCTGCCTCTCATCGTATTGCAAGCATTTTTCTCCTGAGTACAACTTTAATATTTATTTACAGTAAGCATATATTTTTTTCCAGGTACAACTATAGTCCAGCAATTCCCTCCCACAGAAAAGTAATACAGAAGCTCCAGAAGAAACCCACTCTCAAGCAGGGTTTGAGATTTTTTAACACTGCAAAGACTCCAGTGGTGGGAATGTTGCTGTTGCACCATCTGGTATTCAACACTGGCCTGCTATTCACAGCCAGGGACATTGCAAGTTCTTTGTTGATCATATTAGAGCTGCTTTGGAAACCAGCATTTTGTATAACATAATTGCCTACAAAGAGCGTTGTGTTCAAGCAGCCTAAGCACAGGACTGGGTACCGCACGGCCCATGCAGGGGCCCTCTCTGAGCTCTGGCACTCGTCTCTGATCAAGTTATTTTCACACTCTCAGTTTCATTGGATGTGGAATTGCATTTATGGTGTGTGCTAACAGCTATAATCAGTCCTCTCTGGAGGGGCTGAGATGTGTTGTTCACCCTCCTATGTGGAAAACACTATGAACAGGAGGATAAAGTTCTGGAACACTTTTCTGAAAGCATATAATCAAGGTGATTTAGATTTGAATCAGAGGAGAAACTTCTTTTGGCAGTAAGTATTTCACTTGCTTAGTCTATAAATAGCTATTTAGATTGAAAAATGCTCTTCGTAAGTTATATCCCTGATGTAGCCTGAGTGAGAAACAAAATGTGATCTTCAGCATGGAAGAGAGTGAAATAAAATGTTCTCTTGATGGAGCTAACATGACCTTGGCCCCAGATGGTGTTTTCTGCTTTATGACCCACCAAACTAGCTTACCATGTGGTCAAAATTACCTTAAACATTTCTGCAGTCCTGGTGCATGCAGTAAGACGTTCTTCTTCCAAGGGAAGTAGCTCATCCTTAGGAGGTGTTTGTATTGCTGTCACCATGGTAACCAGAAAAGATGAAAGTCAGAACTAGGAAAAACCCCAATGTTAGCTGAGGTATGGATGGGCAGTCAGATTGTAAAACCATGCACAGACTTCTAAAGGAAATGACTGTTCTTTATTAAACAATCCTAGCAGAATTCTTAGTGCCGTAGCCTAAAAATAGCACTACTAGCTTCATTAAGTGCGATGGCTTTTATAAACCCCCACTAAAGCAGATATCAGGAAAGGAGGATTCTCCCTCTGATGAGGGTGAAGTTTCTTCGTCTTGCTTCTCAGGGGATCGTGTCCCACAGCACAGACTGCTTCCGAGCAAGACCATTCGTGATCCCACTTTCGACATGGTTTTTATGAAATGTGGCTATGAACAGCTGTGACACTCAGTGTGAGCTGGTCCGTGAAAGTGAGACTTCAAATAAACCTTTAAATCTGAGCTCTGAATATGACACTTTGGATTCTGCTCCTGTGGCTTGGTTGAGACTCGTTGTCTAACTCAGCTTGGAAGAAACTCTTTGGTCAGCCAGGATTTTAGTGTCATCCCACATAGGGAGTATCTTTGCCTTGCCACCTAAATTGGGAGAACAAACCAGGAGAATTACACAAAAATTATTTTGAGTAGAAGCTATAAGCCTATATTTTCCACAGAATAGGACAGAAGTCTGATTACTAAACAGTAGCTAGAAAAGCTATGAATTTCCCACAGCGATATTCCATTAGCACATGGTTTGGCCTTAGATTTGAACTATGAGTCTCTGTCTAAAATTAAACTAGCTCTGGCTCAAGAAGTTGCCTCTTCACTTGTTGCTGGGTTCCACCACAGATGAGTCTGGCAGAAATGGTAATTTGAAGACAGTTCTCAAACTCAGTGGCAAAGCGCAGGATAGACAAATTCTACTTCTTTCACCATCATATCCAAGGTAAGAAGATTTGTTTAAAACACTCTAAAATATTGCTTCATCTCATAAAAGGAAGACTGTGCAGAACTGGCTCCTTTACTGTTAAACAGAATAAATTCAGGAAGATTCTTTCAGGTCCTCCTCTTTGCTTATTTATCATAGGCTAATAAAGAGTTTTCTTTTTCCCTTCGTGAATTTAGAGATTAGATAAATAGACCTCAACACCAGTGAGTCAGATGAGGACTCGCTTGTTAAACATTAACAACCACCCAGCCTTTTCAAGTGTCTGCTTACCAATATCTCTGCAACAGGCTTCATGGTTTGCTTTTGCACGTATTTTGCATGCTATCTTTAGCAAGCGTGGCAATATGTGATTACTAGGATAAGACTCTGTTGGCTCTGAGGGAGCCAACCTTTCTATAATAGCAAAGGCAGGCTGCTGGTTTTATGGTCTCGCCATCTTTTAGAGCCTTCCTGGTAGTTTGCCTTCATGTGTTCCTGTCTACCACAGCTAACCGTTTGTTTTGAAACTCAAAAGTGCAATTTATCACACATTCTCTGTTTGCAGATGATATGGCAGGACATTTTATAAATGAAAATGGATTACAGACAGAACTGCATCTACTCTCCCAGCAAGGAGCCCAGGTAAATCTGAGGTTCATTTGCCTCTGCAGAGGCAAAATGGAAGCTGGCACTCCTGTGGCTGCTGTTGCCTCCAAAGCAATATTTTCCCATCTGAGTGATGGAAGAGAAAGTAGAACGAATAACAGAAAGATCCAAGAAATAGTGAGACTGGAACCACAGCTTTTTTACTGACCCACCAGTTTGTCAGCTGCCTACAGGTCTGACTGTGGGTGTGGAGCAGAGATGGTCCAAGTGTCTATGCAAAACAGCACCATTACAAAACCTGCAGAGTGGAGGAGGAGGGAAAAGAGGAGCAGTACTATATACTGCCTTGGTTACAGCATGATCCTTGTGGCCAGGGTGCATTCAGACTGCCTTTAGTGAGCTTGGCTTGGCTTGCAAGGTTTGGAGAAGTCTCTGGCATTTGTAAAAATTAAAGGATGCTGGATTACATATCTGGTCAGACAAACAAAGATGGTCACTTGCTCACTCTACTCAAGCTAGCAGATACAATTGTGGTACAGGGTGGTGGATGTTCACATATATATCAGTGTGACAGTAAGCTCACAGGAAGCATGAGTCCACCTATTCTGTATTATAGAATGGGCAAATACTCCAGTATCTGTACCATTTTTATAGACATAACTTGGGATAGTACCAGTTCTTAAGGACCTTGCATCCACAATTCTCATTCTTCACATGCAGATTTCCTTCTGGTAGCTTCCATGAAGGAATACTTTTTCTTTTTTTTTTTTTTTTTCCCCTGAATGCAACCACAACAGCGGGCAGGAAGAGTCAACTGGGCTCCCACTTGCCTTTCATGCCAGTTTACACCACATGGGACAGCAAGACATACTGTGTAACCTGCTGGTGCCTGTGTTGATGCTGTGCCCAGCACACAGGACATGTGAACCTCCTGTAGCTCCAAGATGGGGGTGTCCTTGTTTCAAACACAAGGTATTGACCAAGACCCTCAATATACTCAAAACTCCCATAGCCTTGCTTTAGTCCTAACATGTAGGGTCAGATTCACCTCCGTGCATGCACAGATCCAGCAACTGGTCACAGACAAAAGGTTTGATTTGAAATCCAAATAATGTCACTGTCCTGATTACTCCCCTGTGGACTATTCCCGTGTGTGTTCTCTTGCAGTACAGAAGCTTTGGTCTCTGTACACAACCCATAAATATAGAGACAGTGAATGAGAAACAAATTATGTCAGAATAACTGAGAGCTTAATGGGAGCACAAATGAGGCAAAAGTCACTATATTTACATTTATTTTCTCTAGTTCTCAGATTTACAGAAGATCCAACAAAACGTAATTTGATAGTAAGCCCAGCCAGTTACAGTATCCAAGGAGAGTGAAAATCCCCTCAAATTGGATGAAACTTGATGCTGCCAGTGTGCTGCTGAATCCTCTCCAGTGTATTTCCAAATCACATTCCTCCTTTGCTCTGCTGAGTGTTGCCCAAAGAATCGACAGTAAATCAAGTAACCTGCACTATACTTCTTTTTTATAATGCATCTATAAATCTCATGGAACTATGGATTTCTTCTTATGAAATTTAATTTGAGTCACTTGGGGAAACATTTCCATATTGAAAGGAACTCCTGGCTTTCATTGTACTTCTACTTTGCTTTTACTGAATTGCAAATGCTTTGATTTAAAGGGACATAGCCTGCCTGCAAGAAAGACATAGGGCCTGTTTCCACTTGACAGGAAAGAACAGGCAGCTGCTGAGCTGAGCAATCTCATCTCCTGCAGCCACTTGAGGATGGGCACAGTGAACACGGGTTTATGAGTGACGCTGGATTTTCTTTCTCCTGGATTGCTGTGTCATAGGTAGGACAAGGCAAGAGCCTGGCCATCATTTCCAGCAAACCTGTCTCATTCTGAGAGCTGCCATTGAGCTCTTTCGGGTCCAAGGAGCACCCAGCACCAATCCCTGCATTCCCATCCCTGAATTTCTGTGAATGGGGCTTTTTCAAAACATGCAGGTCTGAGTGAAATAGTGAGTGCACGCTGTAAATGGAGTAAAGCCTTCACAGCACCAAAACTGATTGGAAATAACTTTTTTTTTCTTAATAATAGTGTTCTATATAATTCCCCAGCCATTTTCTGGCAAGTTCTGCTACCATGGTGTTTTGTAACACACACAATCTAAGGTGCAAATGAGTCAAATTTTGCTGTTAGTAAAACAGAGGGAAGAGGGTGGTGCAGCAGCTTTCAGCTTATGGCTCATAAACTAATATTACACAGTCTGCAAAAGGTAGTTAAGAAACGTAGCTATACTGCCAGCAAACTCCAGTTGAGTATGCATAGACGCAGCACAAAATGTTGATGGCAAAAAATTATAAATGACTGAAAACATCAGAGTTGGAGAATGAAATGAGAATACAAAGGAGGAAGCGAGACTGAGGCTTATAATTAAAAGCCACTGAAAGAAAATAAATTCAGAAAAAAAAACCTCAGGTAGGCCTGGGTATCAATGCAGTTTTCTTTAAAGAGAGGAAAAGTCACTATGAAGCACTTGAACAAAATATAGACATAGATAGTGACTAAAATAACAGAAAAGGACATCAGAAGTTTGTAAATGCAAGAACAGTAGAATGAAGAAGAGACAGTGGATAGAAAACATTTGCATCTGATTGGTATGGCCAAGTTGGTCTCTTGCTATGTCTGTCTTTATGGTGGCCAGTCCTGTTCCTCCACATGGACATGCATCATATCTCACAGCTTTCTGTGAGCAAAGGGAACACGTCTCAAGTTCCCTGAAGCACCCACTGAGGCGGAGGGTTGTTGCTGTTGTTGCAGACCGGTGGCAAAGACTTCACTGAGCTTCTCACTGCCTGGTACCTCCTCTGCAAGCACAGCCGCTGCAAAGAGCTGCTGCTTCACATAACAGAGTTCATAGAAGGGCAATGAAGCTGGTGAGGGGTCTGGAGCACAAGTCTGATGAGGAACGGCTGAGAGAACTGGGGCTGTTCAGCCTGGAGAAAAGGAAGCTGAGGGGAGACCTTATTGCTGTCTACAACTACCTGAAAGGAGGTTGTAGCATGGAGGGTGTTGGTCTCTTCTCCCAAGTAGCAAGTGATAGGGCAAGAGGAAATGGCCTCAGGTTGCACCAGGGGAGGTCTAGATGGGATATTAGGAAACATTTCTTCAGGGAGAGGGTTGTCAGGCACTGGAACAGACTGTCCAGGGAAGTGGTTGAGTCACCATCCCTGGAGGTGTTGATGATGTGTAGATGAGGTTCCTGGGGACATGGTTTAGTGCTAGAGTTAGGTTAATGGTTAGATTTGATGATCTTGAAGATCTTTTCCAAGCAAAATGATTCTATGATTCTATTTAAATATCACTATGCTCAGATGTAAATTGAAGCACCTCTGGCAAACACAGTGACCTCAGCTGGTTTTCCATCCTTGAGATGTATAGACATTGAATCCAGTGACAAAACTGAAGCAGAGCCCACAGGAGCCTGGGGCAAAAAAGAGAGAGAGCAGGGGAGAGCCGTGGTGTGGGCTGTACAGGAGACCTCCATTTCTGTCATTGCACAGAGACTGAACCTGCTGCATTCAGTTGCTCACAGATGCATGAGTGAAGCCAGGAAAATTGATGCAATACAAGCAGAATCTTGCAGAGAAACTTGTTCAAACCCCCTGCACCACACTTCTACACCAAGCTTTAAGAAACTGGGCATCAGCAGGAACATAAGTTGGAAAAACACTAAAGTAGTACGGCAATCACCCTCACTGAGTTTTCTAAGAACTGGTGAGGCACCAGCCTCCTAAGAGATTTTTTGGGTGAGCTTGCTGGTATCACAACAGTGTCATGAACAAGGGAGTCACCCCTGGCTTTTTGTCATCCTCTTATCACATATACCCACGCAATTCAAATCAAGTTCCCAGTGTCATGCTCTCTAGTTTCCCATCACTTTCACAGACTCCTGGTATCTTTAATGTCGCCATTTTTTTGGCATTGACTAGTGGTTTTGTTGCAACTGCCTACATGGATATGTTTATCTCAAGAATAAGTTCTCATGAACATCCTAGAAATGGCTTCATATATCATCAGTGATAAATGTCCCACAGCCTGGGAACACCCAGCCCAGAAAACATATTGAGATCCCTTCCAGTGTTATATATCCTGGTTTCCATGAAATAACGGCATGCGTCCAGATACCTGAAAATATGTCCAGCTACCTATAAAGTCTTTTTATTTTTCAAAAAAAAAGAATTGTGTATATTTATTCTATGTACTGTTGTCATTTCTAGTATTTTATTATTGCTTTTTAAAAATCTAGTTTAAAGAGGAGGAATATGGTTCCTATAAAGCAGATGTGGGCTTGCCAGTACAACCTTGGTTTGGTGCAGTTTTGAAAGTCTGGAATTATTTACTAAGCAAAAGGATTTTACTGTTATACAATACATTAAATATCCCCTTAAGAAACCCTTTAATCAAGGAAATGCATTGTTTCAGGGTGGGATTCGTTTGTGGGCTAAACCATCATATATGTTAACTAGAGTTTAAAGTGTCAAAAGTTTGAAACACACAGGGCATCATTTACAACTGGTAAAACTGGCTTATAGCTTGCTCTGGGTCATAAATTCTTTCTACCCACTTGCCATCTGCGCATCTATTGACTGCATGCTGGTTAAATATTATTTGAAAGTATTGCAGCATAAATAAAATTAGCAATGGGTGAAATGAGATGAATTTAATTTGGCTTCTGAGTTCCAAGTATTAACAGGAGTTTAAAAAGATTCTAGAAAATTACTTGATGTAACCTTATTTAATAGTCTTCTATAGAATGCCATGTTTTCTCACAGGAGTGGGAATCACAGGTCATCCTTAAATGAAGGGAACCACTTAGCTAATTTTGTGCCTTCCCACTTCTAACTTAATATTAACACCATCAGCAGAAGAGACAATTGAAAAATGTCTTGGTGCTGAATGTGTTAATTAACAGTGCAAATGCAGGTACCTGGGCCATGACAAAGGGACTGGTCGCTTCTGCAAATCACTGCCCAAGTCCCTGGGAACCTGGAGGTATATGAGGAGGTCAGGATCAAACTATAAACTCCACAGTAGTTTCCTTTATCGCACAGGAAGTCTGCTTCTGAACTGCATGAAAACAAACCCTGAGGCTATTTGTTTCCCTTGTTTTCCTTACCACTGCGTCAGTGGTTTCTGTGCATGTGTTCCTGACGGCACAGGGGTGTTATGAGTATTTACAAGTGAACTGTTCCCTTCAGACACTTTTATTTTCTAGTGTGCATGCTACAGCTCTCAATACAACTCCCCAGTTTTTGTATTGCGATGAAGTCCATATGTAGCTGTTTTCATAGAAGCCTTGCATGTCTTCCTGTCTTGCAGCCCTCCCAGGACTGCAATGGGAGCAGCTCTCCCTGTGTTGAAAGAACTGACAAGAACAAGGTGCCACACAACATTTCTCCCAGGGCTGACACTATTGCCTTTTCAAAAGTCAGATTTTAGGCAGCTGTGCCTCTACCCATACTTTGTTTGTGCAACGATCTGCATGCACATTTTCAGTTAATGCTGGATTGTGATTGCAGGTAAACTGTGAAGTGGCTGCTGCTCTGCAGACAGAGTGGTCAGTGGCTCAGGGCACACGAATCGTAATCTCAGAGAACCATTCAGGTTGGAAAGAACCTCCAGAGGTCGTCAAAGCAGAGTCAGCAGTACAGACCAGTACAGACCAGAAATTAAACATCTTGATTCTTCTGACAATCATCATGAGACCAGACCCCTCTGGGGCTTCCTGCCACAGAAAGGGACAGCTGTGGGAGTGCTTGTGAGAAAGAGGAGGCGGGAAGCAGATACAGTCCATTTTAGGAACAGAGATAAGAAACTTTTCAGGCAGTTGAGCCCAAAAGGCTGTAGGGGAGGAAGGAAGGGAACAGAGAAATTCAGCTTGGGCATGTGAGATAAGAGTCATGGTTTCAGAAAACATTATTTTTATTTGTTCTTCAGAGCCTCAGGACTGGGAACAAAATATGATGTATGGCCTAACTCTTCTGATTTTTTATTTCACAGTCATTTGCACTTAGACCAAATGAGTGAAGAAAAGCTGTGTTACTGCTTGAATACTCTTGTACCTCTACCCAGGAGAGATACAAATGGAAATCACACCAGCTACAGGAAAGAAGAGGAGCAGCTCATACTTAGTCAGTTCTGCATAATACAAACTGGTCTTGAGGGAAATTCCTCACACAGACAGATTAAGCCTGGCTAAGGATCAAATTCATCTTTAACCACCATCCAAAAAAAAAAAGAAAAGGCTGCATCTTTCCATGGGCTGCCTTCTTCAAGCAGAAATTGCTAACTGCTTTCTTTGACCTCCGCAGTCATCAGATGTTACTCTACTCAGGTCTGATCTGCCAGGATGCCAATGGAGTTAATGTTCTCAGGATAATCATGAATCCCAAAAATATATTACTTTGAAAGGTCTGAAGCACTTGCAAAAGTGCAACTTGCCACTTGCACCTGCCCAGATCCAGTTTACGGACACCATTAAAATAATTGCACCCCCTTGAAGACACTAGATTATGCAAGGGTATGAGCATATAATATCTTCAGAGGTCAAGAACATTTTATTGTCCACTCTTTGAGTGATGCACCCTTAGCTCTGCCTGTCTTAGGTTTGGCCTCCAGTGCTGATCCTACATAATGATTTGCAACTGGTAGTGCTTCAATTTTATGACATCATATCTTTTTGAGTTAGACAGTGAAGATATTGAACAGACACCAAAGTTTTGCTTCATCACTTCACTAACCTCTTTTTAGTCCCATTTGAGTGGGAGTTGTATGTATCTAAGGATTTAGGCCAAGGAACCCTCAAGGTCAGGTCTTCAAAGCTCACTGGAGCAGGCAGGACTTCCTGGGATGTTAAATGTTTCTGCACTGGTAAAGAACTTCTAAAGGACTTAGAGTGGGGTTTGGATATCTTTGAGAATCCCGTCTGCTCCTTGCACCCCTATAGAATCTGCTGTAGGAGCAACAAAGGGCCTTGAACTATACCTACTCCCATCCGTTCTGTAACTAGAAGACCCTTTTCTTTCCTGTTTATAGCCCCATATGGTTTGCTGCAGTAACTCTCATCTTTGGTTACATGGGTGATCAGCGACACATACAAATGAAGGCACATTTTGAAAATGCAGTGACTTTTGTTCCAGTGAAATCAAAATCCACAGTTTATGTTGCAAACTTTACCCCAAAAGTAAGCTGCTGGTAATTTTTGGCCAACTTCATAACCGGTAGGCAGAGTGCCCCCAGCCAACAACTGTCTGTTCTGCACAATTAGGTTCTTTATTTTGTAGGGACTGACAAGGAGTTTTGTGAATTGCCAGAATAATTACTCCTGGGAGAATGGAAATAGGGACATGAAACACTTGTACAGCATTTGAGAAGTCTCTAGCTGTGAGTTACTTGTGGGTGGATGGATGGATGGATGGATAGATAAATCAATGAGCACATCAACAACAACAGAGACGACATACAGTTCACTGAAGTTTACAGTTCTGTGGAAAGTAAGTCTTGCATAACAGCTCTGGGTTTGCACACAGTCACTGTATTTTTGTTTCCTATGTATTGTGGCAGTTATACTGATCCTGAACACAGTGGAGCTTTACAACATACAAGCCACAAATTCAAAGTTTGCCATCCTACCCAGCTTCTTCATTCAGCGGAGCAGCTGCTCAGCTGATTCTTGGCAACCATTCCCTGTTGGTAGCAGCTAAAATGCTAACAATGACAAAGGCTTTCTGCATGAACTTGGGAGCATTTTCTGTTTTGGGATGTGCAGAATTTCTGCCTAATGACTCCTCCGAGGAACATGAGTGTTTTACAGCTAAAACATCCGTTCTGAAGCCTCAATAGACCTGTGTCCTTTTCCCTGTTGCCCTGTGTCAAGTAGATTATACATTTTCCCCACTGCATAGAGATATTTAGTAATTTAGTTCTCTCTTCTTTGACAAATGGACAGAGCCTCACAAAGGATGGCATGTTGGTTTGAAAGACCCTGAAGACTGCTCCTGTGTAGTTAGGTGCTTCCTTCTGTTGAGGTATTCATCTGTAATTTCCAATGTTCATTCCACTTCAAACATGTTTGCTAAATAGATAAAAATTATCCACATTGTTTTATATAGAACAGACAAGTCACAAAGGAACAAGTAACTCTACAAGGTCACTCAGCCTTTTACTTATCCAGAAAGAAAACCCAGTGGGATAGTGTGTGGGATACTATGGGATCATATTCTTTTGGAGATGCAGATGAGAGAGTTTTTCAGACTACGCCAGAGCATTTGTCAAACACACACACCCACTGGGGACACTGGGCCCTGGAGGGGGTGGGAGACACATGCTCAAGTCTTATTTCAGCACAGAGTGGGAGCACACACCTTGGAAATGCTCCTGGGTACCCCAGTACAGATACAGGATGAATTCTTTGCCATCACCACTCCTTCTCTCTCACACTCATTTCTGACAGGAGCAACATCCCAGACTTGACAGGATTATATTTTTTCCTGGTTTGATTTTCTGTTGAACAAAAGATATGCTGTGGTGTTTGTCTCGTTCCTACAGCTACAGACTCATGGGTTAATGTATAGCCAGTATATTCCTGAAGTATTTAAGTTGCTGTTTCCCTTCACTTTGCCAAGGTAATGAG